>NW_026734439.1:0-300000 GCF_949786415.1 Peromyscus eremicus | reverse complement strand
ACTGTTCTCGCGCTAAAGGAAAAAGGGTAGAGTAAATGAGTGCTCCTTCCTCAAAAGCAGAGTGTGCTACTTGTAAGGCGAGCTAGCGTTTGTTTCCCAGTCCTGAATGGAGTTGAATCACATGCAGTTTTTGGTCCTACGAGCAAGAGTTGCTTTCTGGTAAGGAAAGTCACTATTGCGCTCCCATTGCCATACACATTGCAAATAGCCCTCGCGTCTGTTCCCAGCAAGTACAGTGTATTGGACTGAAGAGGAGCTACTGTTCTTGTCAGTTTCCTAAGCAGAGTTGAACCAGATATTTCCCGTGTGTGTAGGAAGAACAGTTCTTTTGTTCTGAGCAAGCTCACTGTTCGGACCCATAGGAAACACAGTAGAGTAGAAGAGTGCCCTTTTATCAAAAGCACAGTGTGTTTCTTGAAAGGCGAGCTAGTGTTTGTTTCCCAGTCAGAAATGGAGTTGAATCCCATACAGTTTCTGGTCCTATGAGCAAGAGCTTTTTCTGGTAAGAAGAGTCACTATTGCGCTCCCATTGCCAAACACACTGCAAATATCACTGGCGTCTGTTCCCAGCAAGTACAGTGCATTGAACTGAAGAGGATCTACTGTTCTTTTCAGTTTCCTAAGCAGAGTTGAACTAGATATGGCCATGTGTGTAGGAAGCACAGTTCTTTTGTTCTGAGCAAGCTCATTGTTCTGGCCCTATAGGAAACACAGTAAAGTAGAAGAGTGCTCTTTTCTCAAAAGCAGATTGTGTTTCTGGTAAGGCGAGCTAGCGATTGTTTCCCAGTCCTAAATGGAGTTGAATCACATGCAGTTTCTGGTCCTACAAGCAAGAGTTGTTTTCTGCTAAGAAGAGTCACTATTGCGCTCCCATTGCCATACACAGTGCAAATAGCACTCTCGTCTGTTCCCAGCAAGTACAGTGTATTGGACTGAAGAGGAGCTACTGTTCTTGTCAGTTTCCTAAGCAGAGTTGAACTAGATATGACCCGTGTGTGTAGGAAGCACAGTTCTTTTGTTATGAGCAAGCTCACTGTTTAGACCCCATAGGAAACACAGTAGAGTAGATGTGTGCCCTATTCTCAAAAGCAGAGTGTGTTTCTTGTAAGGTGAGCTAGCGTTTGTTTCTCAGTCCTAAATGGAGTTGAATCAAATGCAGTTTCTGATCCTATGGGCAAGAGTTGTTTTCTGGTAAGAAGAGTCACTATTGCGCTCCCATTGCCATACACAGTACAAATAGCACTCGCGTTTGTTTAACGCAAGTACAGTGTATTGGTCTGAAGAGGAGCTACTGTTCTTGTCAGTTTTTTAAGCAGAGTTGAACTAGATATGGCCCGTGTGTGTAGGAAGCACAGTTCTTTTGTTCTGAGCAAGCTCACTGTTCGAACCCCATAGGAAACCCAGTAGAGTAGAAGAGTGCTCTTTTCTCAAAAGCAGAGTGTGTTTCTTGTAAGGTGAGCTAGCATTTGTTTCCCTGTCCTAAATGGAGTTGAATCACATGCAGTTTCTGGTCCTATGAGCAAGAGTTTTTTCTGGTAATAAGAGTCACTTTTGCGCTCCAATTGTCATACACTGGGCAAATAGCACTGGCGTCTGTTCCTAGCATGTACAGTGTATTGGACTGAAGAGGATCTACTGTTCTTGTCAGGTTCCTAAGCAGAGTTGAACTAGATATGGCCCATGTGTGTAGGAAGCACAGTTCTTTTCTACTCAGCAAGCTTACTGTTCTGGCCCTATAGGAAACACAGTAGAGTAGAAGAGTGCTCTTTCCTCAAAAGCAGAGTGTGTTTCTTGTAAGGCGAGCTAGCGTTTGTTTCCCAGTCCTAAATGCACTTGAATCACATGCAGTTTCAGGTCCTACGAGCAAAAGTTGTTTTCTGGTAAGGAATGTCACTATTGCGCTCCCATTGCCAAACACAGTGCAAATAGCACTCGCGTCTGTTCCCAGCAAGTACAGTGCATTGGACTGAAGAGGAGCTACTGTTCTTGTCAGTTTCCTAAGCAGAGTTGAACTAGATATGACCCGTGTGTGTAGGAAGCACAGTTCTTTTGTTCTGAGCAAGCTCACTGTTTGTAACGCATATGAAAACCAGTAGAGTAGAATAGTGCTCTGTTCTCAAAAGCAGAGCATGTTTCTTGTAAGGCGAGCTAGCGTTTATTTCCCAGTCTTAAATGGAGTTGAGTCACATGCATTTCTGGTCCTAAAAGCAAGAGTTGTTTTCTGATAAGGAAAGTCACTTTGGCGCTCCCTTTGCCATACACAGTGCAAATAGCACTCGCGTCTGTTCCCAGCAAGTAAAGTGTATTTGACTAAAGAGGATCTACTGTTCTTGGCAGGTTACTAAGCAGAGTTGAACTAGATATGGCCCGTAAGTGTAGGAAGCACAGTTCTTTTGTTCTGAGCAAGCTCACTGTTCTGGCCCTCTAGGAAACAAAGTAGAGTAGAAAAGTGCTCTTTTCTCAAAAGCAGAGTGTGTTTTTTGTAAGGTGAGCTAGCGTTTGTTTCTCAGTCCTAAATGGAGTTGAATCAAATGCAGTTTTTGGTCCTATGAGCAAGAGTTGTTTTCTGGTAAGAAGAGTCACCATTGTGCTCCCTTCGCCATACACAGTGCAAATAGCCCTCGCGTCTGTTCCAGCAAGTACAGTGTATTGGACTGAAGAGGAGCTACTGTTCTTGTCAGTTTCCTAAGCAGAGTTGAACTAGATATGGCTCGTGTGTGTAGGAAGCACAGTTGTTTTGTTCTGAGAAAGCTCACTGTTCGGACCCCATAGGAAACCCAGTAGAGTAGAAGAGTGCTGTTTTCTCAAAAGCAGAGTGTGTTTCTTGTAAGGCGAGCTAGCGTTTGATTCCCAGTCCTAAATGGAATTGAATCACATGCAGTTTCTGGTCCTACGAGCAAGAGTTGTTTTCTGGTAAGAAGAGTCACTATTGCACTCCCATTGTCATACACAAGGCAAATAGCACTCGCGTCTGTTCCCAGCAAATACAGTGTATTGGACTGTAGAGGATCTACTGTTCTTGTCAGTTTCCTAAGCAGAATTGAACTAGATATGGCCATGTGTGTAGGAAGCACAGTTCTTTTGTTATGAGCAAGCTCACTGTTCTCGTGCTAAAGGAAAAACAGTAGAGTAGATGAGTGCTCCTTCCTCAAAAGCAGAGTGTGCTACTTGTAAGGCGAGCTAGTGTTTGTTTCCTAGTCCTAAATGGAGTTGAATCACATGCAGTTTTTGGTTCTATGAGCAAGAGTTGCTTTCTGGTAAGGAAAGTCACTATTGAGCTCCTATTGCCATACACATTGCAAATAGCACGCGCATCTGTTCCCAGCAAGTACAGTGTATTGGACTGAAGAGGAGCTACTTCTCTTGTCAGTTTCCTAAGCAGAGTTGAACTAGATATGGCCCGGGTGTAGGAAAGACAGTTCTTTTGTTCTGAGCAAGTTCTCTGTTTGGACACCATAGGAAACACAGTAGAGTAGAAGAGTGCTCTTTTCTCAAAGCAGAGTGTGTTTCTGGTAAGGCTAGCTAGCGTTTGTTTCCCAATCCTAAATGGAGTTGAATTGCATGCAGATTCTGGTCCTATGAGCAAGAGTTGTTTTCTGGTAAGAAGAGTCACTATTGCGCTCCCATTGTCATACACAGGGCAAACAGCACTGGTGTCTGTTCCCAGCAAGTACACTGTATTGGACTGAGGAGGATCTACTGTTCTTGTCAGTTTCATAAGCACAGTTGAACTAGATATGGCCGTGTGTGTAGGAAGCACAATTCTTTTGTTTTGAGCAAGCTCACTATTCTGGCCCTAAAGGATACACAGTAGAGTAGAATAGTGCTCTTTTCTCAAAAGCATAGTGTGTTTCTTGTAAGGCGAGCTAGCGTTTGTTTCCCTCTCCTAAATGGAGTTGAATCACATGCAGTTTGCGGTCCTACGAGCAAGAGTTGTTTTCTGTTAAGAAGAGTCACTATTGCGCTCCCATTGTCATACACAGGGCAAATAGCACTGGCGTCTGTTCCCAGTATGTACAGTGTATTGGACTGAAGAGGATCTACTCTTCTTGTCAGGTTCCTAAGCAGAGTTGAACTAGATATGGCCCATGTGTGTAGGAAGCACAGTTCTTTTCTACTCAGCAAGCTCACTGTTCTGGCCCTATAGGAAACACAGAAGAGTAGAAGAGTGCTCTTTCCTCAAAAGCAGAGTGTGTTTCTTGTAAGGCGAGCTAGCGTTTGTTTCCCAGTCCTAAATGGACTTGAATCACATGCAGTTTCAGGTCCTACGGGCAAGACTTGTTTTCTGGTAAGGAAAGTCACTTTTGCGCTCCCATTGCCATACACAGTGCAAATAGCACTCGCGTCTGTTCCCAGCAAGTAAAGTACATTTGACTGAAGAGGATCTACTGTTCTTGGCAGGTTCCTAAGCAGAGTTGAACTAGATATGGCCCGTAAGTGAAGGAAGCACAGTTCTTTTGTTCTGAGCAAGCTCACTGTTCTGGCCCTCTAGGAAACAATGTAGAGTAGAAAAGTGCTCTTTTCTTAAAAGCAGAGTGTGTTTTTTATAAGGTGAGCTAGCGTTTGTTTCCCAGTCCTAAATGGAGTTGAATCAAATGCAGTTTTTGGTCCTACGAGCAAGAGTTGTTTTCTGGTAAGAAGAGTCACTATTGCGTTCCCATTGTCATACACAGGGCAAACAGCACTGGCGTCTGTTCCAGCAAGTACACTGTATTGGACTGAGGAGGATCTACTGTTCTTGTCAGTTTCATAAGCACAGTTGAACTAGATATGGCCGTGTGTGTAGGAAGCACAGTTTTTTTGTTCTGAGCAAGCTCACTATTCTGGCCCTAAAGGAAACACAGTATAGTAGAAGAGTGCTCTTTTCTCAAAAGCATAGTGTGTTTCTTGTAAGGCGAACTAGCGTTTGTTTCCCTCTCCTAAATGGAGTTGAATCACATGCAGTTTGCAGTCCTATGAGCAAGAGTTGTTTTCTGTTAAGAAAAGTCACTATTGCGCTCTCATTGTCATGCACAGGGCAAATAGCACTGGCGTCTGTTCCCAGCATGTACAGTGTATTGGACTGAAGAGGATCTAATGTTCTTGTCAGTTTCCTAAGCAGAATTGAAGTAGATATGGCCGTGTGTGTAGGAAGCACAGTTCTTTTGTTCTGAGCAAGCTCACTGGTCGGACCCCATAGAAAACACTGTAGAGTAGAAGAGTGCCCTTTTCTCAAAAGCATAGTGTGTTTCTTGTAAGGCAAGCTAGCGTTTGTTTTCCTGTCCTAAGTGGAGTTGAATCACATGCAGTTTCTGTTCCTACAAGCAAGAATTGTTTTGTGCTAAGAAGAGTCACTATTGTGCTCCCATTGTCATACACAGTGCAAATAGCACTGGCGTCTGTTTCCAGCAAGTACAGTGTATTGGACTGAAGAGGAGCTACTGTTCTTGTCAGTTTCCTAAGCAGAGTTGAACTAGATATGGCACTTGTGTGTAGGAAGCATAGTTCTTTTGTTCTGAGCAAGCATACTGTTCGTACCCCATAGGAAACACAGTAGAGTAGAAGTGTGCACTTTTCTCAAAAGCAGAGCGTGTTTTTTGTAGGCGAGCTAGCGTTTGTTTCCCAGTCCTAAATGGAGTTGAATAACATGCAGTTTCTGGTCCTACGAGCAAGAGTTGTTTTCTACTAAGAAGAGTCACTATTGCACTCCCATTGTCATACACAGGGCAAACAGCACTGGCGTCTGTTGCCAGCAAGTACACTGTATTAGACTGAGGAGGATCTACTGTTCTTGTCAGTTTCATAAGCAGAGTTGAACTAGACATGGCCGTGTGTGTAGGAAGCACAGTTCTTTTGTTCTGAGCAAGCTCACTATTCTGGCCCTAAAGGAAACACAGTAGAGTAGAAGAGTGCTCTTTTCTCAAAAGCAGAGTGTGTTTCTTGTAAGGCAAGCTAGCATTTGTTTCCCTGTCCTAAATGGAGTTGAATCACATGCAGTTTGCGGTCCTACGAACAAGAGATGTTTTCTGGTAAGAAGAGTAACTATTGCGCTCCCATTTTCATACACAGGGCAAATAGCACTGGCATCTGTTCCCAGCATGCACAGTGTATTGGACTGAAGAGGATCTACTGTTCTTGTCAGTTTCCTAAGCAGAATTGAAGTAGATATGGCCGTGTGTGTAGGAAGCACAGTTCTTTTGTTCTGAGCAAGCTCAATGTTCAGAACCCTTAGGAAACACAGTAGAGTAGAAGAGTGCCCTTTTCTCAGAAGCAGAGTGTGTTTCTTGTGAGGGAAGCTAGCGTTTGTTTCCCAGTCCTAAATGGAGTTGAATCACATGCAGTTTCTGGTCCTACGAGCAAGAGTTGTTTTCTGGTAAGAAGAGTCACACTTGCGCTCCCATTGTCATACACAGGGCAAATAGCACTGGAGTCTGTTCACAGCAAGTACAGTGTATTGGACCGAAGAGGATCTACTGTTCTTGTCAGTTTCATAAGCAGAGTTCAACTAGATATGGCCATGTGTGTAGGAAGCACAGTTCTTTTGTTCTGAGCAAGCTCACTGTTCTGGCCATAAAGGAAACACAGTAGAGTAGAACAGTGCTCTTTTCTCAAAAGCAGAGTACGTTTCTTGTAAGGAGAGCTAGCTTTTGTGTCCCAGTCCTAAATGGAGTTGAAATAAACATGCAGTTTCTGGTCCTACGAGCAAGAGTTGTTTTCTGGTTAGAAGAGTCACTATTGCGCTCCCTTTGCCATACACAGGGCAAATAGCACTGGCGTCTGTTCCCAGCATGTACAGTGTATTGGACTGAAGAGGATCTACTGTTCTTGTCAGGTTCCTAAGCAGAGTTGAACTAGATATGGCCCGTGTGTGTAGGAAGCACAGTTTTTTTGTTCCCAGCCAGCTCACTGTTCTGGCCCTATAGGAAACACAGTAGAGTAGAAGAGTGCTCTTTCCTCAAAAGCAGAGTGTGTTTCTTGTAAGGCGAGCTAGCATTTGTTTCCCAGTCCAAAATGGAGTTGAAATACACATGCAGTTTCTGGTCATACAAGCAAGAGTTATTTCTGGTAAGGAAAGTCACTATTGTGCTCCCATTGCCATACACAGTGCAAATAGCACTCACGTCTGTTCCCAGCAATAACAGTGTATTGGGCTGAAGTAGAGCTACTGTTCTTGTCAGTTTCCTAAGCAGAGTTGAACTAGATATGACCCGTGTGTAGGAAGCACAGTTCTTTTGTTCTGAGCAAGCTCACTGTTTGGACCCCATAGGAAACACATTAGAGTAGTTGTGTGCCCTATTCTCAAAAGCAGAGCGTGTTTCTTGTAAGGCGAGCTAGCGTTTGATTCCCAGTCCTAAGTGGATTGAATCAAATGCAGTTTCAGGTCCTAAGAGCAAGAGTTGTTTTCTGGTAAGAATTCACTATTGTGCATCCATTGCCGTACACAGTGCAAATAGCACTCGCGTCTGTTCCCAGCATGTACAGTGTATTGGACTGAAGAGGAGCTACTGTTCTCGTAAGTTTCCTAATCAGAGTTGACTAGATATGGCCCGTGTGTGTAGGAAGCACAGTTCTTTTGTTCTGAGCAAGCTCACTGTTCGAACCCCATAGGAAACCCAGTAGAGTAGAAGAGTGCTCTTTTCTCAAAAGCAGAGTGTGTTTCTTGTAAGGCGAGCTAGCATTTGTTTCCCACTCCTAAATGGAGTTGAAATACACATGCAGTTTCTGGTCCTACGAGCAAGAGTTGTTTTCTGGTTAGAATAGTCACTATTGTGCTCCTTTTGCCATACACAGTACAAATAGCCCTCGCGTCTGTTCCCAGCAAGTACAGTGTATTGGACTGAAGAGGAGCTACTGTTCTTGTCAGGTTCCTAAGCAGAGTTGAACTAAATATGGCCCCTGTGTAAATGCACAGTTCTTTTGTTCTGAGCAAGCTCACTGTTCGGACCCCATAGAAAACATAGTAGAGTAGAAGAGTGCTCTTTTCTCAAAAGCAGAGTATGTTTCTTGTAAGGCGAGCTAGTGTTTGTTTCCCAGTCAGAAATAGAGTTGAATCCAATGCAGTTTCTGGTCCTACGAGCAAGAGTTGTTTTCTGGTAAGAAGAGTCACTATTGCGCTCCCATTGTAATACACAGTGCAAATAGCACTCGCATCTGTTCCCAGCAAGTACAGTGTATTGGACTGAAGAGGAGCTACTGTTCTTGTCAGTTTCCTAAGCAGAGTTGAACTAGATATGGTCCGTGAGTGTAGGAAGCACAGCTATTTTGTTCTGAGCAAGCTCACTGTTTGGACCCCATAGGAAACACAGTAGAGTAGAAGAGTGCTCTTTTCTCTAAAGCAGATTGTGTTTCTTGTAAGGCAAGCTAGCGTTTGTTTCCCAGTTCTAAATGGAGTTGAGTCACATGCAGTTTTTTGTCCTACGAGCAAGAGTTGTTTTCTGGTAAGACGAGTCACTGTTGTGCTCCAATTGCCATACACAGTGCAAATAGCACTCGCGTCTGTTCCCTGCAAGTAAAGTGTATTGGACTGAAGAGGAGCTACTGTTCTTGTCAGTTTCCTAAGCAGAGTTGAACTAGATATGGCCCGTGTGTGTAGGAAGCACAGTTCTTTCGTTCTGAGCAAGCTCACTGTTCGGACCCCATAGGAAACACAGTAAAGTAGAAGAGTGCTCTTTTCTCAAAAGCAGAGTGTGTTTCATATAAGGCGAGCTAGCACTTGTTTCACATTCCTAAATGGAGTTGAATCACATGCAGTTTCTAGTCCTATGAGCAAGAGTTGTTTTCTGGTAATGAAAGTCACTATTGTGCTCCCATTGCCATACACAGTGCAAATAGCACTCGTGTCTGTATCGGACTGAACAGGAGCTACTGTTCTTGTCAGTTTCCTAAGCAGAGTTGAACTAGTTATGGCCCGTGTGTAGGAAGCACAGTTCTTTTGTTTTGAGCAAGCTCACTGTTCTGGCCCTATAGGAAACACAGTAGAGTAGAAGAGTGCTCTTTTCTCTAAAGCAGTGTGTGTTTCTTGTAAGGCGAGCTAGTGTTTGTTTTCCAGTCCTAAATGGAGTTGAATCACATGCAGTTACTTGTCCTAAGAGCATGAGTGGTTTTATGGTAAGAAGAGTCACTATTACGCTGCCATTGCCATACACCGGACAAATAGCACTGGCGTCTCTTCCCAGCAAGTACAGTGTATTGGAATGAAGAGGATCTACTGTTCTTGTAAGGTTCCTAAGCAGAATTGAACTAGATATGGCGGTGTGTGTAGGAAGCACAGTTCTTTTGTTCTGCGCAAGCTCACTGTTCTGGCCCTATAGGAAACACAGTAGAGTAGAAGAGTGCTCTTTTCTCAAAAGCAGAGTGTGTTTTTGTAAGGCGAGCTAGCGTTTGTTTCCCAGTCCTAAATGGCGTTCAATCACATGCAGTTTCTGGTCCTAAGAGCAAGAGTTGATTTCTGGTAAGGAAAGTCACTATTGCTCTGCCCTTGCTATACATAGTTCAAATAGCACTCGCGTCTGTTCCCAGCAAGTACAGTGTATCAGACTGAAGAGGAGCTACTGTTCTTGTCAGTTTCCTAAGCAGAGTGGAACTAGATATGGCCCGTGTGTAGGAAGCACAGTTCTTAGGTTCTGAGCAAGCTCACTGTTCTGGCCCTACAGGAAACACAGTAGAGTAGAAGAGTGCTCTTTTCTCAAAAGCAGAGTGTGTTTTTGGAAGACGAGCTAGCGTTTGTTTCCTAGTCCTAAATGGAGTTGAATCACATGCAGTTTCTGGTCCTACGAACAAGAATTGTTTTCTGGTAAGGAAAGTCACTATTGCGCTCCCATTGCCCTACACAAGACAAATAGCACTCGCGTCTTTTCCCAGCAAGTACAGTGTATTGGACTGAATAGGAGCTACTGTTCTTGTCAGTTTATTAAGCAGAGTTGAACTAGATATGGTCCGTGTGTGTAGGAAGCATAGTTCTTTTGTTCTGAACAAGGTCACTGTTTGGACCCATAGGAAACACAGTAGAGTAGAAGAGTGCTCTTTTGTCTAAAGCAGAGTGTGTTTCTTGTAAGGCGAGCTAGCGTTTGTTTCCCAGTCCTAAATGGAGTGGAATAACATGCAGTTTCTGGTCCTACGAGCAAGAGTTGTTTAGTGGTAAGGAAAGTCACTATTGCGCTCCCATTGCCATACACAGTGCAAATAACCCTCCCGTCTGTTCCCAGCAAGTACAGTGCATTGGACTGAAGAGGAGGTACTGTTCTTCTCATTTCCTAAGCAGAGTTGAACTAGATGTGGCCCGTGTGTTTAGGAAGTACAGTTCCTTTTTTCTGAGCAAGCTCACTGTTCTGGCCCTATAGGAAACACAGTAGAGTAGAAGAGTGCTCTTTTCTCAAAAGCAGAGTGTGTTTCTTGTAAAGCGAGCTAGAGTTTGTTTCCCAGTCCTAAATGGAGTTGAATCACATGCAGTTTCTGGTCCTACGAGCAAGAGTTGTTTTCTGGTAAGAAGAGTCACTATTGCGCTGCAATTGCCATACACAGGACAAATAGCACTGGCGTCTGTTCCCAGCAAGTACAGTTTATTGGACTGAAGAGGATCTACTGTTCTTGTCAGGTTCCTAAGCAGACTTGAACGAGATATGGCCGTGTGTGTAGGAAGCACAATTTTTTTGTTCTGAGCAAGCTCACTTTTCGGAACACATGGGAAACACAGTAGAGTAGAAGAGTGCTCTTTTCTCAAAAGCAGAGTGTGTTTCTTGGAAGTCGAGCTAGCGTTTGTTTCCCAGTCCTAAATGGAGTTGAGTCACATGCAGTTTTTTGTCCTACGAGCAAGAGTTGTTTTCTGGTAAGACAAGTCACTATTGTGCTCCAATTGCCATACACAGTGCAAATAGCACTCGCGTCTGTTACCCGCAAGTACAGTGTATTGGACTGAATAGGAGCTACTGTTCTTGAAAGTTTCCTAAGCAGAGTTGAACAAGATATGGTCCATGTGTGTAGGAAGCACAGTTCTTTTGTTCTGACCAAGCTCACTGTTTGGACCCCTAGGAAACACAGTAGAGTAGAAGAGTGCTCTTTTCTCAAAAGCAGAGTGTGTTTTTGTAAGGCGAGCTAGCGTTTGTTTCCCAGTCCTAAATGGAGTGGAATCACATGCAGTTTGTGGTCCTACGAGCAAGAGTTGTTTTATGGTAAGAATAGTCACTATTGCACTGCCATTGCCATATACAGGACAAATAGCACTGGCGTCTGTTCCCAGCAAGTACAGTGTATTGGACTGAAGAGGATCTACTGCTCTGGTCAGGTTCCTAAGCAGAATTGAACTAGATATGGCCGTGTGTGTAGGAAGCACAGTTCTTTTGTTCTGAGCAAGCTCACTGTTCGGACCCCATAGGAAACACAGTAGAGAAGAAGAGTGCTCTTTTCTCAAAACCAGAGTGTGTATCTTGTAAGGCGAGCTAGTGTTTGTTTCCCAGTCCTAAATGGAGTTGAATCACATGCAGTTTCTGGTCCTACGAATAAGAGCTGTTTTCTGGTAAGATGAGTCACTATTGCGCTCCCATTGCCATACACAGGGCAAATAGCACTCCCGTTTTTTCCCACCAAGTACAGTGTATTGGACTGAATAGGAGCTACTGTTCTTGTCAGTTTCCTAAGCAGAGTTGAACTAGATATGGACCATGTGTGTAGGAAGCACAGTTCTTTTGTTCTGAGCAAGCTCACTGTTTGGACCCCATAGGAAACACAGTAGAGTAGAAGAGTGCTCTTTTCTCAAAAGCAGAGTGTGTTTCTTGTAAGGCGAGCTAGCGTTTGTTTCCCAGTCCTAAATGGAGTGGAATCACATGCAGTTTGTGGTCCTACGAGCAAGAGTTGTTTTATGGAAAGAATAGTCACTATTGCGCTACCATTGCCATATACAGGACAAATAGCACTGGCGTCTGTTCCCAGCAAGTACAGTGTATCGGACTGAAGAGGATCTACTGCTCTGGTCAGGTTCCTAAGCAGAATTGAACTAGTTAGGGCCATGTGTGTAGGAAGCACAGTTCTTTTGTTCTGAGCAAGCTCACTGTTCGGAACACATAGGAAACACAGTAGAGTAGAAGAGTGCTCTTTTCTCAAAAGCAGAGTGTGTTTCTTGTAAGGTGAGCTAGCGTTTGTTTCCCAGACCTAAATGGAGTTGAGTCACATGCAGTTTTTTGTCCTACGAGCAAGAGTTGATTTCTGGTAAGACGACACACTATTGTGCTCCAATTGCCATACACAGTGCAAATAGCACTCGCGTCTCTTCCCCGCAAGTACAGTGTATTGGACTGAAGAGGAGCTACTGTTCTTGTCAGTTTCCTAAGCAGAGTTGAACTAGATATGGTCCATGTGTGTAGGAAGCACAGTTCTTTGTTCTGAGCAAGCTCACTGTTTGGACTCATAGTAAACACAGTAGAGAAGAAGAGTGCTCTTTTCTCAAAAGCAGAGAGTGTTTCATGTAAGGCGAGCTAGCATTTGTTTCCCATTCCTAAAGGGAGTTGAATCACATGCAGTTTCTGGTCCTACGAGCAAGAGTTGTTTTCTGGTAATGAAAGTCACTATTGCGCTCCCATTGCCATACACAGTGCAAATAGCACTGGCGTCTGTTCCCAGCAAGTACAGTGTATTGGACTGAAGAGGAGCTACTGTTCTTGTCAGTTTCCTAAGCAGAGTTGAACTATATAAGGACCGTGTGTGTAGAAAGCACAGTTCTTATGTTCTGAGCAAACTCACTGTTCTGGCCCTATAGGAAACACAGTAGAGTAGAAGAGTGCTCTTTTCTCAAAAGCAGAGTGTGTTTCTTGTAAGGCGAGCTAGCGTTTGTTTCCTAGTCCTAAATGGAGTTGAATCACATGCAGTTTCTGGTCCTACGAACAAGAGTTGTTTTCTGGTAAGGAAAGTCACTATTGCGTTCCCATTGCCATACACAGGGCAAATAGCACTCGCGTCTTTTCCCAGGAAGTACAGTGTATTGGACTGAATAGGAGCTACTGTTCTTGTCATTTTCCTAAGCAGAGTTGAACTACATATGGTCCTTGTGTGTAGGAAGCACAGTTCTTTTGTTCTGAGCAAGCTCACTGTTTGGACCCCATAGGAAACACAGTAGAGTAGAAGAGTGCTCTTTTCTCTAAAGCAGAGTGTGTTTCTTGTAAGGTGAGCTAGCATTTGTTTCCCAGTCCTAAACGGAGTTGAATCACATGCAGTTTCTGGTCCTACGAGCAAGAGTTGTTTTCTGGTAAGGAAAGTCACTATGGCGCTCCCATTGCCATACACAGTGCAAATAGCACTCGCGTCTGTTCCCAGCAAGTACAGTGTATCGGACTGAAGAGGATCTACTGTTCTTGTCAGTTTCCTAAGCAGAGTTGAACTAGATATGGCCTGTGTGTAAGAAGCACAGTTCTTTTGTTCTGAGCAAGCTCACTGTTCTGGCCCTATAGGAAACACAGTAGAGTAGAAGAGTGCTCTTTTCTCTAAAGCAGATTGTGTTTCTTGTAAGGTGAGCTAGCGTTTGTTTCCCAGTCCTAAATGGAGTTGAATCACATGCAGTTTCTGGTCCTACGACCAAGAGTTGTTTTCTGGTAAGAAGAGTCACTATTGCGCTGCCATTGCCATACACAGGACAAAGAGCACTGGCTTCTGTTCCCAGCAGTACAGTGTATTGGACTGAAGAGGAGCTACTGTTCTTGTTGGGTTCCTAAGCAGAATTGAACTAGATATGGCTGTGTGTGTAGGAAGCACAGTTCTTTTGTTCTGAGACAGCTCACTGTTCGGACCCCATAGGAAACACAGTAGAGAAGAAGAGTGCTCTTTTCTCAAAACCAGAGTGTGTATCTTGTAAGGCGAGCTAGTGTTTGTTTCCCTGTCCTAAATGGAGTTGAATCACATGCAGTTTCTGGTCCTACGAATAAGAGTTGTTTTCTGGTAAGATGAGTCACTATTGCGCTCCCATTGCCATACACAGGGCAAATAGCACTCCCGTTTTTTCCCACCAAGTACAGTGTATTGGACTGAATAGGAGCTACTGTTCTTGTCAGTTTCCTAAGCAGAGTTGAACTAGATATGGACCATGTGTGTAGGAAGCACAGTTCTTTTGTTCTGAGCAAGCTCACTGTTTGGACCCCATAGGAAACACAGTAGAGTAGAAGAGTGCTCTTTTCTCAAAAGCAGAGTGTGTTTCTTGTAAGGCGAGCTAGCGTTTGTTTCCCTCTCCTAAATGGAGTGGAATCACATGCAGTTTGTGGTCCTACGAGCAAGAGTTGTTTTATGGAAAGAATAGTCACTATTGCGCTACCATTGCCATATACAGGACAAAGAGCACTGGCGTCTGTTCCCAGCAAGTACAGTGTATCGGACTGAAGAGGATCTACTGCTCTGGTCAGGTTCCTAAGCAGAATTGAACTAGTTAGGGCCGTGTGTGTAGGAAGCACAGTTCTTTTGTTCTGAGCAAGCTCACTGTTCGGAACACATAGGAAACACAGTAGAGTAGAAGAGTGCTCTTTTCTCAAAAGCAGAGTGTGTTTCTTGTAAGGTGAGCTAGCGTTTGTTTCCCAGACCTAAATGGAGTTGAGTCACATGCAGTTTTTTGTCCTACGAGCAAGAGTTGATTTCTGGTAAGACGACACACTATTGTGCTCCAATTGCCATACACAGTGCAAATAGCACTCGCGTCTCTTCCCCGCAAGTACAGTGTATTGGACTGAAGAGGATCTACTGTTCTTGTCAGTTTCCTAAGCAGAGTTGAACTAGATATGGTCCATGTGTGTAGGAAGCACAGTTCTTTGTTCTGAGCAAGCTCACTGTTTGGACTCATAGTAAACACAGTAGAGAAGAAGAGTGCTCTTTTCTCAAAAGCAGAGAGTGTTTCATGTAAGGCGAGCTAGCATTTGTTTCCCATTCCTAAAGGGAGTTGAATCACATGCAGTTTCTGGTCCTACGAGCAAGAGTTGTTTTCTGGTAATGAAAGGCACTATTGCGCTCCCAATGCCATACACAGTGCAAATAGCACTGGCGTCTGTTCCCAGCAAGTACAGTGTATTGGACTGAAGAGGAGCTACTGTTCTAGTCAGTTTCCTAAGCAGAGTTGAACTATATAAGGACCGTGTGTGTAGAAAGCACAGTTCTTATGTTCTGAGCAAACTCACTGTTCTGGCCCTATAGGAAACACAGTAGAGTAGAAGAGTGCTCTTTTCTCAAAAGCAGAGTGTGTTTCTTGTAAGGCGAGCTAGCGTTTGTTTCCTAGTCCTAAATGGAGTTGAATCACATGCAGTTTCTGGTCCTACGAACAAGAGTTGTTTTCTGGTAAGGAAAGTCACTATTGCGTTCCCATTGCCATACACAGGGCAAATAGCACTCGCGTCTTTTCCCAGGAAGTACAGTGTATTGGACTGAATAGGAGCTACTGTTCTTGTCATTTTCCTAAGCAGAGTTGAACTACATATGGTCCTTGTGTGTAGGAAGCACAGTTCTTTTGTTCTGAGCAAGCTCACTGTTTGGACCCCATAGGAAACACAGTAGAGTAGAAGAGTGCTCTTTTCTCTAAAGCAGAGTGTGTTTCTTGTAAGGCGAGCTAGCATTTGTTTCCCAGTCCTAAACGGAGTTGAATCACATGCAGTTTCTGGTCCTACGAGCAAGAGTTGTTTTCTGGTAAGGAAAGTCACTATGGCGCTCCCATTGCCATACACAGTGCAAATAGCACTCGCGTCTGTTCCCAGCAAGTACAGTGTATCGGACTGAAGAGGATCTACTGTTCTTGTCAGTTTCCTAAGCAGAGTTGAACTAGATATGGCCTGTGTGTAAGAAGCACAGTTCTTTTGTTCTGAGCAAGCTCACTGTTCTGGCCCTATAGGAAACACAGTAGAGTAGAAGAGTGCTCTTTTCTCTAAAGCAGATTGTGTTTCTTGTAAGGTGAGCTAGCGTTTGTTTCCCAGTCCTAAATGGAGTTGAATCACATGCAGTTTCTGGTCCTACGACCAAGAGTTGTTTTCTGGTAAGAAGAGTCACTATTGCGCTGCCATTGCCATACACAGGACAAAGAGCACTGGCTTCTGTTCCCAGCAGTACAGTGTATTGGACTGAAGAGGAGCTACTGTTCTTGTTGGGTTCCTAAGCAGAATTGAACTAGATATGGCTGTGTGTGTAGGAAGCACAGTTCTTTTGTTCTGAGACAGCTCACTGTTCGGACCCCATAGGAAACACAGTAGAGTAGAAGAGTGCTCTTTTCTCTAAAGCAGAGTGTGTTTCTTGTAAGGTGAGCTAGCATTGTTTCCCAGACCTAAATGGAGTTGAGTCACATGCAGTTTTTTGTCCTACGAGCAAGAGTTGTTTTCTGGTAAGACAAGTCACTATTGGGCTCCAATTGCCATACACAGTGCAAATAGCACTCGCGTCTCTTCCCCGCAAGTACAGTGTATTGGACTGAAGAGAAGCTACTGTTCTTGTCAGTTTCCTAAGCAGAGTTGAACTAGATATGGTCGATGTGTGTAGAAAGCACAGTTCTTTTGTTCTGAGCAAGCTCACTGTTTGGACCCCATAGGAAACACAGTAGAGTAGAAGAGTGCTCTTTTCTCAGAAGCAGAGTGTGTTTCTTGTAAGGCGAGCTAGCATTTGTTTCCCAGTCCTAAAAGGCGTTGAATCACATTTAGTGTGTGGTCCTACGAGCTAGAGTTGTTTTCTGGTAAGGAAAGTCACTATTGCGCTCCCTTTGCCATACACAGGACAAATAGCACTGGCATCTGTTCGCAGCAAGTACAGTGTATTGGACTGAAGACGATGTACTGTTCTTGTCAGGTTCCTAAGCAGAATTGAACTAGATATGGTCCATGTGTGTAGGAAACACAGTTCTTTTGTTCTGAGCAAGCTCACTTTTCGGACCAACAGGAAACACAGTAGAGTAGAAGAGTGCTCTTTTCTCAAAAGCAGAGTGTGTTTTTTGTAAGGCAAGCTATTGTTTGTTTCCCAGTCCTCAGTGGAGTTGAATCACATGCAGTTTCTGGACCTACGAGCTAGAGTTGTTTTCTGGTAAGGAAAGTCACTATTGAGCTCCCTTTGCCATACACAGTGCAAATAGCACTCGCGTCTGTTCCCAGCAAGTACAGTGTATCGGACTGAAGAGGAGCTACTGTTCTTCTCAGTTTCCTAAGCAGAGTTAAACTAGATATTGCCCGTGTGTGTAGGAAGCACAGTTCTTTTTTTCTGAGCAAGCTCAATGTTCTGGCCCTATAGGAAACACATTAGAGTAGAATACTGCTCTTTTCTCAAAAGCAGAGTGTGATTCTTGTAAGGCGAGCTAGCGTTTGTTTCCCAGTCCTAAATGTAGTGGAATCACATGCAGTTTCTGGTTCTACGAGCAAGAGTTGTTTTATGGTAAGAATAGTCACTATTGCGCTGCCATTGCCATACACAGGACAAATAGCACTGGCGTCTGTTCCCAGCAAGTACAGTGTATTGGACTGAAGAGGATCTACTGTTCTTGTCAGGTTCCTAAGCAGAATTGAACTAGATATGGCCGTGTGTGTAGGAAGCACAGTGCTTTTGTTCTGAGCAAGATTACTTTTCGGACCCCTAGGAAACACAGTAGAGTAGAAGAGTGCTCTTTTCTCAAAAGCAGAGTGTGTTTCTTGTAAGGCGAGCTAGCGTTTGTTTCCCAGTCCTAAATGGAGTTGAATCACATGCAATTTCTGGTCCTACGAGCAAGAGTTGTTTTCTGGTAAGGAAAGTAACTATTGCGCTTCCATTGCCATACACAGTGCAAATAGCACTCGCGTCTGTTCCCAGCAAGTACAGTGTATCGGACTGAAGAGGAGCTACTGTTCTTGTCAGGTTCCTAAGCAGAGTTGAACTAGATAAGGACCGTGTGTGTAGAAAGCACAGTTCTTATGTTCTGAGCAAGCTCACTGTTCTGGCCCTATAGGAAACACAGTAGAGTAGAAGAGTGCTCTTTTCTCAAAAGCAGAGTGTGGTTCTTGTAAGGCGAGCTAGCATTTTTTTTTTAGTCCTAAATGGAGTTGAATCACATGCAGTTTCTGGTCCTATGAACAAGAGTTGTTTTCTGGTAAGGAAAGTCACTATTGCGCTCCCATTGCCATACACAGTGCAAATAGCACTCGCGTCTTTTCCCAGCAAGTACAGTGTATTGGACTGAATAGGAGCTACTGTTCTTGTCAGTTTCCTAAGCAGAGTTGAACTACATATGGTCCTTGTGTGTAGGAAGCACAGTACTTTTGTTCTGAGGAAGCTCACTGTTTGGAAGCCATAGGAAACACAGTAGAGTAGAAGAGTGCTCTTTTCTCAAAAGCAGAGTGTGTTTCTGGTAAAGCGAGCTAGCGTTTGTTTCCCAGTCCAAAATGGAGTGGAATCACATGCAGTTTCTGTCCTACGAGGAAGAGTTGTTTTATGGTAAGAATAGTCACTATTGTGCTGCCATTGCCATACACAGGGCAAATAGCACTGGCGTCTGTTCGCAGCAAGTACAGTGTATTGGACTGAAGAGGATCTACTGTTCTTGTCAGGTTCCTAAGCAGAATTGAACTAGATATGGACGTGTGTGTAGGAAGCACAGTTCCTTTGTTCTGAGCAAGCTCACTGTTCGGACCCCATAGGAAACACAGTACAGTAGAAGAGTGCTCTTTTCTAAAAAGCAGAGTGTGTTTCTTGTAAGGCGAGCTAGTGTTTGTTTCCTAGTCCTAAATGGAGTTGAATCACATGCAGTTTCTGATTCCTACGAACAAGAGTTGTTTTCTGGTAAGGAAAGTCACTATTGTGCTCCCATTGCCATACACAGGGCAAATAGCACTCGCGTCTTTTCCCAGCAATTACAGTGTATTGGACTGAATAGGAGCTACTGTTCTTGTCAGTTTCCTAAGCAGAGTTGAACTACATATGGTCCTTGTGTGTAGGAAGCACAGTTCTTTTCTTCTGAGCAAGCTCACTGTTTGGACCCCATAGGAAACACAGTAGAGTAGAAGAGTGCTCTTTTCTCTAAAGCAGAGTGTGTTTCTTGTAAGGCGAGCTAGCATTTGTTTCCCAGTCCTAAACGGAGTTGAATCACATGCAGTTTCTGGTCCTACGAGCAAGAGTTGTTTTCTGGTAAGGAAAGTCACTATTGCGCTTCCATTGCCATACACAGTGCAAATAGCACTCGCGTCTGTTCCCAGCAAGTACAGTGTATCGGACTGAAGAGGAGCTACTGTTCTTGTTAGTTTTCTAAGCAGAGTTGAACTAGATATTGCCCGTGTGTAGGAAGCACAGTTCTTTTGTTCTGAGCAAGCTCACTGTTCTGGCCCTATAGGAAACACAGTAGAGTAGAAGAGTGCTCTTTTCTCAAAAGCAGATTGTGTTTCTTGTAAGGTGAGCTAGCGTTTGTTTCCCAGTCCTAAATGGAGTTGAATCACATGCAGTTTCTGGTCCTACGAGCAAGAGTTGTTTTATGATAAGAATAGTCACTATTGCGCTGCCATTGCCATACACAGGACAAAGAGCATTGGCTTCTGTTCCCAGCAGTACAGTGTATTGGACTGAAGAGGAGCTACTGTTCTTGTCAGGTTCCTAAGCAGAATTGAACTAGATATGGCTGTGTGTGTAGGAAGCACAGTTCTTTTGTTCTGAGAAAGCTCACTGTTCGGACCCCATAGGAAACACAGTAGATTAGAAGAGTGCTCTTTTCTCAAAAGCAGAGTGTGTTTCTTGTAAGGTGAGCTAGCGTTTGTTTCCCAGACCTAAATGGAGTTGAGTCACATGCAGTTTTTTGTCCTACGAGCAAGAGTTGTTTTCTGGTAAGACGAGTCACTATTGTGCTCCAATTGCCATACACAGTGCAAATAGCACTCGTGTCTCTTCCCCGCAAGTACAGTGTACTGGATTGAAGAGGAGCTACTGTTCTTGTCAGTTTCCTAAGCAGAGTTGAACTAGATATGGTCGATGTGTGTAGGAAGCACAGTTCTTTTGTTCTGAGCAAGCTCACTGTTTGGACCCCATAGGAAACACAGTAGAGTAGAAGAGTGCTCTTTTCTCAGAAGCAGAGTGTGTTTCTTGTAAGGCGAGCTAGCATTTGTTTCCCAGTCCTAAATGGCGTTGAATCACATGGAGTGTGTGGTCCTACGAGCAAGAGTTGTTTTCTGGTAAGACAAGTCACTATTGCGCTCCCTTTGCCATACACAGTGCAAATAGCACTCACGTCTGTTTCCAGCAAGTACAGTGTATCGGACTTAAGAGGAACTACTGTTCTTATCAGTTTCCTAAGCAGAGTTGAACTAGATATGGTCCAAGTGTGTAGGAAGCACAGTTCTTTGTTCGGAGCAAGCTCACTGTTTGGACCCCATAGGAAACACAGTAGAGTAGAAGAGTGCTCTTTTCTCTAAAGCAGAGTGTGTTTCTTGTAATGCGAGCTAGCACTTGTTCCGCTGTCCTAAATGGAGTTGAATCCCATGCAGTTTCTGGTCCTACGAGCAAGAGTTGTTTTCTGGTAAGAAGATTCACTATTGCGCTGCCATTGCCATACACAGGACAAATAGCACTGAGATCTGTTCGCAGCAAGTACAGTGTATTGGACTGAAGAGGATCTACTGTTCTTGTCAGGTTCCTAAGCAGAATTGAACTAGATATGGACGTGTGTAGGAAGCACAGTTCTTTTGTTCTGAGCAAGCTCACTGTTCGGACCCCATAGGAAACACAGTACAGTAGAAGAGTGCTCTTTTCTCAAAAGCAGAGTGTGTTTCTTGTAAGGCGAGCTAGCGTTTGTTTCCTAGTCCTAAATGGAGTTGAATCACATGCAGTTTCTGGTCCTACGAACAAGAGTTGTTTTCTGGTAAGGAAAGTCACTATTGCGCTCCCATTGCCATACACAGGGCAAATAGCACTCGCGTCTGTTCCCAGCAAGTACAGTGCATTGGACTGAAGAGGAGCTACTGTTCTTGTCAGTTTCCTAAGCAGAGTTGAACTAGATATGACCCGTGTGTGTAGGAAGCACAGTTCTTTTGTTCTGAGCAAGCTCACTGTTTGTAACGCATATGAAAACCAGTAGAGTAGAATAGTGCTCTGTTCTCAAAAGCAGAGCATGTTTCTTGTAAGGCGAGCTAGCGTTTATTTCCCAGTCTTAAATGGAGTTGAGTCACATGCATTTCTGGTCCTAAAAGCAAGAGTTGTTTTCTGATAAGGAAAGTCACTTTGGCGCTCCCATTGCCATACACAGTGCAAATAGCACTCGCGTCTGTTCCCAGCAAGTAAAGTGTATTTGACTAAAGAGGATCTACTGTTCTTGGCAGGTTACTAAGCAGAGTTGAACTAGATATGGCCCGTAAGTGTAGGAAGCACAGTTCTTTTGTTCTGAGCAAGCTCACTGTTCTGGCCCTCTAGGAAACAAAGTAGAGTAGAAAAGTGCTCTTTTCTCAAAAGCAGAGTGTGTTTTTTGTAAGGTGAGCTAGCGTTTGTTTCTCAGTCCTAAATGGAGTTGAATCAAATGCAGTTTTTGGTCCTATGAGCAAGAGTTGTTTTCTGGTAAGAAGAGTCACCATTGTGCTCCCTTTGCCATACACAGTGCAAATAGCCCTCGCGTCTGTTCCAGCAAGTACAGTGTATTGGACTGAAGAGGAGCTACTGTTCTTGTCAGTTTCCTAAGCAGAGTTGAACTAGATATGGCTCGTGTGTGTAGGAAGCACAGTTGTTTTGTTCTGAGAAAGCTCACTGTTTGGACCCCATAGGAAACCCAGTAGAGTAGAAGAGTGCTGTTTTCTCAAAAGCAGAGTGTGTTTCTTGTAAGGCGAGCTAGCGTTTGATTCCCAGTCCTAAATGGAATTGAATCACATGCAGTTTCTGGTCCTACGAGCAAGAGTTGTTTTCTGGTAAGAAGAGTCACTATTGCACTCCCATTGTCATACACAAGGCAAATAGCACTCGCGTCTGTTCCCAGCAAATACAGTGTATTGGACTGTAGAGGATCTACTGTTCTTGTCAGTTTCCTAAGCAGAATTGAACTAGATATGGCCATGTGTGTAGGAAGCACAGTTCTTTCGTTATGAGCAAGCTCACTGTTCTCGTGCTAAAGGAAAAACAGTAGAGTAGATGAGTGCTCCTTCCTCAAAAGCAGAGTGTGCTACTTGTAAGGCGAGCTAGCGTTTGTTTCCTAGTCCTAAATGGAGTTGAATCACATGCAGTTTTTGGTTCTATGAGCAAGAGTTGCTTTCTGGTAAGGAAAGTCACTATTGAGCTCCTATTGCCATACACATTGCAAATAGCACGCGCATCTGTTCCCAGCAAGTACAGTGTATTGGACTGAAGAGGAGCTACTTCTCTTGTCAGTTTCCTAAGCAGAGTTGAACTAGATATGGCCCGGGTGTAGGAAGGACAGTTCTTTTGTTCTGAGCAAGTTCTCTGTTTGGACACCATAGGAAACACAGTAGAGTAGAAGAGTGCTCTTTTCTCAAAGCAGAGTGTGTTTCTGGTAAGGCTAGCTAGCGTTTGTTTCCCAATCCTAAATGGAGTTGAATTGCATGCAGATTCTGGTCCTATGAGCAAGAGTTGTTTTCTGGTAAGAAGAGTCACTATTGCGCTCCCATTGTCATACACAGGGCAAACAGCACTGGTGTCTGTTCCCAGCAAGTACACTGTATTGGACTGAGGAGGATCTACTGTTCTTGTCAGTTTCATAAGCACAGTTGAACTAGATATGGCCGTGTGTGTAGGAAGCACAATTCTTTTGTTTTGAGCAAGCTCACTATTCTGGCCCTAAAGGATACACAGTAGAGTAGAATAGTGCTCTTTTCTCAAAAGCATAGTGTGTTTCTTGTAAGGCGAGCTAGCGTTTGTTTCCCTCTCCTAAATGGAGTTGAATCACATGCAGTTTGCGGTCCTACGAGCAAGAGTTGTTTTCTGTTAAGAAGAGTAACTATTGCGCTCCCATTGTCATACACAGGGCAAATAGCACTGGCGTCTGTTCCCAGCATGTACAGTGTATTGGACTGAAGAGGATCTACTCTTCTTGTCAGGTTCCTAAGCAGAGTTGAACTAGATATGGCCCATGTGTGTAGGAAGCACAGTTCTTTTCTACTCAGCAAGCTCACTGTTCTGGCCCTATAGGAAACACAGAAGAGTAGAAGAGTGCTCTTTCCTCAAAAGCAGAGTGTGTTTCTTGTAAGGCGAGCTAGCGTTTGTTTCCCAGTCCTAAATGGACTTGAATCACATGCAGTTTCAGGTCCTACGGGCAAGACTTGTTTTCTGGTAAGGAAAGTCACTTTTGCGCTCCCATTGCCATACACAGTGCAAATAGCACTCGCGTCTGTTCCCAGCAAGTAAAGTACATTTGACTGAAGAGGATCTACTGTTCTTGGCAGGTTCCTAAGCAGAGTTGAACTAGATATGGCCCGTAAGTGAAGGAAGCACAGTTCTTTTGTTCTGAGCAAGCTCACTGTTCTGGCCCTCTAGGAAACAATGTAGAGTAGAAAAGTGCTCTTTTCTTAAAAGCAGAGTGTGTTTTTTATAAGGTGAGCTAGCGTTTGTTTCCCAGTCCTAAATGGAGTTGAATCAAATGCAGTTTTTGGTCCTACGAGCAAGAGTTGTTTTCTGGTAAGAAGAGTCACTATTGCGTTCCCATTGTCATACACAGGGCAAACAGCACTGGCGTCTGTTCCAGCAAGTACACTGTATTGGACTGAGGAGGATCTACTGTTCTTGTCAGTTTCATAAGCACAATTGAACTAGATATGGCCGTGTGTGTAGGAAGCACAGTTTTTTTGTTCTGAGCAAGCTCACTATTCTGGCCCTAAAGGAAACACAGTATAGTAGAAGAGTGCTCTTTTCTCAAAAGCATAGTGTGTTTCTTGTAAGGCGAACTAGCGTTTGTTTCCCTCTCCTAAATGGAGTTGAATCACATGCAGTTTGCAGTCCTATGAGCAAGAGTTGTTTTCTGTTAAGAAAAGTCACTATTGCGCTCTCATTGTCATGCACAGGGCAAATAGCACTGGCGTCTGTTCCCAGCATGTACAGTGTATTGGACTGAAGAGGATCTAATGTTCTTGTCAGTTTCCTAAGCAGAATTGAAGTAGATATGGCCGTGTGTGTAGGAAGCACAGTTCTTTTGTTCTGAGCAAGCTCACTGGTCGGACCCCATAGAAAACACTGTAGAGTAGAAGAGTGCCCTTTTCTCAAAAGCATAGTGTGTTTCTTGTAAGGCAAGCTAGCGTTTGTTTTCCTGTCCTAAGTGGAGTTGAATCACATGCAGTTTCTGTTCCTACAAGCAAGAATTGTTTTGTGCTAAGAAGAGTCACTATTGTGCTCCCATTGTCATACACAGTGCAAATAGCACTGGCGTCTGTTTCCAGCAAGTACAGTGTATTGGACTGAAGAGGAGCTACTGTTCTTGTCAGTTTCCTAAGCAGAGTTGAACTAGATATGGCACTTGTGTGTAGGAAGCATAGTTCTTTTGTTCTGAGCAAGCATACTGTTCGTACCCCATAGGAAACACAGTAGAGTAGAAGTGTGCACTTTTCTCAAAAGCAGAGCGTGTTTTTTGTAGGCGAGCTAGCGTTTGTTTCCCAGTCCTAAATGGAGTTGAATAACATGCAGTTTCTGGTCCTACGAGCAAGAGTTGTTTTCTACTAAGAAGAGTCACTATTGCGCTCCCATTGTCATACACAGGGCAAACAGCACTGGCGTCTGTTGCCAGCAAGTACACTGTATTAGACTGAGGAGGATCTACTGTTCTTGTCAGTTTCATAAGCAGAGTTGAACTAGACATGGCCGTGTGTGTAGGAAGCACAGTTCTTTTGTTCTGAGCAAGCTCACTATTCTGGCCCTAAAGGAAACACAGTAGAGTAGAAGAGTGCTCTTTTCTCAAAAGCAGAGTGTGTTTCTTGTAAGGCAAGCTAGCATTTGTTTCCCTGTCCTAAATGGAGTTGAATCACATGCAGTTTGCGGTCCTACGAACAAGAGATGTTTTCTGGTAAGAAGAGTAACTATTGCGCTCCCATTTTCATACACAGGGCAAATAGCACTGGCATCTGTTCCCAGCATGCACAGTGTATTGGACTGAAGAGGATCTACTGTTCTTGTCAGTTTCCTAAGCAGAATTGAAGTAGATATGGCCGTGTGTGTAGGAAGCACAGTTCTTTTGTTCTGAGCAAGCTCAATGTTCAGAACCCTTAGGAAACACAGTAGAGTAGAAGAGTGCCCTTTTCTCAGAAGCAGAGTGTGTTTCTTGTGAGGGAAGCTAGCGTTTGTTTCCCAGTCCTAAATGGAGTTGAATCACATGCAGTTTCTGGTCCTACGAGCAAGAGTTGTTTTCTGGTAAGAAGAGTCACACTTGCGCTCCCATTGTCATACACAGGGCAAATAGCACTGGAGTCTGTTCACAGCAAGTACAGTGTATTGGACCGAAGAGGATCTACTGTTCTTGTCAGTTTCATAAGCAGAGTTCAACTAGATATGGCCATGTGTGTAGGAAGCACAGTTCTTTTGTTCTGAGCAAGCTCACTGTTCTGGCCATAAAGGAAACACAGTAGAGTAGAACAGTGCTCTTTTCTCAAAAGCAGAGTACGTTTCTTGTAAGGAGAGCTAGCTTTTGTGTCCCAGTCCTAAATGGAGTTGAAATAAACATGCAGTTTCTGGTCCTACGAGCAAGAGTTGTTTTCTGGTTAGAAGAGTCACTATTGCGCTCCCTTTGCCATACACAGGGAAAATAGCACTGGCGTCTGTTCCCAGCATGTACAGTGTATTGGACTGAAGAGGATCTACTGTTCTTGTCAGGTTCCTAAGCAGAGTTGAACTAGATATGGCCCGTGTGTGTAGGAAGCACAGTTTTTTTGTTCCCAGCCAGCTCACTGTTCTGGCCCTATAGGAAACACAGTAGAGTAGAAGAGTGCTCTTTCCTCAAAAGCAGAGTGTGTTTCTTGTAAGGCGAGCTAGCATTTGTTTCCCAGTCCAAAATGGAGTTGAAATACACATGCAGTTTCTGGTCATACAAGCAAGAGTTATTTCTGGTAAGGAAAGTCACTATTGTGCTCCCATTGCCATACACAGTGCAAATAGCACTCACGTCTGTTCCCAGCAATAACAGTGTATTGGGCTGAAGTAGAGCTACTGTTCTTGTCAGTTTCCTAAGCAGAGTTGAACTAGATATGACCCGTGTGTAGGAAGCACAGTTCTTTTGTTCTGAGCAAGCTCACTGTTTGGACCCCATAGGAAACACATTAGAGTAGTTGTGTGCCCTATTCTCAAAAGCAGAGCGTGTTTCTTGTAAGGCGAGCTAGCGTTTGATTCCCAGTCCTAAGTGGATTGAATCAAATGCAGTTTCAGGTCCTAAGAGCAAGAGTTGTTTTCTGGTAAGAATTCACTATTGTGCATCCATTGCCGTACACAGTGCAAATAGCACTCGCGTCTGTTCCCAGCATGTACAGTGTATTGGACTGAAGAGGAGCTACTGTTCTCGTAAGTTTCCTAATCAGAGTTGACTAGATATGGCCCGTGTGTGTAGGAAGCACAGTTCTTTTGTTCTGAGCAAGCTCACTGTTCGAACCCCATAGGAAACCCAGTAGAGTAGAAGAGTGCTCTTTTCTCAAAAGCAGAGTGTGTTTCTTGTAAGGCGAGCTAGCATTTGTTTCCCACTCCTAAATGGAGTTGAAATACACATGCAGGTTCTGGTCCTACGAGCAAGAGTTGTTTTCTGGTTAGAATAGTCACTATTGTGCTCCTTTTGCCATACACAGTACAAATAGCCCTCGCGTCTGTTCCCAGCAAGTACAGTGTATTGGACTGAAGAGGAGCTACTGTTCTTGTCAGGTTCCTAAGCAGAGTTGAACTAAATATGGCCCCTGTGTAAATGCACAGTTCTTTTGTTCTGAGCAAGCTCACTGTTCGGACCCCATAGAAAACATAGTAGAGTAGAAGAGTGCTCTTTTCTCAAAAGCAGAGTATGTTTCTTGTAAGGCGAGCTAGTGTTTGTTTCCCAGTCAGAAATAGAGTTGAATCCAATGCAGTTTCTGGTCCTACGAGCAAGAGTTGTTTTCTGGTAAGAAGAGTCACTATTGCGCTCCCATTGTAATACACAGTGCAAATAGCACTCGCATCTGTTCCCAGCAAGTACAGTGTATTGGACTGAAGAGGAGCTACTGTTCTTGTCAGTTTCCTAAGCAGAGTTGAACTAGATATGGTCCGTGAGTGTAGGAAGCACAGCTATTTTGTTCTGAGCAAGCTCACTGTTTGGACCCCATAGGAAACACAGTAGAGTAGAAGAGTGCTCTTTTCTCTAAAGCAGATTGTGTTTCTTGTAAGGCAAGCTAGCGTTTGTTTCCCAGTTCTAAATGGAGTTGAGTCACATGCAGTTTTTTGTCCTACGAGCAAGAGTTGTTTTCTGGTAAGACGAGTCACTGTTGTGCTCCAATTGCCATACACAGTGCAAATAGCACTCGTGTCTGTATCGGACTGAACAGGAGCTACTGTTCTTGTCAGTTTCCTAAGCAGAGTTGAACTAGTTATGGCCCGTGTGTAGGAAGCACAGTTCTTTTGTTTTGAGCAAGCTCACTGTTCTGGCCCTATAGGAAACACAGTAGAGTAGAAGAGTGCTCTTTTCTCTAAAGCAGTGTGTGTTTCTTGTAAGGCGAGCTAGTGTTTGTTTTCCAGTCCTAAATGGAGTTGAATCACATGCAGTTACTTGTCCTAAGAGCATGAGTGGTTTTATGGTAAGAAGAGTCACTATTACGCTGCCATTGCCATACACCGGACAAATAGCACTGGCGTCTCTTCCCAGCAAGTACAGTGTATTGGAATGAAGAGGATCTACTGTTCTTGTAAGGTTCCTAAGCAGAATTGAACTAGATATGGCGGTGTGTGTAGGAAGCACAGTTCTTTTGTTCTGAGCAAGCTCACTGTTCTGGCCCTATAGGAAACACAGTAGAGTAGAAGAGTGCTCTTTTCTCAAAAGCAGAGTGTGTTTTTGTAAGGCGAGCTAGCGTTTGTTTCCCAGTCCTAAATGGCGTTCAATCACATGCAGTTTCTGGTCCTAAGAGCAAGAGTTGATTTCTGGTAAGGAAAGTCACTATTGCTCTGCCCTTGCTATACATAGTTCAAATAGCTCTCGCGTCTGTTCCCAGCAAGTACAGTGTATCGGACTGAAGAGGAGCTACTGTTCTTGTCAGTTTCCTAAGCAGAGTGGAACTAGATATGGCCCGTGTGTAGGAAGCACAGTTCTTAGGTTCTGAGCAAGCTCACTGTTCTGGCCCTACAGGAAACACAGTAGAGTAGAAGAGTGCTCTTTTCTCAAAAGCAGAGTGTGTTTTTGGAAGACGAGCTAGCGTTTGTTTCCTAGTCCTAAATGGAGTTGAATCACATGCAGTTTCTGGTCCTACGAACAAGAATTGTTTTCTGGTAAGGAAAGTCACTATTGCGCTCCCATTGCCCTACACAAGACAAATAGCACTCGCGTCTTTTCCCAGCAAGTACAGTGTATTGGACTGAATAGGAGCTACTGTTCTTGTCAGTTTATTAAGCAGAGTTGAACTAGATATGGTCCGTGTGTGTAGGAAGCATAGTTCTTTTGTTCTGAACAAGGTCACTGTTTGGACCCATAGGAAACACAGTAGAGTAGAAGAGTGCTCTTTTGTCTAAAGCAGAGTGTGTTTCTTGTAAGGCGAGCTAGCGTTTGTTTCCCAGTCCTAAATGGAGTGGAATAACATGCAGTTTCTGGTCCTACGAGCAAGAGTTGTTTAGTGGTAAGGAAAGTCACTATTGCGCTCCCATTGCCATACACAGTGCAAATAACCCTCCCGTCTGTTCCCAGCAAGTACAGTGCATTGGACTGAAGAGGAGGTACTGTTCTTCTCATTTCCTAAGCAGAGTTGAACTAGATGTGGCCCGTGTGTTTAGGAAGTACAGTTCCTTTTTTCTGAGCAAGCTCACTGTTCTGGCCCTATAGGAAACACAGTAGAGTAGAAGAGTGCTCTTTTCTCAAAAGCAGAGTGTGTTTCTTGTAAAGCGAGCTAGAGTTTGTTTCCCAGTCCTAAATGGAGTTGAATCACATGCAGTTTCTGGTCCTACGAGCAAGAGTTGTTTTCTGGTAAGAAGAGTCACTATTGCGCTGCAATTGCCATACACAGGACAAATAGCACTGGCGTCTGTTCCCAGCAAGTACAGTTTATTGGACTGAAGAGGATCTACTGTTCTTGTCAGGTTCCTAAGCAGACTTGAACGAGATATGGCCGTGTGTGTAGGAAGCACAATTTTTTTGTTCTGAGCAAGCTCACTTTTCGGAACACATGGGAAACACAGTAGAGTAGAAGAGTGCTCTTTTCTCAAAAGCAGAGTGTGTTTCTTGGAAGTCAAGCTAGCGTTTGTTTCCCAGTCCTAAATGGAGTTGAGTCACATGCAGTTTTTTGTCCTACGAGCAAGAGTTGTTTTCTGGTAAGACAAGTCACTATTGTGCTCCAAATGCCATACACAGTGCAAATAGCACTCGCGTCTGTTACCCGCAAGTACAGTGTATTGGACTGAATAGGATCTACTGTTCTTGAAAGTTTCCTAAGCAGAGTTGAACAAGATATGGTCCATGTGTGTAGGAAGCACAGTTCTTTTGTTCTGACCAAGCTCACTGTTTGGACCCCTAGGAAACACAGTAGAGTAGAAGAGTGCTCTTTTCTCAAAAGCAGAGTGTGTTTTTGTAAGGCGAGCTAGCGTTTGTTTCCCAGTCCTAAATGGAGTGGAATCACATGCAGTTTGTGGTCCTACGAGCAAGAGTTGTTTTATGGTAAGAATAGTCACTATTGCACTGCCATTGCCATATACAGGACAAATAGCACTGGCGTCTTTTCCCAGCAAGTACAGTGTATTGGACTGAAGAGGATCTACTGCTCTGGTCAGGTTCCTAAGCAGAATTGAACTAGATATGGCCGTGTGTGTAGGAAGCACAGTTCTTTTGTTCTGAGCAAGCTCACTGTTCGGACCCCATAGGAAACACAGTAGAGAAGAAGAGTGCTCTTTTCTCAAAACCAGAGTGTGTATCTTGTAAGGCGAGCTAGTGTTTGTTTCCCAGTCCTAAATGGAGTTGAATCACATGCAGTTTCTGGTCCTACGAATAAGAGTTGTTTTCTGGTAAGATGAGTCACTATTGCGCTCCCATTGCCATACACAGGGCAAATAGCACTCCCGTTTTTTCCCACCAAGTACAGTGTATTGGACTGAATAGGAGCTACTGTTCTTGTCAGTTTCCTAAGCAGAGTTGAACTAGATATGGACCATGTGTGTAGGAAGCACAGTTCTTTTGTTCTGAGCAAGCTCACTGTTTGGACCCCATAGGAAACACAGTAGAGTAGAAGAGTGCTCTTTTCTCAAAAGCAGAGTGTGTTTCTTGTAAGGCGAGCTAGCGTTTGTTTCCCAGTCCTAAATGGAGTGGAATCACATGCAGTTTGTGGTCCTACGAGCAAGAGTTGTTTTATGGAAAGAATAGTCACTATTGCGCTACCATTGCCATATACAGGACAAATAGCACTGGCGTCTGTTCCCAGCAAGTACAGTGTATCGGACTGAAGAGGATCTACTGCTCTGGTCAGGTTCCTAAGCAGAATTGAACTAGTTAGGGCCGTTTGTGTAGGAAGCACAGTTCTTTTGTTCTGAGCAAGCTCACTGTTCGGAACACATAGGAAACACAGTAGAGTAGAAGAGTGCTCTTTTCTCAAAAGCAGAGTGTGTTTCTTGTAAGGTGAGCTAGCGTTTGTTTCCCAGACCTAAATGGAGTTGAGTCACATGCAGTTTTTTGTCCTACGAGCAAGAGTTGATTTCTGGTAAGACGACACACTATTGTGCTCCAATTGCCATACACAGTGCAAATAGCACTCGCGTCTCTTCCCCGCAAGTACAGTGTATTGGACTGAAGAGGAGCTACTGTTCTTGTCAGTTTCCTAAGCAGAGTTGAACTAGATATGGTCCATGTGTGTAGGAAGCACAGTTCTTTGTTCTGAGCAAGCTCACTGTTTGGACTCATAGTAAACACAGTAGAGAAGAAGAGTGCTCTTTTCTCAAAAGCAGAGAGTGTTTCATGTAAGGCGAGCTAGCATTTGTTTCCCATTCCTAAAGGGAGTTGAATCACATGCAGTTTCTGGTCCTACGAGCAAGAGTTGCTTTCTGGTAATGAAAGTCACTATTGCGCTCCCATTGCCATACACAGTGCAAATAGCACTGGCGTCTGTTCCCAGCAAGTACAGTGTATTGGACTGAAGAGGAGCTACTGTTCTTGTCAGTTTCCTAAGCAGAGTTGAACTATATAAGGACCGTGTGTGTAGAAAGCACAGTTCTTATGTTCTGAGCAAACTCACTGTTCTGGCCCTATAGGAAACACAGTAGAGTAGAAGAGTGCTCTTTTCTCAAAAGCAGAGTGTGTTTCTTGTAAGGCGAGCTAGCATTTGTTTCCTAGTCCTAAATGGAGTTGAATCACATGCAGTTTCTGGTCCTACGAACAAGAGTTGTTTTCTGGTAAGGAAAGTCACTATTGCGTTCCCATTGCCATACACAGGGCAAATAGCACTCGCGTCTTTTCGCAGGAAGTACAGTGTATTGGACTGAATAGGAGCTACTGTTCTTGTCATTTTCCTAAGCAGAGTTGAACTACATATGGTCCTTGTGTGTAGGAAGCACAGTTCTTTTGTTCTGAGCAAGCTCACTGTTTGGACCCCATAGGAAACACAGTAGAGTAGAAGAGTGCTCTTTTCTCTAAAGTAGAGTGTGTTTCTTGTAAGGCGAGCTAGCATTTGTTTCCCAGTCCTAAACGGAGTTGAATCACATGCAGTTTCTGGTCCTACGAGCAAGAGTTGTTTTCTGGTAAGGAAAGTCACTATGGCGCTCCCATTGCCATACACAGTGCAAATAGCACTCGCGTCTGTTCCCAGCAAGTACAGTGTATCGGACTGAAGAGGATCTACTGTTCTTGTCAGTTTCCTAAGCAGAGTTGAACTAGATATGGCCTGTGTGTAAGAAGCACAGTTCTTTTGTTCTGAGCAAGCTCACTGTTCTGGCCCTATAGGAAACACAGTAGAGTAGAAGAGTGCTCTTTTCTCTAAAGCAGATTGTGTTTCTTGTAAGGTGAGCTAGCGTTTGTTTCCCAGTCCTAAATGGAGTTGAATCACATGCAGTTTCTGGTCCTACGACCAAGAGTTGTTTTCTGGTAAGAAGAGTCACTATTGCGCTGCCATTGCCATACACAGGACAAAGAGCACTGGCTTCTGTTCCCAGCAGTACAGTGTATTGGACTGAAGAGGAGCTACTGTTCTTGTTGGGTTCCTAAGCAGAATTGAACTAGATATGGCTGTGTGTGTAGGAAGCACAGTTCTTTTGTTCTGAGACAGCTCACTGTTCGGACCCCATAGGAAACACAGTAGAGTAGAAGAGTGCTCTTTTCTCTAAAGCAGAGTGTGTTTCTTGTAAGGTGAGCTAGCATTGTTTCCCAGACCTAAATGGAGTTGAGTCACATGCAGTTTTTTGTCCTACGAGCAAGAGTTGTTTTCTGGTAAGACAAGTCACTATTGGGCTCCAATTGCCATACACAGTGCAAATAGCACTCGCGTCTCTTCCCCGCAAGTACAGTGTATTGGACTGAAGAGAAGCTACTGTTCTTGTCAGTTTCCTAAGCAGAGTTGAACTAGATATGGTCGATGTGTGTAGAAAGCACAGTTCTTTTGTTCTGAGCAAGCTCACTGTTTGGACCCCATAGGAAACACAGTAGAGTAGAAGAGTGCTCTTTTCTCAGAAGCAGAGTGTGTTTCTTGTAAGGCGAGCTAGCATTTGTTTCCCAGTCCTAAAAGGCGTTGAATCACATTTAGTGTGTGGTCCTACGAGCTAGAGTTGTTTTCTGGTAAGGAAAGTCACTATTGCGCTCCCTTTGCCATACACAGGACAAATAGCACTGGCATCTGTTCGCAGCAAGTACAGTGTATTGGACTGAAGACGATGTACTGTTCTTGTCAGGTTCCTAAGCAGAATTGAACTAGATATGGTCCATGTGTGTAGGAAGCACAGTTCTTTTGTTCTGAGCAAGCTCACTTTTCGGACCAACAGGAAACACAGTAGAGTAGAAGAGTGCTCTTTTCTCAAAAGCAGAGTGTGTTTTTTGTAAGGCAAGCTATTGTTTGTTTCCCAGTCCTCAGTGGAGTTGAATCACATGCAGTTTCTGGACCTACGAGCTAGAGTTGTTTTCTGGTAAGGAAAGTCACTATTGAGCTCCCTTTGCCATACACAGTGCAAATAGCACTCGCGTCTGTTCCCAGCAAGTACAGTGTATCGGACTGAAGAGGAGCTACTGTTCTTCTCAGTTTCCTAAGCAGAGTTAAACTAGATATTGCCCGTGTGTGTAGGAAGCACAGTTCTTTTTTTCTGAGCAAGCTCAATGTTCTGGCCCTATAGGAAACACATTAGAGTAGAATACTGCTCTTTTCTCAAAAGCAGAGTGTGATTCTTGTAAGGCGAGCTAGCGTTTGTTTAACAGTCCTAAATGTAGTGGAATCACATGCAGTTTCTGGTTCTACGAGCAAGAGTTGTTTTATGGTAAGAATAGTCACTATTGCGCTGCCATTGCCATACACAGGACAAATAGCACTGGCGTCTGTTCCCAGCAAGTACAGTGTATTGGACTGAAGAGGATCTACTGTTCTTGTCAGGTTCCTAAGCAGAATTGAACTAGATATGGCCGTGTGTGTAGGAAGCACAGTGCTTTTGTTCTGAGCAAGATTACTTTTCGGACCCCTAGGAAACACAGTAGAGTAGAAGAGTGCTCTTTTCTCAAAAGCAGAGTGTGTTTCTTGTAAGGCGAGCTAGCGTTTGTTTCCCAGTCCTAAATGGAGTTGAATCACATGCAATTTCTGGTCCTATGAGCAAGAGTTGTTTTCTGGTAAGGAAAGTAACTATTGCGCTTCCATTGCCATACACAGTGCAAATAGCACTCGCGTCTGTTCCCAGCAAGTACAGTGTATCGGACTGAAGAGGAGCTACTGTTCTTGTCAGGTTCCTAAGCAGAGTTGAACTAGATAAGGACCGTGTGTGTAGAAAGCACAGTTCTTATGTTCTGAGCAAGCTCACTGTTCTGGCCCTATAGGAAACACAGTAGAGTAGAAGAGTGCTCTTTTCTCAAAAGCAGAGTGTGGTTCTTGTAAGGCGAGCTAGCATTTTTTTTTTAGTCCTAAATGGAGTTGAATCACATGCAGTTTCTGGTCCTATGAACAAGAGTTGTTTTCTGGTAAGGAAAGTCACTATTGCGCTCCCATTGCCATACACAGTGCAAATAGCACTCGCGTCTTTTCCCAGCAAGTACAGTGTATTGGACTGAATAGGAGCTACTGTTCTTGTCAGTTTCCTAAGCAGAGTTGAACTACATATGGTCCTTGTGTGTAGGAAGCACAGTACTTTTGTTCTGAGGAAGCTCACTGTTTGGAAGCCATAGGAAACACAGTAGAGTAGAAGAGTGCTCTTTTCTCAAAAGCAGAGTGTGTTTCTGGTAAAGCGAGCTAGCGTTTGTTTCCCAGTCCAAAATGGAGTGGAATCACATGCAGTTTCTGTCCTACGAGGAAGAGTTGTTTTATGGTAAGAATAGTCACTATTGTGCTGCCATTGCCATACACAGGGCAAATAGCACTGGCGTCTGTTCGCAGCAAGTACAGTGTATTGGACTGAAGAGGATCTACTGTTCTTGTCAGGTTCCTAAGCAGAATTGAACTAGATATGGACGTGTGTGTAGGAAGCACAGTTCCTTTGTTCTGAGCAAGCTCACTGTTCGGACCCCATAGGAAACACAGTACAGTAGAAGAGTGCTCTTTTCTCAAAAGCAGAGTGTGTTTCTTGTAAGGCGAGCTAGTGTTTGTTTCCTAGTCCTAAATGGAGTTGAATCACATGCAGTTTCTGATTCCTACGAACAAGAGTTGTTTTCTGGTAAGGAAAGTCACTATTGTGCTCCCATTGCCATACACAGGGCAAATAGCACTCGCGTCTTTTCCCAGCAATTACAGTGTATTGGACTGAATAGGAGCTACTGTTCTTGTCAGTTTCCTAAGCAGAGTTGAACTACATATGGTCCTTGTGTGTAGGAAGCACAGTTCTTTTGTTCTGAGCAAGCTCACTGTTTGGACCCCATAGGAAACACAGTAGAGTAGAAGAGTGCTCTTTTCTCTAAAGCAGAGTGTGTTTCTTGTAAGGCGAGCTAGCATTTGTTTCCCAGTCCTAAACGGAGTTGAATCACATGCAGTTTCTGGTCCTACGAGCAAGAGTTGTTTTCTGGTAAGGAAAGTCACTATTGCGCTTCCATTGGCATACACAGTGCAAATAGCACTCGCGTCTGTTCCCAGCAAGTACAGTGTATCGGACTGAAGAGGAGCTACTGTTCTTGTTAGTTTCCTAAGCAGAGTTGAACTAGATATTGCCCGTGTGTAGGAATCACAGTTCTTTTGTTCTGAGCAAGCTCACTGTTCTGGCCCTATAGGAAACACAGTAGAGTAGAAGAGTGGTCTTTTCTCAAAAGCAGATTGTGTTTCTTGTAAGGTGAGCTAGCGTTTGTTTCCCAGTCCTAAATGGAGTTGAATCACATGCAGTTTCTGGTCCTACGAGCAAGAGTTGTTTTATGATAAGAATAGTCACTATTGCGCTGCCATTGCCATACACAGGACAAAGAGCATTGGCTTCTGTTCCCAGCAGTACAGTGTATTGGACTGAAGAGGAGCTACTGTTCTTGTCAGGTTCCTAAGCAGAATTGAACTAGATATGGCTGTGTGTGTAGGAAGCACAGTTCTTTTGTTCTGAGAAAGCTCACTGTTCGGACCCCATAGGAAACACAGTAGATTAGAAGAGTGCTCTTTTCTCAAAAGCAGAGTGTGTTTCTTGTAAGGTGAGCTAGCGTTTGTTTCCCAGACCTAAATGGAGTTGAGTCACATGCAGTTTTTTGTCCTACGAGCAAGAGTTGTTTTCTGGTAAGACGAGTCACTATTGTGCTCCAATTGCCATACACAGTGCAAATAGCACTCGTGTCTCTTCCCCGCAAGTACAGTGTACTGGATTGAAGAGGAGCTACTGTTCTTGTCAGTTTCCTAAGCAGAGTTGAACTAGATATGGTCGATGTGTGTAGGAAGCACAGTTCTTTTGTTCTGAGCAAGCTCACTGTTTGGACCCCATAGGAAACACAGTAGAGTAGAAGAGTGCTCTTTTCTCAGAAGCAGAGTGTGTTTCTTGTAAGGCGAGCTAGCATTTGTTTCCCAGTCCTAAATGGCGTTGAATCACATGGAGTGTGTGGTCCTACGAGCAAGAGTTGTTTTCTGGTAAGACAAGTCACTATTGCGCTCCCTTTGCCATACACAGTGCAAATAGCACTCACGTCTGTTTCCAGCAAGTACAGTGTATCGGACTGAAGAGGAACTACTGTTCTTATCAGTTTCCTAAGCAGAGTTGAACTAGATATGGTCCAAGTGTGTAGGAAGCACAGTTCTTTGTTCGGAGCAAGCTCACTGTTTGGACCCCATAGGAAACACAGTAGAGTAGAAGAGTGCTCTTTTCTCTAAAGCAGAGTGTGTTTCTTGTAATGCGAGCTAGCACTTGTTCCGCTGTCCTAAATGGAGTTGAATCCCATGCAGTTTCTGGTCCTACGAGCAAGAGTTGTTTTCTGGTAAGAAGATTCACTATTGCGCTGCCATTGCCATACACAGGACAAATAGCACTGGCATCTGTTCGCAGCAAGTACAGTGTATTGGACTGAAGAGGATCTACTGTTCTTGTCAGGTTCCTAAGCAGAATTGAACTAGATATGGACGTGTGTGTAGGAAGCACAGTTCTTTTGTTCTGAGCAAGCTCACTGTTCGGACCCCATAGGAAACACAGTACAGTAGAAGAGTGCTCTTTTCTCAAAAGCAGAGTGTGTTTCTTGTAAGGCGAGCTAGCGTTTGTTTCCCAGTCCTAAATGGAGTTGAATCACATGCAGTTTCTGGTCCTACGAACAAGAGTTGTTTTCTGGTAAGGAAAGTCACTATTGCGCTCCCATTGCCATACACAGGGCAAATAGCACTCGCGTCTTTTCCCAGCAAGTACAGTGTATTGGACTGAATAGGAGCTACTGTTCTTGTCAGTTTCCTAAGCAGAGTTGAACTAGTTATGGCCCGTGTGTAGGAAGCACAGTTCTTTTGTTCTGAGAAAGCTCACTGTTCTGGCCCTAAAGGAAACACAATAGAGTAGACGAGTGCGCTTTTCCCTAAAGCAGAGTGTGTTTCTTGTAAGGCGAGCTAGCGTTTGTTTCCCAGTACTAAATGGAGTTGAATCACATGCAGTTTCTAGTCCTACGAGCAAGAGTTGTTTTATGATAAGAAGAGTCACTATTGCACTGCCTTTGCCATACACAGGACAAATAGCACTGGCGTCTGTTCCCAGCAAGTACAGTGTATTGTACAGAAGAGGATCTACTGTTCTTGTCATGTTCCTAAGCAGAATTGAACTAGATATGGCCGTGTGTGTAGGAAGCACAGTTCTAATGATCTGAGCAAGTTCAATCTTCTGGCTCTATATTAAACACAGTAGAGTGGAAGAGTGCTCTTTTCTCAAAAGCAGAGTGTGTTTCTTGCATGGAGAGCTAGCGTTTGTTTCCTAGTCCTCAATGGAGATGAGTCACATGCAGTTTTTTGTCCTACGAGCAAGAGTTTTTTTCTGGTAAGACGAGTCACTATTGTGCTCCAATTGCCTTACACAGTGCAAATAGCACTCGCGTCTGTTCCCAGCAAGTAGAGTGTATCTGACTGAAGAGGAGCTACTGTTCTTGTCAGTTTCCTAAGCAGACTTGAACTAGATATGGCCTTGTGTGTAGGAAGCACAGTTTTTTTGTTCTGAGCAAGCTCACTTTTCGGAACACATAGGAAAAACAGTAGAGTAGAAGAGTGCTCTTTTCTCAAAAGCAGAGTATGTTTCTTGTAAGGCGAGCTAGCGTTTGTTTCCCAGTCCTAAATGGAGTTGAGTCACATGCAGTTTTTTGTCCTACGAGCAAGAGTTGTTTTCTCGTAAGACAAGTCACTAGTGTGCTCCAATTGCCATACACAGTGCAAATAGCACTCGTGTCTCTTCCCCGCAAGTACAGTGTATTGGACTGAAGAGGAGCTACTATTCTTGTTTGTTTCCTAAGCAGAGTTGAACTAGATATGGCCCGTGTTTGTAGGAGGCACAGTACTTTTGTTCTGAGCAAGCTCACTGTTTGGACCCCATAGGAAACACAGTAGAGTAGAAGAGTGCTCTTTTCTCAAAAGCAGAGTGTGTTTTATGTAAGGCGAGCTAGCACTTGTTCCCCAGTCCTAAATGGAGTTGAATCACATGCAGTTTCTGGTCCTACGAACAAGAGTTTTTTTCTGGTAAGGAAAGTCACTATTGTGCTCCCATTGCCCTACACAAGGCAAATAGCACTCGCGTCTTTTCCCAGCAAGTACAGTGTATTGGACTTAATAGGAGCTACAGTTCTTGTCAGTTTCCTAAGCAGAGTTGAACTAGATATGGCCCATGTGTATGGAAGTACAGTTCTTTTATTCTGAGCAAGCTCACTGTTCTGTCCCTATAGGAAACACAGTAGAGTAGAAGAGTGCTCTTTTCTCAAAAGCAGAGTGTGTTTCTTGTAAAGCGAGCTAGAGTTTGTTTCCCAGTCCTAAATGGAGTGGAATCACATGCAGTTTCTGGTCCTACGAACAAGAATTGTTTTCTGGTAAGAAGAGTCACTATTGTGCTGCCATTGCCATACACAGGACGAATAGACTGTCGTCTGTTCCTAGCAAGTATAGTGTATTGGATTGAAGAGGATCTACTGTTCTTGTCAGGTTCCTAAGCAGACTTGAACTAGATATGTCCGTGTGTGTAGGAAGCACAGTTTTTTTGTTTTGAGCAAGCTCACTTTTCGGAACACCTAGGAAACACAGTAGAGTAGAAGAGTGCTCTTTTCTCAAAAGCAGAGTGTGTTTCTTGGAAGTCGAGCTAGCGTTTGTTTCCCAGTCCTAAATGGAGTTGAGTCACATGCAGTTTTTTGTCCTACGAGCAAGAAGTGTTTTCTCGTAAGACAAGTCACTATTGTGTTCCAATTGCCATACACAGTGCAAATAGCACTGGCGTCTGTTCCCCGCAAGTACAGTGTATTGGACTGAAGAGGAGCTACTGTTCTTGTCAGGTTCCTAAGCAGAGTTGAACTAGATATGGCCCGTGTGTGTAGGAAGCACAGTTCTTATGTTCTGAGCAAGCTCACTGTTCTGGCCCCAGAGGAAACACAGTAGAGTAGAAGAGTGCTCTTTTCTCTAAAGCAGAGTGTGTTTCTTGTAAGGCGAGCTAGCGTTTGTTTCCCAGTCCTAAAAGGAGTTGAGTCACTTGCAGTTTTTTGTCCCACGAGCAAGAGTTGTTTTATGGTAAGACGAATCACTATTGTGCTAAAATTGCCATACACAGTGCAAATAGCACTGGCGTCTGTTCCCTGCAAGTAAAGTGTATTGGACTGAAGAGGAGCTACTGTTCTTGTCAGGTTCCTAAGCAGACTTGAACTAGATATGGCCGTGTGTGTAGGAAGCACAGTTTTTTTGTTCTGAGCAAGCTCACTTTTCGGAACACCTAGGAAACACAGTAGAGTAGAAGAGTGCTCTTTCTCAAAAGCAGAGTGTGTTTCTTGTAAAGCGAGCTAGCATTTGTTTCCCAGTCCTAAATGGCGTTGAATCACATGGAGTGTGTGGTCCTACGAGCTAGAGTTGTTTTCTGGTAAGGAAAGTCACTATTGCGCTCCCTTTGCCATACACAGGACAAATAGCACTGGCATCTGTTCGCAGCAAGTACAGTGTATTGGACTGAAGAGGAGCTACTGTTCTTGTCAGTTTCCTAAGCAGAGTTGAACTAGATATGGTCCATGTGTGTAGGAAGCACAGTTCTTTTGTTCTGAGCAAGCTCACTTTTCGGACCAACAGGAAACACAGTAGAGTAGAAGAGTGCTCTTTTCTCAAAAGCAGAGTGTGTTTTTTGTAAGGCAAGCTATCGTTTGTTTCCCAGTCCTCAATGGAGTTGAATCACATGCAGTTTCTGGACCTACGAGCTAGAGTTGTTTTCTGGTAAGGAAAGTCACTATTGCGCTCCCTGTGCCATACACAGTGCAAATAGCACTCGCGTCTGTTCCCAGCAAGTACAGTGTATCGGACTGAAGAGGATCTACTGTTCTTGTCAGGTTCCTAAGCAGAATTGAACTAGATATGGCCGTGTGTGTAGGAAGCACAGTGCTTTTGTTCTGAGCAAGATTACTTTTCGGACCCCTAGGAAACACAGTAGAGTAGAAGAGTGCTCTTTTCTCAAAAGCAGAGTGTGTTAATGTAAGGCGAGCTAGCGTTTGTTTCCCAGTCCTAAATGGAGTTGAATCACATGCAATTTCTGGACCTACGAGCAAGAGTTGTTTTCTGGTAAGGAAAGTAACTATTGCGCTTCCATTGCCATACACAGTGCAAATAGCACTCGCTTCTGTTCCCAGCAAGTACAGTGTATTGGACTGAAGAGGAGCTACTGTTCTTGTCAGTTTCCTAAGCAGAGTTGAACTAGATAAGGACCGTGTGTGTAGAAAGCACAGTTCTTATGTTCTGAGCAAACTCACTGTTCTGGCCCTATAGGAAACACAGTAGAGTAGAAGAGTGCTCTTTTCTCAAAAGCAGAGTGTGTTTCTTGTAAGGCGAGCTAGCGTTTGTTTCCTAGTCCTAAATGGAGTTGAATCACATGCAGTTTCTGGTCCTACGAACAAGAGTTGTTTTCTGGTAAGGAAAGTCACTATTGTGCTCCCATTGCCATACACAGGGCAAATAGCACTCGCGTCTTTTCCCAGCAAGTACAGTGTATTGGACTGAATAGGAGCTACTGTTCTTGTCAGTTTCCGAAGCAGAGTTGAACTACATATGGTCCTTGTGTGTAGGAAGCACAGTTCTTTTGTTCTGAGCAAGCTCACTGTTCTGGCCCTATAGGAAACACAGTAGAGTAGAAGAGTGCTCTTTTCTCTAAAGCAGATTGTGTTTCTTGTAAGGTGAGCTAGCATTTGTTTCCCAGTCCTAAATGGAGTTGAATCACATGCAGTTTCTGGTCCTACGAGCAAGAGTTGTTTTATGATAAGAATAGTCACTATTGCGCTGCCATTGCCATACACAGGACAAAGAGCACTGGCTTCTGTTCCCAGCAGTACAGTGTATTGGACTGAAGAGGAGCTACTGCTCTTGTTGGGTTGCTAAGCAGAATTGAACAAGATATGGCTGTGTGTGTAGGAAGCACAGTTCTTTTGTTCTGAGAAAGCTCACTGTTTGGACCCCATAGGAAACACAGTAGAGTAGAAGAGTGCTCTTTTCTCTAAAGCAGAGTGTGTTTCTTGTAATGCGAGCTAGCATTTGTTCCGCTGTCCTAAATGGAGTTGAATCCCATGCAGTTTCTGGTACTACGAGCAAGAGTTGTTTTCTGGTAAGAAGATTCACTATTGCGCTGCCATTGCCATACACAGGACAAATAGCACTGGCATCTGTTCGCAGCAAGTACAGTGTATTGGACTGAAGAGGATCTACTGTTCTTGTCAGGTTCCTAAGCAGAATTGAACTAGATATGGTCCATGTGTGTAGGAAGCACAGTTCTTTTGTTCTGAGCAAGCTCACTCTTCGGACCCAACAGGAAACACAGTAGAGTAGAAGAGTGCTCTTTTCTCAAAAGCAGAGTGTGTTTTTTGTAAGGCAAGCTATCGTTTGTTTCCCAGTCCTAAATGGAGTTGAATCACATGCAGTTTCTGGTCCTACGAGCTAGAGTTGTTTTCTGGTAAGGAAAGTCACTATTGTGCTCCCTTTGCCATACACAGTGCAAATAGCACTCGCGTCTGTTCCCAGCAAGTACAGTGTATCAGACTGAAGAGGAGCTACTGTTCTTCTCAGTTTCCTAAGCAGAGTTAAACTAGATATTGCCCGTGTGTGTAGGAAGCACAGTTCCTTTTTTTTTTTGAGCAAGCTCAATGTTCTGGCCCTACAGGAAACACATTAGAGTAGAATACTGCTCTTTTCTCAAAAGCAGAGTGTGTTTCTTGTAAGGCGAGCAAGAGTTTGTTTCCCAGTCCTAAATGGAGTGGAATCACATGCAGTTTCTGGTTCTACGAGCAAGAGTTGTTTTATGGTAAGAATAGTCACTATTGCGCTGCCATTGCCATACACAGGACAAAGAGCACTGGCTTCTCTTCCCAGCAGTACAGTGTATTGGACTGAAGAGGAGCTACTGTTCTTGTCAGGTTCCTAAGCAGAATTGAACTAGATATGGCTGTGTGTGTAGGAAGCACAGTTCTTTTATTCTGAGAAAGCTCACAATTCGGACCATATAGGAAACACAGTAGAGTAGAAGAGTGCTCTTTTCTCAAAAGCAGAGTGTGTTTCTTGTAAGGTGAGCTAGCGTTTGTTTCCCAGACCTAAATGGAGTTGAGTCACAAGCAGTTTTTTGTCCTACAAGCAAGAGTTGTTTTCTGGTAAGACGAGTCACTATTGTGCTCCAATTGCCATACACAGTGCAAATAGCACTCGCGTCTGTTCCGAGCAAGTACAGTGTATTGGACTGAAGAGGAGCTACTGTTCTTGTCAGTTTCCTAAGCAGAGTTGAACTAGATATGGTCGATGTGTGTAGAAAGCACAGTTCTTTTGTTCTGAGCAAGCTCACTGTTTGGACCCCATAGGAAACACAGTAGAGTAGAAGAGTGCTCTTTTCTCAGAAGCAGAGTGTGTTTCTTGTAAGGCGAGCTAGCATTTGTTTCCCAGTCCTAAATGGCGTTGAATCACATGGAGTGTGTGGTCCTACGAGCTAGAGTTGTTTTCTGGTAAGGAAAGTCACTATTGCGCTCCCTTTGCCATACACAGGACAAATAGCACTGGCATCTGTTCGCAGCAAGTACAGTGTATTGGACTGAAGACGATGTACTGTTCTTGTCAGGTTCCTAACCAGAATTGAACTAGATATGGTCCATGTGTGTAGGAAGCACAGTTCTTTTGTTCTGAGCAAGCTCACTTTTCGGACCAACAGGAAACACAGTAGAGTAGAAGAGTGCTCTTTTCACAAAAGCAGAGTGTGTTTTTTGTAAGGCAAGCTATCGTTTGTTTCCCAGTTCTCAATGGAGTTGAATCACATGCAGTTTCTGGACCTACGAGCTAGAGTTGTTTTCTGGTAAGGAAGGTCACTATTGCGCTCCCTGTGCCATACACAGTGCAAATAGCACTCGCGTCTGTTCCCAGCAAGTACAGTGTATCGGACTGAAGAGGAGCTACTGTTCTTCTCAGTTTCCTAAGCAGAGTTAAACCAGATATTGCCCGTGTGTGTAGGAAGCACAGTTCTTTTTTTCTGAGCAAGCTCAATGTTCTGGCCCTATAGGAAACACATTAGAGTAGAATACTGCTCTTTTCTCAAAAGCAGAGTGTGTTTCTTGTAAGCCGAGCTAGCGTTTGTTTCCCAGTCCTAAATGGAGTGGAATCACATGCAGTTTCTGGTTCTAAGAGCAAGAGTTGTTTTATGGTAAGAATAGTCACTATTGCGCTGCCATTGCCATACACAGGACAAATACCACTGGCGTCTGTTCCCAGCAAGTACAGTGTATTGGACTGAAGAGGATCTACTGTTCTTGTCAGGTTCCTAAGCAGAATTGAACTAGATATGGCCGTGTGTGTAGGAAGCACAGTGCTTTTGTTCTGTTCAAGATTACTTTTCGGATCCCTAGGAAACACAGTAGAGTAGAAGAGTGCTCTTTTCTCAAAAGCAGAGTGTGTTTCTTGTAAGGCGAGCTAGCGTTTGTTTCCCAGTCCTAAATGGAGTTGAATCACATGCAATTTCTGGTCCTACGAGCAAGAGTTGTTTTCTGGTAAGGAAAGTAACTATTGCGCTTTTATTGCCATACACAGTGCAAATAGCACTCGATTCTGTTTTCAGCAAGTACAGTGTATTGGACTGAAGAGGAGCTACTGTTCTTGTCAGTTTCCTAAGCAGAGTTGAACTAGATAAGGACCGTGTGTGTAGAAAGCACAGTTCTTATGTTCTGAGCAAACTCACTGTTCTGGCCCTATAGGAAACACAGTAGAGAAGAAGAGTGCTCTTTTCTCAAAAGCAGAGAGTGTTTCATGTAAGGCGAGCTAGCATTTGTTTCCCATTCCTAAACGGAGTTGAATCACATGCAGTTTCTGGTCCTACGAGCAAGAGTTGTTTTCTGGTAAGGAAAGTCACTATTGCGCTCCCATTGCCATACACAGTGCAAATAGCACTGGCGTCTGTTCCCAGCAAGTACAGTGTATTGGACTGAAGAGGAGCTACTGTTCTTGTCAGTTTCCTAAGCAGAGTTGAACTAGATAAGGACCGTGTGTGTAGAAAGCACAGTTCTTATGTTCTGAGCAAACTCACTGTTCTGGCCCTATAGGAAACACAGTAGAGTAGAAGAGTGCTCTTTTCTCAAAAGCAGAGTGTGTTTCTTGTAAGGCGAGCTAGCGTTTGTTTCCTAGTCCTAAATGGAGTTGAATCACATGCAGTTTCTGGTCCTACGAACAAGAGTTGTTTTCTGGTAAGGAAAGTCACTATTGTGCTCCCATTGCCATACACAGGGCAAATAGCACTCGCGTCTTTTCCCAGCAAGTACAGTGTATTGGACTGAATAGGAGATACTGTTCTTGTCAGTTTCCTAAGCAGAGTTGAACTACATATGGTACTTGTGTGTAGGAAGCACAGTTCTTTTGTTCTGAGCAAGCTCACTGTTTGGACCCCTTAGGAAACACAGTAGAGTAGAAGAGTGCTCTTTTCTCTAAAGCAGAGTGTGTTTCTTGTAAGGCGAGCTAGCATTTGTTTCCCAGTCCTAAACGGAGTTGAATCACATGCAGTTTCTGGTCCTACGAGCAAGAGTTGTTTTCTGGTAAGGAAAGTCAATATGGCGCTCCCATTGACATACACAGTGCAAATAGCACTCGCGTCTGTTCCCAGCAAGTACAGTGTATTGGACTGAAGAGGAGCTACTGTTCTTGTCAGTTTCCTAAGCAGAGTTGAACTAGATATGGCCCGTGTGTAGGAAGCACAGTTCTTTTGTTCTGAGCAAGCTCACTGTTCTGGCCCTATAGGAAACACAGTAGAGTAGAAGAGTGCTCTTTTCTCTAAAGCAGATTGTGTTTCTTGTAAGGTGAGCTAGCATTTGTTTCCCAGTCCTAAATGGAGTTGAATCACATGCAGTTTCTGGTCCTACGAGCAAGAGTTGTTTTATGATAAGAATAGTCACTATTGCGCTGCCATTGCCATACACAGGACAAAGAGCCCTGGCTTCTGTTCCCAGCAGTACAGTGTATTGGACTGAAGAGGAGCTACTGTTCTTGTCGGGTTCCTAAGCAGAATTGAACAAGATATGGCTGTGTGTGTAGGAAGCACAGTTCTTTTGTTCTGAGAAAGCTCACTCTTCGGACCCCATAGGAAACACAGTAGAGTAGAAGAGTGCTCTTTTCTCAAAAGCAGAGTGTGTTTCTTGTAAGGCGAGCTAGCGTTTGTTTCCCAGTCCTAAATGGAGTTGAATCACATGCAATTTCTGGTCCTATTGGCAAGAGTTTTTTTCTGGTAAGGAAAGTAACTATTGCGCTTCCATTGCCATACACAGTGCAAATAGCACTCGCTTCTGTTCCCAGCAAGTACAGTGTATGGGACTGAAGAGGAGCTACTGTTCTTGTCAGTTTCCTAAGCAGAGTTGAACTAGATAAGGACCGTGTGTGTAGAAAGCACAGTTCTTATGTTCTGAGCAAGCTCACTGTTCTAGCGCTATAGGAAACACAGTAGAGTAGAAGAGTGCTCTTTTCTCAAAAGCAGAGTGTGGTTCTTGTAAGGCGAGCTAGCGTTTGTTTTTTAGTCCTAAATGGAGTTGAATCACATGCAGTTTCTGGTTCTACGAACAAGAGTTGTTTTCTGGTAAGGAAAGTCACTATTGCGCTCCCTTTGCCATACACAGTGCAAATAGCACTCGCGTCTGTTCCCAGCAAGTACAGTGTATCGGACTGAAGAGGTGCTACTGTTCTTGTCAGTTGCCTAAGCAGAGTTGAACGAGATATGGCCCTGTGTGTAGGAAGCACAGTCCTTTTGTTCTGAGCAAGCTCACTGTTCTGGCCCTATAGGAAACACAATAGAGTAGAAGAGTGCTCTTTTCCCTAAAGCAGAGTGTGTTTCTTGTAAGTCGAGCTAGCGTTTGTTTCCCAGTCCTAAATGGAGTTGAATCACATGCAGTTTCTAGTCCTACGAGCAAGGGTTGTTTTATGGTAAGAAGAGTCACTGTTGCGCTGCCATTGCCATACACAGGACAAATAGCACTGGCGTCTGTTCCCAGCAAGTACAGTGTATTGTACAGAAGAAGATCTACTGTTCTTGTCAGGTTCCTAAGCAGAATTGAACTGGATATGGCCGTGTGTGTAGGAAGCACAGTTCTAATGTTCTGAGCAAGTTCACTCTTCTGGCTCTATAGGAAACACAGTAGAGTAGAAGAGTGCTCTTTTCTCAAAAGCAGAGTGTGTTTCATGTAAGGCGAGCTAGCATTTGTTTCCCAGTCCTAAATGGAGTTGAATCTCATGCAGTTTCTGGTCTTACGAGCAAGAGTTGTTTTCTGGTAAGGAAAGTCACTATTGCGCTCCCATTGACATACACAGTGCAAATAGCACTCGCGTCTGTTCCCAGCAAGTACAGTGTATCGGACTGAAGAGGAGCTACTGTTCTTGTCAGTTTCCTAAGCAGAGTTGAACTAGATATGGCCCGTGTGTAGGAAGTACAGTTCTTTTGTTCTGAAGAAGCTCACTGTTCTGGCCCTATAGGAAACACAGTAGAGTAGAAGAGTGCTCTTTTCTCTAAAGCAGAGTGTGTTTCTTGTAAGGTGAGCTAGCTTTTGTTTCCCAGTCCTAAATGGAGTTGAATCACATGCAGTTTCTGGTCCTACAAGCACGAGTTGTTTTCTGGTAAGAAGAGTCACTATTGCGCTCCCATTGCCATACACAGGACAAATAGCACTGGCGTCTTTTCCCAGCAAGTACAGTGTATTGGACTGAACAGGATCTACTGTTCTTGTCAGGTTCCTAAGCAGAAGTGAACTAGATATGGCCGTGTGTGTAGGAAGCACAGTTCTTTTGTTCTGAGCAAACTCACTGTTCGGACCCCATAGGAAACACAGTAGAGTAGAAGAGTGCTCTTTTCTCAAAAGCAGAGTGTGTTTCTTGTAACTCGAGCTAGCGTTTGTTTCCCAGTCCTCAATGGAGTTGAGTCACATGCAGTTTTTTGTCCTACGAGCAAGAGTTGTTTTCTGGTAAGACGAGTCACTATTGTGCTCCAATGCCATACACAGTGCAAATAGCACTCGCGTCTGTTCCCCGCAAGTACAGTGTATCGGACTGAAGAGGAGCTACTGTTCTTGTTTGTTTCCTAAGCAGAGTTGAACTAGATATGGCCCGTGTGTAGAAAGCACAGTTCTTTTGTTCTGAGCAAGCTCACTGTTCGGACCCCATAGGAAACACAGTAGAGTAGAAGAGTGCTCTTTTCTCAAAAGCAGAGTGTGTTTCTTGTAAGGCTAGCTAGCATTTGTTTCCCAGTACTAAATGGAGTTGAATCACATGCAGTTTCTGGTCCTACGAGCAAGAGTTGTTTTCTGGTAAGGAAAGTCACTATTGCGCTCCCATTGCCATACACAGTGCAAATAGCACTCGCGTCTGTTCCCAGCAAGTACAGTGTATCGGACTGAAGAGGAGCTACTGTTCTTGTCAGTTTCCTAAGCAGAGTTGAACTAGTTGTGGCCCGTGTGTAGGAAGCACAGTTCTTTTGTTCTGAGAAACCTCACTGTTCTGGCCCTATAGAAAACACAATAGAGTAGAAGAGTGCGCTTTTTCCTAAAGCAGAGTGTGTTTCTTGTAAGGCGAGCTAGCGTTTGTTTCCCAGTACTAAATGGAGGTGAATCACATGCAGTTTCTAGTCCTACGAGCAAGAGTTGTTTTATGGTAAGAAGAGTCACTATTGCACTGCCATTGCCATACACAGGACTAATAGCACTGGCGTCTGTTCCCAGCAAGTACAGTGTATTGGACTGAAGAGAAGCTACTGTTCTTTTCAGTTTCCTAAGCAGAGTTGAACTAGATATGGCCCGTGTGTGTAGGAAGCACAGTTCTTATGTTCTGAGCAAGCTCACTGCTCTGGAACCATAGGAAACACAGTAGAGTAGAAGAGTGCTCTTTTCTCTAAAGCAGAGTGTGTTTCTTGTAAGGCGAGCTAGCGTTTGTTTCCCAGTCCTAAATGGAGTTGAGTCACATGCAGTTTTTTGTCCTATGAGCAAGAGTTTTTTTCTGGTAAGACGAGTCACTATTGTGCTCCAATTGCCTTACACAGTGCAAATGGCACTCGCGTCTGTTCCCAGCAAGTAGAGTGTATTGGACTGAAGAGGATCTACTGTTCTTGTCAGGTTCCTAAGCAGACTTGAACTAGATATGGCCGTGTGTGTAGGAAGCACAGTTTTTTTGTTCTGAGCAAGCTCATTGTTCGGAACACATAGGAAACACAGTAGAGTAGAAGAGTGCTCTTTTCTCAAAAGCAGAGTGTGTTTCTTGGAAGTCGAGCTAGCGTTTGTTTCCCAGTCCTAAATGGAGTTGAGTCACATGCAGTTTTTTGTCCAACGAGCAAGAGTTATTTTCTGGTAAGACAAGTCACTATTGTGCTCCAATGCCATACACAGTGCAAATAGCACTCGTGTCTGTTCCCTGCAAATACAGTGTATTGGACTGAAGTGGAGCTACTGTTCTTGTTTGTTTCCTAAGCAGAGTTGAATTAGATATGGCCCGTGTGTGTAGAAAGCACAGTTCTTTTGTTCTGAGCAAGCTCACTGTTCGGACCCCATAGGAAACACAGTAGAGTAGAAGAGTGCTCTTTCTCAAAAGCAGAGTGTGTTTCTTGTAAGGCGAGCTAGCATTTCTTTCCCAGTCCTAAATGGAGTTGAATCACATGCAGTTTCTTGTCCTACGAGCAAGAGTTGTTTTCTGGTAAGGAAAGTCACTATTGCGCTCCCATTGCCATACACAGTGCAAATAGCACTCGCGTCTGTTCCCAGCAAGTACAGTGTATCGGACTGAAGAGGAGCTACTGTTCTTTTCAGTTTCCTAAGCAGAGTTGAACTAGATATGGCCCGTGTGTGTAGGAAGCACAGTTCTTATGTTCTGAGCAAGCTCACTGCTCTGGAACCATAGGAAACACAGTAGAGTAGAAGAGTGCTCTTTTCTCTAAAGCAGAGTGTGTTTCTTGTAAGGCGAGCTAGCGTTTGTTTCCTAGTCCTAAATGGAGTTGAGTCACATGCAGTTTTTTGTCCTACGAGCAAGAGTTTTTTTCTGGTAAGTCGAGTCACTATTGTGCTCCAATTTCCTTACACAGTGCAAATGGCACTCGCGTCTGTTCCCAGCAAGTAGAGTGTATCGGACTGAAGTGGAGCTACTGTTCTTGTCAGTTTCCTAAGCAGACTTGAACTAGATATGGCCTTCTGTGTAGGAAGCACAGTTTTTTTGTTCTGAGCAAGCTCACTTTTCGGAACACATAGGAAAAACAGTAGAGTAGAAGAGTGCTCTTTTCTCAAAAGCAGAGTATGTTTCTTGTAAGGCGAGCTAGCGTTTGTTTCCCAGTCCTAAATGGAGTTGAGTCACATGCAGTTTTTTGTCCTACAAGCAAGAGTTGTTTTCTCGTAAGACAAGTCACTATTGTGCTCCAATTGCCATACACAGTGCAAATAGCACTCGCGTCTGTTCCCCGCAAGTACAGTGTATTGGACTGAATAGGAGCTACTATTCTTGTTTGTTTCCTAAGCAGAGTTGAACTAGATATGGCCCGTGTTTGTAGGAGGCACAGTACTTTTGTTCTGAGCAAGCTCACTGTTCGGACCCCATAGGAAACACAGTAGAGTAGAAGAGTGCTCTTTTCTCAAAAGCAGAGTGTGTTTCATGTAAGGCGAGCTAGCACTTGTTCCCCAGTCCTAAATGGAGTTGAATCACATGCAGTTTCTGGTCCTACGAACAAGAGTTTTTTTCTGGTAAGGAAAGTCACTATTGCGCTCCCATTGCCCTACACAAGGCAAATAGCACTCACGTCTTTTCCCAGCAAGTACAGTGTATTGGACTTAATAGGAGCTACAGTTCTTGTCAGTTTCCTAAGCAGAGTTGAACTAGATATGGCCCGTGTGTGTAGGAAGTACAGTTCTTTTTTTCTGAGCAAGCTCACTGTTCTGTCCCTATAGGAAACACAGTAGAGTAGAAGAGTGCTCTTTTCTCTAAAACAGAGTGTGTTTCTTGTAAGGTGAGCTAGCTTTTGTTTCCCAGTCCTAAATGGAGTTGAATCACATGCAGTTTCTGGTCCTACGAGCAAGAGTTGTTTTCTGGTAAGGAAAGTCACTATTGTGCTCCTATTGCCATCCACAGTACAAATAGCACTCGCGTCTGTTCCCAGCAAGTACAGTGTATTGGACTGAAGAGGAGCTACTGTTCTTGTCAGTTTCCTAAGCAGAGTTCAACTAGATATGGCCCGTGTGTAGGAAGCACAGTTCTTATGTTCTGAGCAAGCTCAGTGTTCTGGCCCTATAGGAAACACAGTAGAGTATATGAGTGCTCTTTTCTCTAAAGCCGAGTGTGTTTCTTGTAAGGCGAGCTAGCGTTTGTTTCCCAATCCTAAAGGGAGTTGAATCACATGCAGTTTCTGGTCCTACGAGCAAGAGTTGATTTCTGGTAAGACGAGTCACTATTGTGTTCCCATTGACATACACAGTGCAAATAGCACTCGCGTCTCTTTCCAGCAAGTATAGTGTATCGGACTAAAGAGGAGCTACTGTTCTTGTCAGTTTCCTATGCAGAGTTGAACTAGATATGGCCGTGTGAGTAGGAAGTACAGTTTTTTTGTTCTGAGCAAGCTCACTGTTCAGAACACATAGGAAACACAGTAGAGTAGAAGAGTGCTCTTTTCTCAAAAGCAGAGTGTGTTTCTTGGAAGTCGAGCTAGCGTTTGTTTCCCAGTAAATGGAGTTGAGTCACATGCAGTTTTTTGTCCTACGAGCAAGAGTTGTTTTCTGGTAAGAGAAGTCACTATTGCGCTCCAATTGCCATACACAGTGCAAATAGCACTCGCGTCTGTTCCCTGCAAGTACAGTGTATTGGATGGAAGAGGAGCTATTGTTCTTGTCAGTTTCCTAAGCAGAGTTGAACTAGATATGGCCCATGTGTGTAGGAAGCACAGTTCTTTTGTTCTGAGCAAGCTCACTGTTCGGACCCCATAGGAAACACAGTAGAATAGAAGAGTGCTCTTTTCTCAAAAGCAGAGTGTGTTCCATGTAAGGCGAGCTAGCATTTGTTTCCCAATCCTAAATGGAGTTGAATCACATGCAGTTTCTGGTCTTACGAGCAAGAGATGTTTTCTGGTAAGGAAAGTCACTATTGCGCTCCCATTGACATACACAGTGCAAATAGCACTCGCGTCTGTTCCCAGCAAGTACAGTGTATCGGACTGAAGAGGAGCTACTGTTCTTGTCAGTTTCCTAAGCATAGTTGAACTAGATATGGCCCGTGTGTAGGTAGCACAGTACTTTTGTTCTGAGCAAGCTCACTGTTCTGGTCCTATAGGAAACACAGTAGAGTAGAAGTGTGTTCTTTTCTCTAAAGCAGAGTGTGTTCCTTGTAAGGTGAGCTAGCTTTTGTTTGCCAGTCCTAAATGGAGTTGAATCACATGCAGTTTCTGGTCCTACAAGCAAGAGTTGTTTTCTGGTAAGAAGAGTCACTATTGCGCTGCCATTGCCATACACAGGACAAACAGCACTGGCGTCTCTTCCCAGGAAGTACAGTGTATTGTACTGAAGAGGATCTACTGTTCTTGTCGGGTTCCTAAGCATACTTGAACTAGATATGTCCGTGTGTTTAGGAAGCACAGATTTTTTGTTCTGAGCAAGCTCACTTTTCGGAACACCTAGGAAACACAGTAGAGTAGAAGAGTGCTCTTTTTACAAAAGCAGAGTATGTTTCTTGTAAAGCGAGCTAGAGTTTGTTTCCCAGTCCTAAATGGAGTGGAATCACATGCAGTTTCTGGTCCACGAGCAAGAGTTGTTTTCTGGTAAGAAGAGTCACTATTGCGCTGACATTGCCATACACAGGACAAATAGCACTGCCGTCTGTTCCCAGCAAGTATAGTGTATTGGACTGAAGAGGATCTACTGTTCTTGTCAGGTTCCTAAGCAGACTTGAACTAGATATGGCCATGTGTGTAGGAAGCACAGTTCTTTTGTTCTGAGCAAGCTCACTGTTCGGACCACATAGGAAACACAGCAGAGTAGAAGAGTGCTCTTTTCTCAAAAGCAGAGTGTGTTTCTTGGAAGTCGAGCTCGCGTTTGTTTCCCAGTCCTAAATGGAGTTGAATCTCATGCAGTTTCTGGTCCCAAGAGCAAGAGTTGTGTTCTGGTAAGGAAAGTCACTATTGCGCTCCCCTTGCCATACATAGTGCAAATAGCTCTCACGTCTATTCCCAGCAAGTACAGTGTATCGGACTGAAGAGGAGCTACTGTTCTTGTCAGTTTCCTAAGCAGAGTTGAACTAGATATGGCCCGTGTGTGTAGGAAGCACAGTTCTTATGTTCTGAACAAGCTCACTGTTCTGGCCCTATTGGAAACACAGTAGAGTAGAAGAGTGCTCTTTTCTCAAAAGCAGAGTGTGTTTTTGTAAGGCGAGCTAGCGTTTGTTTCCTAGTCCTAAATGGAGTTGAATCACATGCAGTTTCTGGTCCTACGAAAAAGAGCTGTTTTCTGGTAAGGAAAGTCACTATTGCGCTCCCTTTGCCCTACACAAGGCAAATAGCACTCGCATCTTTTCTCAACAAGTACAGTGTATTGGACTGAATAGGAGCTACTGTTCTTGTCAGTTTCCTAAGCATAGTTCAACTAGATATGGACCGTGTGTAGGAAGCACAGTTCTTATGTTCTGAGCAAGCTCACTGTTCTGGCCCTATAGGAAACACAGTAGAGTAGAAGAGTGCTCTATTCTCTGAAGCAGAGTGTGTTCCTTGTAAGGCGAGCTAGCCTTTGTTTCCTAGTCCTAAATGGAGTTGAGTCACAGGCAGTTTTTTGTTCTACGAGCAAGAGTTGTTTTCTGGTAAGACAAGTCACTATTGTGCTCCAATTGCCATACACAGTGCAAATAGCACTCCCGTCTGTTCCCTGTAAGTACAGTGTATTGGAAGGAAGAGGAGCTATTGTTCTTGTCAGTTTCCTAAGCAGAGTTGAACTTGATATGGCCGTATGTGTACGAAGCACAGTTCTTTTGTTCTGAGCAAGCTCACTGTTCGGACCCCATAGGAAACACAGTAGAGTAGAAGAGTGCTCTTTTCTCAAAAGCAGAGTGTGTTTCATGTAAGGCGAGCTAGCATTTGTTTCCCAGTCCTAAATGGAGTTGAATCTCATGCAGTTTCTTGTCTTACGAGCAAGAGTTGTTTTCTGGTAAGGAAAGTCACTATTGCGCTCCCATTGACATACACAGTGCAAATAGCACTCGCGTCTGTTCCCAGCAAGTACAGAGTATCGGACTGAAGAGGAGCTACTGTTCTTATCAGTTTCCTAAGCAGAGTTGAACTAGATATGGCCCGTGTGTAGGAAGTACAGTTCTTTTGTTCTGAGCAAGCTCACTGTTCTGGCCCTATAGGAAACACAGTAGAGTAGAAGAGTGCTCTTTTCTCTAAAGCAGAGTGTGTTTCTTGTAAGGTGAGCTAGCTTTTGTTTCCCAGTCCTAAATGGAGTTGAATCACATGCAGTTTCTGGTCCTACAAGCAAGAGTTGTTTTCTGGTAAGAAGAGTCACTATTGCGCTGCCATTGCCATACACAGGACAAATAGCACTGGCGTCTTTTCCCAGCAAGTACAGTGTATTGGACTGAAGAGGATCTACTGTTCTTGTCAGGTTCCTAAGCAGAAGTGAACTAGATATGGCCGTGTGTGTAGGAAGCACAGTTCTTTTGTTCTGAGCAAGCTCACTGTTCGGACCCCATAGGAAACACAGTAGAGTAGAAGAGTGCTCTTTTCTCAAAAGCAGAGTGTGTTTCTTGTAAGTCGAGCTAGCGTTTGTTTCCCAGTCAGAAATGTAGTTGAGTCACATGCAGTTTATTGTCCTACGAGCAAGAGTTGTTTTCTGGTAAGAAGAGTCACTATTGTGCTCCAATGCCATACACAGTGCAAATAGCACTCGCGTCTGTTCCCCGCAAGTACAGTGTATCGGACTGAAGAGGAGCTACTGTTCTTGTTTGTTTCCTAAGCAGACTTGAACTAGATATGGCCCGTGTGTGTAGAAAGCACAGTTCTTTTGTTCTGAGCAAGCTCACTCTTCGGACCCCATAGGAAACACAGTAGAGTGGAAGAGTGCTCTTTTCTCAAAAGCAGAGTGTGTTTCTTGTAAGGCGAGCTAGCATTTGTTTCCCAGTCCTAAATGGAGTTGAATCACATGCAGTTTCTGGTCCTACGAGCAAGAGTTGTTTTATGGTAAGAAGAGTCACTATTGCACTGCCATTGCCATACACAGGACAAATAGCACTGGCGTCTGTTCCCAGCAAGTACAGTGTATTGTACAGAAGAGGATCTACTGTTCTTGTCAGGTTCCTAAGCAGAATTGAACTAGATATCCGTGTGTGTAGGATGCACAGTTCTAATGTTCTGAGCAAGTTCAATCTTCTGGCTCTATAGGAAACACAGTAGAGTAGAAGAGTGCTCTTTTCTCAAAAGCAGAGTGTGTTTCTTGCATGGAGAGCTAGCGTTTGTTTCCTAGTCCTAAATGGAGTTGAGTCACATGCAGTTTTTTGTCCTATGAGCAAGAGTTGTTTTCTGGTAAGACAAGTCACTATTGTGCTCCAATTGCCATACACAGTGCAAATAGCACTCGCGTCTGTTCCCTGCAAGTACAGTGTATTGGAAGGAAGAGGAGCTATTGTTCTTGTCAGTTTCCTAAGCAGAGTTGAACTAGATATGGCCCATGTGTGTAGGAAGCACAGTTCTTTTGTTCTGAGCAAGCTCACTGTTCGGACACCTTAGGAAACACAGTAGAGTAGAAGAGTGCTCTTTTCTCAAAAGCAGAGTGTGTTTCATGTAAGGCGAGCTAGCATTTGTTTCCCTGTCCTAAATGGAGTTGAATCACATGCAGTTTCTGGTCTTACGAGCAAGAGTTGTTTTCTGGTAAGGAAAGTCACTATTGCGCTCCCATTGCCATACACAGTGCAAATAGCACTCGCGTCTGTTCCCAGCAAGTACAGTGTATCGGACTGAAGAGGTGCTACTGTTCTTGTCAGTTTCCTAAGCAGAGTTGAACGAGATATGGCCCTGTGTGTAGGAAGCACAGTCCTTTTGTTCTGAGCAAGCTCACTGTTCTGGCCCTATAGGAAACACAGTAGAGTAGAAGAGGGCTCTTTTCTCTAAAGCAGAGTGTGTTTCATGTAAGGCGAGCTAGCATTTGTTTCCCAGTCCTAAATGGAGTTGAATCTCATGCAGTTTCTGGTCTTATGAGCAAGAGTTGTTTTCTGGTAAGGAAAGTCACTATTGCGCTCCCATTGACATACACAGTGCAAATAGCACTCGCGTCTGTTCCCAGCAAGTACAGTGTATCGGACTGAAGAGGAGCTACTGTTCTTGTCAGTTTCCTAAGCAGAGTTGAACTAGATATGGCCCGTGTGTAGGAAGCACAGTTCTTTTGTTCTGAGCAAGCTCACTGTTCTGGCCCTATAGGAAACACAGTAGAGTAGAAGAGTGCTCTTTTCTCTAAAGCAGAGTGTGTTTCTTGCAAGGTGAGCTAGCTTTTGTTTCCCAGTCCTAAATGGAGTTGAATCACGTGCAGTTTCTGGTCCTACAAGCAAGAGTTGTTTTCTGGTAAGAAGAGTCACTATTGTGCTGCCATTGCCATACACAGGACAAATAGCACTGGCGTCTGTTCCCAGCAAGTACAGTGTATTGGACTGAAGAAGATCTACTGTTCTTGTCAGGTTCCTAAACAGAATTGAACTAGATATGGCCGTGTGTGTAGGAAGCACAGTTCTTTTGTTCTGAGCAAGCTCACTGTTCGGACCCCATAGGAAACACAGTAGAGTAGAAGAGTGCTCTTTTCTTAAAACCAGAGTGTGTTTCTTGTAAGTCGAGCTAGCGTTTGTTTCCCAGTCCTAAATGGAGTTGAGTCACATGCAGTTTTTTGTCCTACGAGCAAGAGTTGTTTTCTGGTAAGACGAGTCACTATTGTACTCCAATGCCAAACACAGTGCAAATAGCACTCGCGTCTGTTCCCCGCAAGTACAGTGTATCGGACTGAAGAGGAGCTACTGTTCTTGTTTGTTTCCTAAGCAGAGTTGAACTAGATATGGCCCGTGTGTATAGAAAGCACAGTTCTTTTGTTCTGAGCAAGCTCACTGTTTGGACCCCATAGGAAACACAGTAGAGTAGAAGAGTGCTCTTTTCTCAAAAGCAGAGTGTGTTTCTTGTAAGGCGAGCTAGCATTTGTTTCCCAGTCCTAAATGGAGTTGAATCACATGCAGTTTCTGGTCCTACGAGCAAGAGAGGTTTTCTGGTAAGGAAAGCCACTATTGCGCTCCCAAGCCATACACAGTGCAAATAGCACTTGCGTCTGTTTTTCAGCAAGTACAGTGTAACGGACTGAAGAGGAGCTACTGTTCTTGTCAGTTTTCTAAGCAGAGTTGAACTAGTTATGGCCCGTGTGTAGGAAGCACAGTTCTTTTGTTCTGGGAAAGCTCACTGTTCTGGCCCTATAGGAAACACAATAGAGTAGAAGAGTGCTCTTTTCCCTAAAGCAGAGTGTGTTTCTTGTAAGGCGAGCTAGCTTTTGTTTCCCAGTCCTAAATGGAGATGAATCACGTGCAGTTTCTAGTCCTACGAGCAAGAGTTGTTTTATGGTAAGAAGAGTCACTATTGCACTGCCATTGCCATACACAGGACAAATAGCACTGGCGTCTGTTCCCAGCAAGTACAGTGTATTGTACAGAAGAGGAGCTACTGTTCTTGTCAGTTTTCTAATCAGAGTTGAACTAGTTATGGCCCGTGTGTAGGAAACACAGTTCTTTTGTTCTGAGCAAGCTCACTGTTCGGACCCCATAGGAAATACAGTAGAATAGAAGAGTGCTCTTTTCTCAAAAGCAGAATGTGTTTCTTGTAAGGCAAGCTAGCGTGTGTTTCCCAGTCCAAAATGGAGTTGAATCACATGCAGTTTCTGGTCCAACCAACAAGGGATGTTTTCTGGAAAGGAAAGTCACTATTTTTCTCCCTTTGCCATAAACAGTGCAAATAGCACTCACGTCTATTCCCAGCAAGTACAGTGTATTGGACTGAAGAGGAGCTACTGTTCTTGTCAGTTTCCTAAGCAGAGTTGAACTAGATATGTCCGTGTGTGGAGGAAGCACAGTTTTTTTGTTCTGAGCAAGCTCACTGTTCTTTCCCAATAGGAAACACAGTAGAGTAGAAGAGTGCTCTTTTCTTAAAAGCAGAGTGTGTTTCTTGTAAGGCGAGCTAGCGTTTGTTTCCCAGTCCTAAATGGAGTTGAATCACATGCACTTTCTGGTCCTACGAGCAAGAGTTGTTTTCTGGTAAGGAAAGTCACTATTGTGTTCCCACTGCCATACACAGTGCAAATAGCACTCGCGTCTGTTCCCAGCAAGTACAGTGTATCGGACTGAAGAGGAGCTACTGTTCTTGTCAGTTTCCTAAGCAGAGTTGAACGAGATATGGCCCGTGTGTGTAGGAAGCACAGTTCTCTTGTTCTGAGCAAGCTCACTGTTCTGGCCCTATAGGAAACACAGTAGAGTAGAAGAGTGCTCTTTTCTCTAAAGCAGAGTGTGTTTCTTGTAAGGCGAGCTAGCGTTTGTTTCCCAGTCATAAATGGAGTTGAGTCACAGGCAGTTTATGTTCCTAAGAGCAAGAGTTGTTTTCTGGTAAGAAGAGTCACTATTGCGCTCCAAATTCCATACACAGTACAAATAGCACTCGCGTCTGTTCCCAGCATGTACAGTGTATTGGACTGAATAGGAGCTACTGTTCTTGTCAGTTTCCTAAGCAGAGTTGAACTAGATATGGTCCATGTGTGTAGGAAGCACAGTTCTTTTGTTCTGAGCAAGCTCACTGTTTGGACCCCATAGGAAACACAGTAGAGTAGAAGAGTGCTCTGTTGCTGGAGAATTTCTCTCCAGCTCCCACCACCAAGTCCCGCCAGTCTCAGAGCCCACTTATAAAATAAACACACAGACTCTTACATTATTTAAACTGCTTGGCCATTAGCTCAGGCCTGTTATTGTCTAGCTCTTACTCTTATATTTACCCATTTCTATTAATCTTTACTTTGCCACATGGCTCATGGCTTACTGGTACCTCACATCATCCTTGTCCTGATGGCGGCTGGCAGTGTCTCTCTCTCAGCCTTCCACTTCCCCGCTTTATTCTCCTCCTAGTCCCGCCTACACTTCCTGCCTAGCCAACGGCCAATCAGTGTTTTATTGATTAATTAGCAACACATTTGCCATACATCCCACAGCACTTCCTCCTTTTTTTTTTCAAAAAGGAAGGTTTTAACCTTAACAAAGTAAAATTACATATAATTTGGCTATTTGGGCGTAGCTTCTCTTACTACTTCCTGCTGGAAGGGGGCGCTGTATCTTGTGGGGAAACAAAAAAAAATTTAGAATTATGGAATAGTCCATGAGGCTGTATCGTCTGAGCCAGATGCCTTTAAACCATTCTGGATGTTGAATCATCTGGGCCATGGTGTCATAGGAGACCTTCAGGGGGTCTTGGCTGGTCAAACCTGATGTATCTTAATCTTGAACAAATCCATAGCCTCTGGCTTTCTGTGGAAACAAAAGAGACTCTTTTCCAAAGCCACATATCCTTACATCCAAATTTTGAATTCAAGGTATCTTTAAAATATACATTTTGGCATAACTACAGCTTTTACAATCAAATGTTTTTCTGCAGTTAAAAGTCCCAACGACAACACAATCCAGATTCTCTGTGTAATATCCATTTTTACGTGGCTTATTTTTTATACTACCTTTACTGTCTCTTTAATGACTTTATTTTTTAAAACTATGTATTTGTTTCTATAACTCTATATATCACCTTTTTCGTCTCTTTCAAGCCTACATATCTTTTACACACATTGTAAACTATTACATCTGAATCTGTCTTATTGTGAATCTATTGATTTAAACTGCAGCAGCTGTGGCTGCTGGCTCCGCCCACCTCAGATTCCCAACATGGCTACGTTTTCCGCCAGCTCTGGGAGCCATCAACTCTCAGAAATAGTGGGTCTCTGCTTCTATCAAAGCAGCGTGTAGCCCAGAAATCTCTTTTTTTTGTTTTGTTTTGTTTTGTACTAACAAAGGCTAAATCCACCACACAGCTTAATGTGCCACTTACAGAGGCCAAATTCCCGCCATACTGCAGGTCAAGCATGCACGCCAGGAACCCGCCATAGTAGCTCAAACACGCAGGCTGCCACTAGCTTGAAAGAGACAACTAGGAGCTGTTTTTAGCTCCGTTTTAGAATCTTTTTTCTCTGTTTTTAGGTGGAAACTCTTGCCAACACATTGGACGCCATTTGTTGCTGGAGAATTTCTCTGCAGCTCCCACCACCAAGTCCCGCCAGTCTCAGAGACCACTTATAAAATAAACACAAAGACTCTTACATTATTTAAACTGCTTGGCCATTAGCTAAGGCCTGTTATTGTCTAGCTCTTACTCTTATATTTAGCAGATTTCTATTAATTTTTACTTTGCCACATGGCACATGGCTTACTGGTACCTTACATCTTCCTTGTCCTGATGGCGGCTGGCAGTGTCTCTCTCTCAGCCTTCCACTTCCCTGCTTTATTCTCCTCCTTGCCCGGCCTACACTTCCTGCCTAGCCAACGGCCAATCAGTGTTTTATTGATTAATTAGCAACACATTTGCCATACATCCCACAGCAGTGCTCTTTTCTCAAAAGCAGAGTGTATTTCTTGTAAGGCGAGCTAGCATTTGTTTCCTAGACCTAAATGGAGTTGAATCACATGCAGTTTCTGGTCCTACGAGCAAGAGTTGTTTTCTGGTAAGGAAAGTCACTATTGTGCTAACATTGCCATACTATTTACAAATAGCACTCGCGTCTGTTCCCAGGAAGTACAGTGTATTGTACTGAATAGGAGCTACTGTACTGTCTGTTCCCTAAGCAGAGTTGAACTAGATATGGTCCGTGTGTAGGAAGCACAGTTCTTTTGTTCTGAGCAAGCTCACTGTTTGGACCCCATAGGAAACACAGTAGAGTAGAAGAGTGCTCTTTTCTCAAGAGCAGAGTGTGTTTCATGTAAGGCGAGCTAGCATTTGTTTCCCAGTCCTAAATGGAGTTGAATCACATGCAGTTTCTGGTCCTACGAGCAAGAGTTGTTTTCTGGTAAGGAAAGTCACTATTGCGCTCCCATTGCCATACATAGTGCAAATAGCACTCGGTCCATTCCCAGCAAGTACAGTGTATCGGTCTGAAGAGGAGCTACTGTTCTTGTCAGTTTCCTAAGCAGAGTTGAACTAGATATGGCCCGTGTGAAGGAAGCACAGTTCTTTTGTTCTGATCAGGCTCACTGTTCTGGCCCTATAGGAAACACAGAAGAGTAGAAGAGTGCTCTTTTCTCAAAAGCAGAGTGTTTTTCTTGTAAGGCGAGCTAGCGTTTGTTTCCCAGTCTTAAATGGAGTTGAGACACATGCAGTTTCTGGTCCTAGGAGCAAGAGTTGTTTTCTGGTAAGAAGAGTCACTATTGCACTCCCATTGCCATACACAGTGCAAATAGCACTTGCATCTGTTCCCAGCAAGTACAGTGTATTGGACTGAAGAGGATCTACTGTTCATGTCAGTTTCCTAAGCAGAGTTGAAATAGATATGGCCCGTGTGTGTAGGAAGCACAGTTCTTTTGTCTGAGCAAGCTCACTTTTCGGACCCCATAGGAAACACAGTAGAGTAGAAGAGTGCTCTTTTCTCAAAAGCAGTGTGTGTTTCATGTAAGGCGAGCTAGCATTTGTTTCCCAGTCCTAAATGGAGTTGAATCACATGCAGTTTCTGGTCCTACGAGCAAGAGTTGTTTTCTGGTAAGGAAAGTCACTGTTGCGCTCTCATTGACATACACAGTGCAAATAGCACTCGCGTGTGTTCCCAGCTATTACAGTATATCGGACTGAAGAGGAGCTACTGTTCTTGTTAGTTTCCTAAGCAGAGTTGAACTAGATATGGCCCGTGTGTGTAGGAAGCACAGTTCTTTTGTTCTCAGCAAGCCCACTGTTCTGGCCCTATAGGAAACACTTTAGAGTAGAAGAGTGCTCTTTTCTCAAAAGCAGAGTGTGTTTCTTGTAAGGCGAGCTAGCGTTTGGTTCCCAGTCCTAAGTGGAGTTGAATCCCATGCAGTTTCTGGTCCTACGAGCAAGAGATCTTTTCTCGTAAGAAGAGTCACTATTGTGCTGCCATTGCCATACACAGGACAAATAGCACTGTTGTCTGTTCCCAGCAAGTACAGTGCATTGGACTGAAGAGGATCTACTGTTCATGTCAGGTTCCTAAGCAGAATTGAACTAGATATGGCCGTGTGTGGAGGAAGCACAGTTTTTTTGTTCTGAGCAAGCTCACTGTTCGGACCACATAGGAAACACAGTAGAGTAGAAGAGTGCTCTTTTTTCAAAAGCAGAGTGTGTTTCTTGTAAGGCGAGCTAGCGTTTGTTTCCCAGTCCTAAATGGAGTTGAGTCACATGCAGTTTCTGTTCCTACGAGCAAGAGTTGTTTTCTGGTAAGAAGAGTCACTATTGTGCTCCCATTGTTTTACACAGGGCAAATAGCACTGGCGTCTGTTCCCAGCGAGTACATTGTATTGGACTGAAGAGGTCTACTGTTCTTGTCAGGTTCCTAAGCAGAATTGAACTAGATACGGCCATGTGTGTAGGAAGCACAGTTCTTTGTTCTGAGCAAGCTCACTGTTCTTTCCCTATAGGAAACACAGTATATTAGAAGAGTGCTCTTTTCTCAAAAGCAGAGTGTTTTTCTTGTAAGGTGAGCTAGCGTTTCTTTCCCAGTCCTAAATGGAGTTGAGACACATGCAGTTTTTGGTCCTACGAGCAAGAGTTTTTTTCTGGTAAGAAGAGTCACTATTGCACTCCCATTGCCATACACAGTGCAAATAGCACTTGCATCTGTTCCCAGCAAGTACAGTGTATTGGACTGAAGAGGATCTACTGTTCATGTCAGTTTCCTAAGCAGAGTTGAAATAGATATGGCCCGTGTGTGTAGGAAGCACAGTTCTTTTGTTCTGAGCAAGCTCACTTTTCAGACCCCATAGGAAACACAGTAGAGTAGAAGAGTGCTCTTTTCTCAAAAGCAGTGTGTGTTTCATGTAAGGCGAGCTAGCATTTGTTTCCCAGTCCTAAATGGAGTTGAATCACATGCAGTTTCTGGTCCTACGAGCAAGAGTTGTTTTCTGGTAAGGAAAGTCACTATTGCGCTCTCATTGACATACACAGTGCAAATAGCACTCGCGTGTGTTCCCAGCTATTGCAGTGTATCGGACTGAAGAGGATCTACTGTTCTTGTTAGTTTCCTAAGCAGAGTTGAACTAGATATGGACCGTGTGTGTAGGAAGCACAGTTCTTTTGTTCTCAGCAAGCTCACTGTTCTGGCCCTATAGGAAACACTTTAGAGTAGAAGAGTGCTCTTTTCTCAAAAGCAGAGTGTGTTTCTTGTAAGGCGAGCTAGCATTTGTTTCCCAGTCCTAAATGGAGTTGAATCCCATGCAGTTTCTGGTCCTACGAGCAAGAGATCTTTTCTCGTAAGAAGAGTCACTATTGTGCTGCCATTGCCATACACAGGACAAATAGCACTGTTGTCTGTTCCCAGCAAGTACAGTGTATTGGACTGAAGAGGATCTACTGTTCATGTCAGGTTCCTAAACAGAATTGAACTAGATATGGCCGTGTGTGGAGGAAGCACAGTTTTTTTGTTCTGAGCAAGCTCACTGTTCGGACCACATAGGAAACACAGTAGAGTAGAAGAGTGCTCTTTTCTCAAAAGCAGAGTGTGTTTCTTGTAAGGCGAGCTAGCGTTTGTTTCCCAGTCCTAAATGGAGTTAAATCACATGCAGTTACTGGTCCTACGAGCAAGAGTTGTTTTCTGGTAAGGAAGTCACTATTGTGCTCCCATTGCCATACACAGTGCAAATAGCACTCGCGTCTGTTCCCAGCAAGTACAGTGTATTAGACTGAAGAGCAGCTTCTGTTCTTGTCAGTTTCCAAAGCAGAGTTGAACTAGATATGGTCGATGTGTGTAGGAAGCACAGTTCTTCTGTTCTGAGCAAGCTCACTGTTTGGACCCCATAGGAAACACAGTAGAGTAGAAGAGTGCTCTTTTCTCAAAAGAAGAGTGTGTTTCTTGTGAAGCGTGCGAGCGTTTGTTTCCCAGTCCTAAAAGGAGTTGAATCCCATGCAGTTTCTGGTCCTACGAGCAAGAGTTCTTTTCTCGTAAGAAGAGTCACTATTGTGCTGCCATTGCCATACACAGGACAAATAGCACTGTTGTCTGTTCCCAGCAAGTACAGTGTATTGGACTGAAGAGGATCTACTGTTCATGTCAGGTTCCTAAGCAGAATTGAACTAGATATGGCCGTGTGTGGAGGAAGCACTGTTTTTTTGTTCTGAGCAAGCTCACTGTTCGGACCACATAGGAAACACAGTAGAGTAGAAGGGTGCTCTTTTTTCAAAAGCAGAGTGTGTTTCTTGTAAGGAGAGCTAGCGTTTGTTTCCCAGTCCTAAATGGAGTTGAGTCACATGCAGTTTCTGTTCCTACGAGCAAGAGTTGTTTTCTGGTAAGAAGAGTCACTATTGTGCTTTCATTGTTTTACAAAGGGCAAATAGCATGGCGTCTGTTCCCAGCAAGTACAGTGTATTGGACTCAAGAGGATCTACTGTTCTTGTTAGGTTCCTAAGCAGAATTGAACTAGATACGGCCATGTGTGTAGGAAGCACAGTTCTTTGTTCTGAGCAAGCTCACTGTTCTTTTCCTATAGGAAACACAGTAGAGTAGAAGAGTGCTCTTTTCTCAAAAGCAGAGTGTTTTTCTTGTAAGGCGAGCTAGCGTTCGTTTCCCTGTCCTAAATGGAGTTGAATCACTTGCAGTTTCTGGTCCTACGAGCAAGAGTTGTTTTCTGGTAAGGAAAGTCACTATTGTGTTCCCACTGCCATACACAGTGCAAATAGCACTCGCGTCTGTTCCCAGCAAGTACAGTGTATCAGACTGAAGAGGAGCTACTGTTCTTGTCAGTTTCCTAAGCAGAGTTGAACGAGATATTTCCCGTGTGTGTAGGAAGCACAGTTCTCTTGTTCTGAGCAAGCTCACTGTTCTGGCCCTATAGGAAACACAGTAGAGTAGAAGAGTGCTCTTTTCTCTAAAGCAGAGTGTGTTTCTTGTAAGGCGAGCTAGCGTTTGTTTCCCAGTCATAAATGGAGTTGAGTCACAGGCAGTTTTTGTTCCTATGAGCAAGAGTTGTTTTCTGGTAAGAAGAGTCACTATTGCGCTCCAAATTCCATACACAGTGCAAATAGCACTCGCGTCTGTTCCCAGCAAGTACAGTGTATTGGACTGAATAGGAGCTACTGTTCTTGTCAGTTTCCTAAGCAGAGTTGAACTAGATATGGTCCATGTGTGTAGGAAGCACAGTTCTTTTGTTCTGAGCAAGCTCACTGTTTGGACCCCACAGGAAACACAGTAGAGTAGAAGAGTGCTCTGTTGCTGTAGAATTTCTCTCCAGCTCCCACCACCAAGTCCCTCCAGTCTCAGAGCCCACTTATAAAATAAACACACAGACTCTTACATTATTTAAACTGCTTGGCCATTAGCTCAGGCCTGTTATTGTCTAGCTCTTACTCTTATATTTAGCCCATTTCTATTAATCTTTACTTTGCCACATGGCTCATGGCTTACTGGTACCTTACATCTTCCTTGTCCTGATGGCGGCTGGCAGTGTCTCTCTCTCAGCCTTCCACTTCCCCGCTTTATTCTCCTCCTTGTCCCGCCTAAACTTCCTGCCTAGCCAACGGCCAATCAGTGTTTTACTGATTAATTGGCAACACATTTGCCATACATCCCACAGCAGTGCTCTTTTCTCAAAAGCAGTGTGTATATCTTGTAAGGCGAGCTAGCGTTTGTTTCCTAGTCCTAAATGGAGTTGAATCACATGCAGTTTCTGGTCCTACGAGCAAGAGTTGTTTTCTGGTAAGAAAGTCACTATTGGGCTCCCATTGCCATACACATTACAAATAGCACTCGCATCTGTTCCCAGGAAATACAGTGTATTGGACTGAATAGGAGCTACTGTACTGACAGTTCCCTAAGCAGAGTTGAACTAGATATGGTCCGTGTGTAGGGAGCACAGTTCTTTTGTTCTGACCAAGCTCACTGTTTGGACCCCATAGGAAACACAGTAGAGTAGAAGAGTGCTCTTTTCTCAAAAGCGGAGTGTGTTTCATGTAAGGCGAGCTAGCATTTGTTTCCCAGTCCTAAATGGAGTTGAATCACATGCAGTTTCTGGTCCTACGAACAAGAGTTGTTTTCTGGTAAGGAAAGTCACTATTGCGCTCCCATTGCCATACATAGTGCAAATAGCACTCGGTCCATTCCCAGAAAGTACAGTTTTTCGGACTGAAGAGGAGCTACTGTTCTTGTCAGTTTCCTAAGCAGAGTTGAACTAGATATGGCCCGTTTGTGTAGGAAGCACAGTTCTTTTGTTCTGAGCAAGCTCAATTTTCGGACCCCATAGGAAACACAGTAGAGTAGAAGAGTGCTCTTTTCTCAAAAGCAGTGTGTGTTTCATGTAAGGCGAGCTAGCATTTGTTTCCCAGTCCTAAATGGAGTTGAATCCCATGCAGTTTCTGGTCCTATGAGCAAGAGTTGTTTTCTGGTAAGAAGAGTCACTATTGTGCTCCCATTGTCATACACAGGGCAAATAGTACTGGCGTCTGTTCCCAGCATGTACAGTGTATTGGACTGAAGAGGATCTACTGTTCTTGTCAGTTTCCTAAGCAGAATTGAATAGATATGGCCCATGTGTGCAGGAAGCACAGTTCTTTTGTTCTGAGGAAGCTCACTGTTCTGGCCCTATAGGAAACACAGTATATTAGAAGAATGCTCTTTTCTCAAAAGCAGAGTGTTTTTCTTGTAAGGCGAGCTAGCGTTTCTTTCCCAGTCCTAAATGGAGTTGAGACACATGCAGTTTTTGGTCCTACGAGCAAGAGTTTGTTTCTAGTAAGAAGAGTAACTATTGCACTCCCATTGCCATACACAGTGCAAATAGCACTTGCATCTGTTCCCAGCAATACAGAGTATTGGACTGAAGAGGATCTACTGTTCATGTCAGTTTCCTAAGCAGAGTTGAACTAGATATGGCCCGTGTGGGTAGGAAACACAGTTCTTTTGTTCTGAGCAAGCTCACTTTTCGGACCCTATAGGAAACACAGTAGAGTAGAAGAGTGCTCTTTTCGCAAAAGCAGTGTGTGTTTCATGTAAGGCGAGCTAGCGTTTGTTTCCCAGTCCTAAATGGAGTTGAATCACATGCAGTTTCTGGTCCTATGAGCAAGAGTTGTTTTCTGGTAAGAAGAGTCACTCTTGCGCTCCCATTGCCATACACAGTGCAAATAGCACTGGCGTCTGTTCCCAGCAAGTACAGTGTATTGGACTGAAGAGAAGCTACTGTTCTTGTCAGTTTCCTAAGCAGAGTTGAACTAGATATGGCCCGTGTGTGTAGGAAGCACAGTTTTCTGTTCTTAGCAAGCTCACTGTTTGGACCCCTTAGGAAACACACTAGAGTAGAAGAGTGCTCTTTTCTCAAAAGCAGAGTGTGTTTCTTGTAAGGCGAGCTAGCGTTTGTTTTCTAGTCCTAAATGGAGTTGAATCACATGCAGTTTCTGGTCCTACGAGCAAGAGTTGTTTTCTGGTAAGAAGAGTCACTATTGCGCTGCCATTGCCATACACAGGACAAATAGCACTGGCGTCTGTTCCCAGCAAGTACAGTGTATTGGACTGAAGAGGATCTACTGTTCTTGTCAGGTTCCTAATCAGAATTGAACTAGATATGGCCGTGTGTGTAGGAAGCACAGTTCCTTTGTACTGAGCAAGCTCACTGTTTTGACCACAGCGGAAACACAGTAGAGTAGAATAGTGCTCTTTTCTCAAAAGCAGAGGGTGTTTCTTGTAAGGCGAGCTAGCGTTTGTTTCCCAGTCCTAAATGGAGTTGAATCCCATGCAGTTTCTGGTCCTACGAGCAAGAGTTGTGTTCTGGTAAGAAGAGTCACTATTGTGCTGCCATTGCCATACACAGGACAAATAGCACTGTTGTCTGTTCCCAGCAAGTACACTGTATTGGACTGAAGAGGATCTACTGTTCATGTCAGGTTTCTAAACAGAATTGAACTAGATATGGCCGTGTGTGGAGGAAGCACAGTTTTTTTGTTCTGAGCAAGCACACTGTTCGGACCACAGCGGAAACACAGTAGAGTAGAATAGTGCTCTTTTCTCAAAAGCAGAGGGTGTTTCTTGTAAGGCGAGCTAGCGTTTGTTTCCCAGTCCTAAATGGAGTTGAATCACATGCAGTTTCTGTTCCTACAAGCAAGAGTTGTTTTCTGGTAAGAAGAGTCACTATTGTGCTCCCATTGTTTTACACAGGGCAAATAGTACTGCCGTCTGTTCCCAGCATGTACAGTGTATTGGACTGAAGAGGAGCTACTGTTCTTGTCAGCTTCCTAAGCAGAGTTGAATGAGATATGGCCCGTGTGTGTAGGAAGAACAGTTCTCTTGTTCTGAGCAAGCTCACTATTCTGGCCCTATAGGAAAAAGAGTAGAGTAGAAGAGTGCTCTTTTCTCAAAAGCAGAGTGTGTTTCATGTAAGGCGAGCTAGCATTTGTTTCCCAGACCTAAATGGAGTTGAATCACATGCAGTTTCTGGTCCTACGAGCAAGAGTTGTTTTCTGGTAAGGAAAGTCACTATGGTGCTCCCATTGCCATACACAGTGCAAATAGCACTCACGTGTGTTACCAGCTATTACAGTGTATCGGACTGAAAAGGAGCTACTGTTTTTGTCAGTTCCCTAAGCAGAGTTGAACTAGATATGGCCCGTGTGTGTAGGAAGCACAGTTTTTTTTTTGAGCAAGCTCACTGTTCTGGCCCTAGAGGAAACACTTTAGAGTATAAGAGGGCTCTTTTCTCAAAAGCAGAGTGTGTTTCTTGTAATGCGAGCTAGCGTTTGTTTCCCAGTCCTAAATGGAGTAGAATCTCATGCAGTTTCTGGTCCTACGAGCAAGAGTTGTTTTCTGGTAAGAAGAGTCACTATTGTGCTCCCATTGCCATACACAGTTCAAATAGCACTCGCGTCTGTTCCCAGCAAGTACTGTGTATCGGACTGATGAGTAGTTACTGTTGTTGTCAGTTTCCTAAGCAGAGTTGAAAGAGATATGGCCCGTGTGTGTAGGAAGCTCAGTTCTTTTGTCTTGAGCAAGCTCACTGTTTTGACCACATAGGAAAAACAGTAGAGTAGAAGAGTGCTCTTTTCTCAAAAGCAGGGTGTGTTTCTTGTAAGACGAGCTAGTGTTTGTTTCCCAGTCCTAAATGGAGTTGAATCACATGCAGTTTCTGGTCCTACGAGCAAGAGTTGTTTTCTGGTAAGGAAAGTCACTATTGCGCTCCCATTGCCATACACAGTGCAAATAGCACTCGCGTCTGTTCCCAGCAATTACAGTGTATCGGACTGAAGAGGAGCTACTATTCTTGTCAGTTTCCTAAGCAGAGTTGAACTAGATATGGCCCGTGTGAAGGAAGCACAGTTCTTTTGTTCTGAGCAAGCTCACTGTTCTGGCCCTATAAAAAAAACAGTAGAGTAGAAGAGTGCTCTTTTCTCAAAAGCACAGTGTTTTTCTTGTAAGGCGAGCTAGCGTTTGTTTCCCAGTCCTAAATGGAGTTGAATCACATGCAGTTTCTGGTCCTAGGAGCAAGAGTTGTTTTCTGGTAAGAAGAGTCACTATTGCGCTCTCATTGTCATACACAGAGCAAATAGTACTGGAATCTGTTCCCAGCATGTACAGTGTATGGACTGAAGAGGATCTACTGTTCTTGTCAGTTTCCTAAGCAGAATTGAATAGATATGGCCCCTGTGTGCAGGAAGCACAGTTCTTTTGTTCTGAGGAAACTCACTGTTCTGGCTGTATAGGTAACACAGTAGAGTAGAAGGGTGCTCTTTTCTCTAAAGCAGAGTGTGTTTCTTGTAAGGCGAGCTAGTGTTTGTTTCCCAGTCCTAAATGGAGTTGAATCACATGCAGTTTCTGGTCCTACGAGCAAGAGTTGTTTTATGGTAAGAAGAGTCACTATTGTGCTGCCATTGCCATACACAGGACAAATAGCACTGTTGTCTGTTCCCAGCAAGTACAGTGTATTGGACTGAAGAGGATCTACTGTTCATGTCAGGTTCCTAAACAGAATTGAACTAGATATGGCCGTGTGTGGAGGAAGCACAGTTTTTTTGTTCTGAGCAAGCTCACTGTTCGGACCACATAGGAAACACAGTAGAGTAGAAGAGTGCTCTTTTCTCAAAAGCAGAGTGTGTTTCTTGTAAGGCGAGCTAGCGTTTGTTTCCCAGTCCTAAATGGAGTTAAATCACATGCAGTTACTGGTCCTACGAGCAAGAGTTGTTTTCTGGTAAGGAAGTCACTATTGTGCTCCCATTGCCATACACAGTGCAAATAGCACTCGCGTCTGTTCCCAGCAAGTACAGTGTATTAGACTGAAGAGCAGCTTCTGTTCTTGTCAGTTTCCAAAGCAGAGTTGAACTAGATATGGTCGATGTGTGTAGGAAGCACAGTTCTTCTGTTCTGAGCAAGCTCACTGTTTGGACCCCATAGGAAACACAGTAGAGTAGAAGAGTGCTCTTTTCTCAAAAGAAGAGTGGGTTTCTTGTGAAGCATGCGAGCGTTTGTTTCCCAGTCCTAAAAGGAGTTGAATCCCATGCAGTTTCTGGTCCTACGAGCAAGAGTTCTTTTCTCGTAAGAAGAGTCACTATTGTGCTGCCATTGCCATACACAGGACAAATAGCACTGTTGTCTGTTCCCAGCAAGTACAGTGTATTGGACTGAAGAGGATCTACTGTTCATGTCAGGTTCCTAAGCAGAATTGAACTAGATATGGCCGTGTGTGGAGGAAGCACTGTTTTTTTGTTCTGAGCAAGCTCACTGTTCGGACCACATAGGAAACACAGTAGAGTAGAAGGGTGCTCTTTTTTCAAAAGCAGAGTGTGTTTCTTGTAAGGCGAGCTAGCGTTTGTTTCCCAGTCCTAAATGGAGTTGAGTCACATGCAGTTTCTGTTCCTACGAGCAAGAGTTGTTTTCTGGTAAGAAGAGTCACTATTGTGCTCCCATTGTTTTACACAGGGCAAATAGCATGGCGTCTGTTCCCAGCAAGTACAGTGTATTGGACTCAAGAGGATCTACTGTTCTTGTCAGGTTCCTAAGCAGAATTGAACTAGATACGGCCATGTGTGTAGGAAGCACAGTTCTTTGTTCTGAGCAAGCTCACTGTTCTTTTCCTATAGGAAACACAGTAGAGTAGAAGAGTGCTCTTTTCTCAAAAGCAGAGTGTTTTTCTTGTAAGGCGAGCTAGCGTTCGTTTCCCAGTCCTAAATGGAGTTGAATCACTTGCAGTTTCTGGTCCTACGACCAAGAGTTGTTTTCTGGTATGGAAAGTCACTATTGTGTTCCCATTGCCATACAAAGTTCAAAGAGCACTCGCTTCTGTTCCCAGCAAGTACAGTGTATCGGACTGAAGAGGAGCTACTGTTCTTGTCAGTTTCCTAAGCAGAGTTGAACGAGATATGGCCCGTGTGTGTAGGAAGAACAGTTCTCTTGTTCTGAGCAAGCTCACTCTTCTGGCCCTATAGGAAACACAGTAGAGAAGAAGAGTGCTCTTTTCTCAAAAGCAGAGTTTGTTTCATGTAAGGCGAGCTAGCAGTTGTTTCCCAGTCCTAAATGGAGCTGAATCACATGCAGTTTCTGGTCCTACGAGCAAGAGTTGTTTTCTGGTAAGGAAAGTCACTATTGCGCTCCCATTGCCATACATAGTGCAAATAGCACTCGGTCCGTTCCCAGCAAGTACAGTGCATGGGACTGAAGAGGAGCTACTGTTCTTGTCAGTTTCCTATGCAGAGTTGAAGTAGATATGGCCCGTGTGAAGGAAGCACAGTTCTTTTGTTCTGATCAAGCACACTGTTCTGGCCCTATAGGAAACATAGTAGAGTAGAAGAGAGCTCTTTTCTCAAAAGCAGAGTGTTTTTCTTGTAAAGCGAGCTAGCGTTTGTTTCCCAGTCCTAAATGGAGTTGAATCACATGCAGTTTCTGGTCCTAGGAACAAGAGTTGTTTTCTGGTAAGAAGAGTCACTATTGGGCTCCCATTGTCATACGCAGGGCAAATAGTACTGGCATCTGTTCCCAGCATGTACAGTGGATTGGACTGAAGAGGATCTACTGTTCTTTTCAATTTCCTAAGCAGAATTGAATAGATATGGCCCCTGTGTGCAGAAAGCACAGTTCATTTGTTCTGAGGAAGCTCACTCTTCAGGCCCTATAGGAAACACAGTAGAGTAGAAGAGTGCTCTTTTTTCAAAAGCAGAGTGTGTTTCATGTAAGGTGAGCTAGCATTTGTTTCCCAGACCTAAATGGAGTTGAATTACATGCAGTTTCTGGTCCTATGAGCAAGAGTTGTTTTCTGATAAGGAAAGTCACTATGGTGCTCCGATTGCCATACACAGTGCAAATAGCACTCACGTATGTTCCCAGCTATTACAGTGTATCGGACTGAAGAGGAGCTACTGTTTTTGTCAGTTCCCTAAGCAGAGTTGAACTAGATATGGCCTGTGTGTGTAGGAAGCACAGTTTTTTTTTTTCTGAGCAAGCTCACTGTTCTGGCCCTAGAGGAAACACTTTAGAGTATAAGAGGGCTCTTTTCTCAAAAGCAGAGTGTGTTTCTTGTAATGCGAGCTAGCATTTGTTTCCCAGTCCTAAATGGAGTTGAATCTCATGCAGTTTCTGGTCCTACGAGCAAGAGTTGTTTTCTGGTAATTAGAGTCACTATTGTGCTCCCATTGCCATACACAGTGCAAATAGCACTCGCGTCTGTTCCCAGCAAGTACAGTGTATCAGAATGAAGAGTAGCTACTGTTCTTGTCAGTTTCCTAAGCAGAGTTGAACGAGATATGGCCCGTGTGTGTAGGAAGCTCAGTTGTTTTGTTTTGAGCAAGCACACTGTTTTGACCACATAGGAAACACAGTAGAGTAGAAGAGTGCTCTTTTCTCAAAAGCAGGGTGTGTTTCTTGTAAGGCGAGCTAGTGTTTGTTTCCCAGTCCTAAATGGAGTTGAATCACATGCAGTTTCTGGTCCTACGAGCAAGAGTTTTTTTCTGGTAAGAAGAGTCACTATTGCACTCTCATAGCAATACACAATGCAAATAGCACTTGCATCTGTTCCCAGCAAGTACAGGGTATTGGACTGAAGAGGATCTACTGTTCTTGTCAGTTTTTTAAGCAGAGTTGAACTAGATATGGCCCGTGTGTGTAGGAAGCACAGTTCTTTTGTTCTGAGCAAGCTCACTGTTCGGACCCCATAGGAAACTCAGTAGGGTAGAAGAGTGCTCTTTTCTCAAAAGCAGAGTGTGTTTCATGTAAGGCGAGCTAGCATTTGTTTCCCAGTCCTAAATGGAGTTGAATCACCTGCAGTTTCTGGTCCTACGAGCAAGAGTTGTTTTCTGGTAAGAAGAGTCACTATTGCGCTCCCATTGTCATACACAGGGCAAATAGCACTGGCATCTGTTCCCAGCAAGTACAGTGTATTGCACTGAAGAGGATCTACTATTTTTGTCAATTTCCTAAGCAGAATTGAACTAGATATGACCGTATGTGTAGGAAGCACAGTTCTTTTTTTCTGAGAAAGCTCACTGTTTTGGCCCTATAGGAAACACTGTAGAGTAGAAGAGTGCTCTTTTCTCAAAAGCAGAGTGTGTTTCTTGTAAGGCGAGCTAGCGTTTGTTTCCCAGTCCTAAATGGAGTTGAGTCACATGCAGTTTTTGCTCCTATGAGCAAGAGTTGTTTTCTGTTAAGAAGAGTCACTATTGTGCTCCATTTGCCATACACAGTTCAAATAGCACTCGCGTCTGTTCCCAGCAAGTACAGTGTATCGGACTGAAGAGTAGCTACTGTTGTTGTCAGTTTCCTAAGCAGAGTTGAACGAGATATGGCCCGTGTGTGTAGGAAGCTCAGTTCTTTTGTTCTGAGCAAGCTCACTGTTTTGACCACATAGGAAACACAGTAGAGTAGAAGAGTGCTCTTTTCTCAAAAGCAGGGTGTGTTTGTTGTAAGGCGAGCTAGTGTTAGTTTCCCAGTCCTAAATGGAGTTGAATCACATGCAGTTTCTGGTCCTACGAGCAAGAGTTGTTTTCTGGTAAGAAGAGTCACTATTGTGCTCCCATTGTCATACACAGGGCAAATAGTACTGGCGTCTGTTCCCAGCATGTACAGTGTATTGAGCTGAAGAGGATCTACTGTTCTTGTCAGTTTCCTAAGCAGAATTGAATAGATATGGCCCCTGTGTGCAGGAAGCACAGTTCTTTTGTTCTGAGGAAGCTCACTCATCTCGCCCTATAGGAAACACAGTATAGTAGAAGAATGCTCTTTTGTCAAAAGCACAGAGTTTTTCTTGTAAGGCAAGCTCGCATTTCTTTCCCAGTCCTAAATGGAGTTGAGACACATGCAGTTTTTGGTCCTACGAGCAAGAGTTTTTTTCTGGTAAGAAGAGTCACTATTGCACTCTCATAGCCATACACAGTGCAAATAGCACTTGCATCTGTTCCCAGCAAGTTCAGTGTATTGGACTGAAGAGGATCTACTGTTCTTGTCAGTTTTTTAAGCAGAGTTGAACTAGATATGGCCCGTGTGTGTAGGAAGCACAGTTTTTTTTTTTCTGAGCAAGCTCACTGTTCTGGCCCTAGAGGAAACACTTTAGAGTATAAGAGGGCTCTTTTCTCAAAAGCAGAGTGTGTTTCTTGTAATGCGAGCTAGCGTTTGTTTCCCAGTCCTAAATGGTGTTGAATCTCATGCAGTTTCTGGTCCTACGAGCAAGAGTTGTTTTCTGGTAAGAAGAGTCACTATTGTGCTCCCATTGCCATGCACAGAGCAAATAGCACTCGCGTCTGTTCCCAGCAAGTACAGTGTATCGGACTGAAGAGTAGCTACTGTTGTTGTCAGTTTCCTAAGCAGAGTTGAACGAGATATGGCCCGTGTGTGTAGGAAGCCCAGTTCTTTTGTTCTGAGCAAGCTCACTGTTTTGACCACATAGGAAACACAGTAGAGTAGAAGAGTGCTCTTTTCTCAAAAGCAGGGTGTGTTTCTTGTAAGGCGAGCTAGTGTTTGTTTCCCAGTCCTAAATGGAGTTGAATCACATGCAGTTTCTGGTCCTACGAGCAAGAGTTGTTTTCTGGTAAGGAAAGTCACTATTGCGCTCCCATTGCCATACACAGTGCAAATAGCACTCGCGTCTGTTCCCAGCAATTACAGTGTATTGGACTGAAGAGGAGCTACTGTTCTTGTCGGTTTCCTAAGCAGAGTTGAACTAGATATCGTCCGTGTGTACGAAGCACAGTTTTCTGTTCTGAGCAAGCTCACTGTTTGGACCCCGTAGGAAACACAATAGAGTAGAGGAGTGCTCTTTTCTCAAAAGCAGAGCGTGTTTCTTGTAAGGCGAGCTAGCATTTGTTTTCCAGTCCTAAATGGAGTTGAATCACATGCAATTTCTGGTCCTACGAGCAATATTTGTTTATGGTAAGAATAGTCAGTATTGCTCTGCCATTGCCATACACAGGACAAATAGCACTGTCGTCTGTTCCCAGCAAGTACAGTGTATTGGACTGTAGGGGATCTACTGTTCTTGTCAGGTTCCTAAACAGAATTGAACTAGATATGGCCGTGTGTGTAGGAAGCACAGTTCTTTTGTTCTGAGCAAGCTCACTGTTCTGGCCCTACAGGAAACACAGTAGAGTAGAAGAGTGCTCTTTTCTCAAAAGCAGAGTGTATTTCTTGTAAGGCGAGCTAGCATTTGTTTCCCAGTCCTAAATGGAGTTGAGTCACATGCAGTTTCTGGTCCTAGGAACAAGAGTTGTTTTCTGGTAAGAAGAGTCTCTATTGTGCTCCCATTGTCATACACAGGGCAAATAGTACTGGCGTCTGTTCCCAGCATGTACAGTGTATTGGACTGAAGAGGATCTACTGTTCTTGTCAGTTTCCTAAGCAGAATTGAATAGATATGGCCCCTGTGTGCAGGAAGCACAGTTCTTTTGTTCTGAGGAAGCTCACTCATCTGGCCCTATAGGAAACACAGTATAGTAGAAGAATGCTCTTTTGTCAAAAGCACAGAGTTTTTCTTGTAAGGCGAGCTAGCATTTCTTTCCCAGTCCTAAATGGAGTTGAGACACATGCAGTTTTTGGTCCTACTAGCAAGAGTTTTTTTCTGGTAAGAAGAGTCACTATTGCACTTTCATTGCCATACTCAGTGCAAATAGCACTTGCATCTGTTCCCAGCAAGTACAGTGTTTTGGACTGAAGAGGATCTGCTATTCTTGTTCAGTTTCCTAAGCAGAATTGAACTAGATATTACCGTGTGTTTAGGAAGCACAGTTCTTTTGTTCTCAGCAAGCTCACCGTTCTGGCCTGATAGGAAACACAGTAGAGTGGAAGAGTGCTCTTTTCTCAAAAGCAGAGTGTGTTTCTTGTAAGGCAAGCTAGCGTTTGTTTCCCAGTCCTAAATGGAGTTGAATCACATGCAGTTTCTGGTCCTAGGAGCAAGAGTTGTTTTCTGGTAAGGAAGTAACTGTTGTGCTCCCATTGCCATAAGCAGTGCAAATAGCACTCACGTCTGTTCACAGCAAGTACAGTGTATCGGACTGAAGAGGATCTACTGTTCTTGTCAGTTTCCTAAGCAGAGTTGAACGAGATATGGCCCGTGTGTGTAGGAAGCACAGTTCTCTTGTTCTGAGCAAGCTCACTGTTCTGGCCCTATAGGAAACACAGTAGAGTAGAAGAGTGCTCTTTTCTCAAAAGCAGAGTGTGTTTTCGGAAGTCGAGCTAGCGTTTGTTTCCCAGTCCTAAATGGAGTTGAGTCACATGCAGTTTTTTGTCCTACGAGCAAGAGTTGTTTTCTGGTAAGAAGAGTCACTATTGTGCTTCAACTGTCATACACAGGGCAAATAGCACTGGCATCTGTTCCCAGTATGTACAGTGTATTGGACCAAACAGGATCTACTGTTCTTGTCAGGTCCCTAAGCAGAGTTGAACTAGATATGGCCGTGTGTGTAGGAAGCACAGTTCTTTTGTTCTGAGCAAGCTCACTGTTCTGGCACTATAGGAAACACAGTAGAGTAGAACAGTGCTCTTTTCTCAAAAGCAGAGTGTGTTTCTTGTAAGTCGACCAGCGTTTGTTTCCCAGTCCTAAATGGAGTGGATTCACATGCAGTTTCTGGTCCTACGAGCAAGAGTTGTTTTCTGGTAAGGAAGTCACTATTGTGCTCCCATTGCCATACACAGTGCAAATAGCACTCGCGTCTGTTCCCAGCAAGTACAGTGTATGGGACTGAAGAGGAGCTACTGATCTTGTCAGTTTCCTAAGCAGAGTTGAACGAGATATGGCCCGTGTGTGTAGGAAGCACAGTTCTTTTGTTCTGAGCAAGCTCACTGTTTGGACCACATAGGAAACACAGTAGAGTAGAAGAGTGCTCTTTTCTCAAAAGCAGAGTGTGATTCATGTAAGGGGAGCTAGCATTTGTTTCCCAGTCCTAAATGGAGTTGAATCCCATGCAGTTTCTGGTCCTACAAGCAAGAGTTGTTTTCTGGTAAGGAAAGTCACTCTGCGCTCCCATTGCCATACACAGTGCAAATAGCACTCGCGTCTGTTCCCAAAAATTACAGTGTATCGGACTGAAGAGGAGATACTGCTCTTGTCAGTTTCCTAAGCAGAGTTGAACTAGATATGGCCCGTGTGTAGGAAGCAAAGTTCTTTAGTTCTGAGCAAGCTCACTGTTCTGGCCCTACAGGAAACACAGTAGAGTAGAAGAGTGCTCTTTTCTCTAAAGCAGATTGTGTTTCTTGTAAGGCGAGCTAGCAATTGTTTCCCAGTCCTAAATGGCGTTGATTCACATACAGTTTCTGGTCCTACGAGCAAGAGTTGTTTTCTGGTAAGGAAAGTCACTATTGCGCTCCCATTGCCATACACAGTGCAAATAGCACTCGCGTCTGTTCCCAGCAAGTACAGTGTATTGGACTGAAGAGGAGCTACTGTTCTTGTCAGTTTCCAACGCAGAGTTGAACTAGATATGGCCCGTGTATGTAGAAAGCACAGTTCTTTTGTTCTGAGCAAGCTCACTGTTCTGGCCCTATAGGAAACACAGTAGAGTAGAAGAGTGCTCTTTTTTCTAAAGCAGAGTGTGTTTCTTGTAAGGCGAGCTAGCATTTGTTTCCCAGTCCTAAATGGAGTTTAATCACATGCAGTTTCTGGTCCTAGGAGCAAGAGTTTTTTATGGTAAGAATAGTCACTCTTGCGCTGCCATTGCCATACACAGTGCAAATAGCACTCGCGTCTGTTCCCAGCAAGTACAGTGTATCGGACTGAAGAGAATCTACTTTTCTTGTCAGTTTCCTAAGCAGAGTTGAAGTAGATATGGCCCGTGTGTAGGAAGCACAGTTCTTATGTTCTGAGCAAGCTCACTGTTCTGCCCCAAAAGGAAACACAGTAGAGTAGAAGAGTGCTCTTTTCTCTAAAGCAGAGTTTGTTTCTTGTAAGGCGAGCTAGCGTTTGTTTTCCAGTCCTAAATGGAGTTGAATCACATGCAGTTTCTAGTCCTACGAGCAAGAGTTGTTTTATGGTAAGAAGAGTCACTTTTGCGCTGCCATTGCCATACACAGGACAAATAACACTGGCGTCTGTTCCCAGCAAGTACAGTGTATTGGACTAAAGAGGATCTACTGTTCTTGTAAGGTTCCTAAGCAGAATTGAACTATATATGGCCGTGTGTGTAGGAAGCACAGTTCTTTTGTTCTGAGCAAGTTCAGTGTTCGGACTCCATAGGAAACACAGTAGAGTAGAAGAGTGCTCTTTTCTCAAAAGCAGAGTGTGTTTCTTGTAAGGCGAGGTAGCGTTTGTTTCCCAGTCCTAAATGGAGTTGAGTCACATGCAGTATTTTGTCCTACGAGGAAGATTTGTTTTCTGGTAAGACGAGTCACTATTGTGCTCCAATTGCCATACACAGTGCAAATAGCACTCGCGTCTCTTCCCCGCATGTACAGTGTATTGGACTGAAGAGGAGCTACTGTTCTTGTCAGTTTCCTAAGCAGAGTTGAACTAGATATGGCCCTTGTGTGTAGGAAGCACAGTTCTTTTGTTCTGAGCAAGCTCACTGTTCGGACCCCATAGGAAACACAGTAGAGTAGAAGAGTGCTCTTTTCTCAAAAGCATAGTGTGTTTCATGTAAGGCGAGCTAGCATTTGTTTCCCAGACCTAAATGGAGTTGAATCACATGGAGTTTCTGGTCCTACGAGCAAGAGTTGTTTTATGGTAAGGAAAGTCACTGTTGTGCTCCCATTGCCCTACACAAGGCAAATAGCACTCGCGTCTTTTCCCAGCAAGTACAGTGTATTGGACTGAATAGGAGCTACTGTTCTTGTCAATTTACTAAGCAGAGTTGAACTAGATATGGTCCGTGTGTGTAGGAAGCACAGTTCTTTTGTTCTGAGCAAGCTCACTGTTTGGACCCCATACGAAACACAGTAGAGTAGAAGAGTGCTCTTTTCTCTAAAGCAGAGTGTGTTTCTTGTAAGGTGAGCTACCGTTTGTTTCCCAGTCCTAAATGGAGTGGAATCACATGCAGTTTCTGGTCCTACGAGCAAGAGTTGTTTTCTGGTAAAGAAAGTCACTATTGTGCTCCCATTGCCATACACAGTGCAAATAGCCCTCCCGTCTTTGCCCAGCAAGTACAGTGTATTGGACTGAAGAGGAGCTACTGTTCTTCTCAGTTTTCTAAGAAGAGTTGAACTAGGTATGGCCCGTGTGTGTCGGATGCACAGTTCTTTTTTTCTGAGCAAGCTCACTATTCTGGCACTATAGGAAGAACAGTAGAGTAGAAGAGTGCTCTTTTCTCAAAAGCAGAGTGTGTTTCTTGGAAGTCGAGCTAGTGTTTGTTTCCCAGTCCTAAATGGAGTTGAGTCACATGCAGTTTTTGGTCCTACAAGCAAGAGTTGTTTTCTGGTAAGACGAGTCACTATTGTGCTCCAATTACCATACACAGTGCAAATAGCACTCGTGTCTGTTCCCCGCAAGCAAGTGTATTGGACTGATGAGGAGCTACTGTTCTTGTCAGTTTCCTAAGGAGAGTTGAACTAGATATGGCACGTGTGTAGGAAGCATAGTTCTTTTGTTTTGAGCAAGCTCACTGTTCGGACCCCTTAGGAAACACAGTAGAGTAGAAGAGTGCTCTTTTCTCAAAAGCAGAGTGTGTTTCATGTAAGGCGAGCTAGCATTTGTTTCCCAGTCCTAAATGGAGTTGAATCACATGCAGTTTCTGGTACTACGAGCAAGAGTTGTTTTCTGGTAAGGAAAGTCACTATTGTGCTCCCATTGCCATACATAGTGCAAATAGCACTCGCGTCTGTTCCCAGCAAGTACAGTGTATTGGACTGAAGAGGAGCTACTGTTCTTGTCAGTTTCCAACGCAGAGTTGAACTAGATATGGCCCGTGTATGTAGAAAGCACAGTTCTTTTGTTCTGAGCAAGCTCACTGTTCTGGCCCTATAGGAAACACAGTAGAGTAGAAGAGTGCTCTTTTTTCTAAAGCAGAGTGTGTTTCTTGTAAGGCGAGCTAGCATTTGTTTCCCAGTCCTAAATGGAGTTTAATCACATGCAGTTTCTGGTCCTAGGAGCAAGAGTTTTTTATGGTAAGAATAGTCACTCTTGCGCTGCCATTGCCATACACAGTGCAAATAGCACTCGCGTCTGTTCCCAGCAAGTACAGTGTATCGGACTGAAGAGAATCTACTTTTCTTGTCAGTTTCCTAAGCAGAGTTGAAGTAGATATGGCCCGTGTGTAGGAAGCACAGTTCTTATGTTCTGAGCAAGCTCACTGTTCTGCCCCAAAAGGAAACACAGTAGAGTAGAAGAGTGCTCTTTTCTCTAAAGCAGAGTTTGTTTCTTGTAAGGCGAGCTAGCGTTTGTTTTCCAGTCCTAAATGGAGTTGAATCACATGCAGTTTCTAGTCCTACGAGCAAGAGTTGTTTTATGGTAAGAAGAGTCACTTTTGCGCTGCCATTGCCATACACAGGACAAATAACACTGGCGTCTGTTCCCAGCAAGTACAGTGTATTGGACTAAAGAGGATCTACTGTTCTTGTAAGGTTCCTAAGCAGAATTGAACTATATATGGCCGTGTGTGTAGGAAGCACAGTTCTTTTGTTCTGAGCAAGTTCAGTGTTCGGACTCCATAGGAAACACAGTAGAGTAGAAGAGTGCTCTTTTCTCAAAAGCAGAGTGTGTTTCTTGTAAGGCGAGGTAGCGTTTGTTTCCCAGTCCTAAATGGAGTTGAGTCACATGCAGTATTTTGTCCTACGAGGAAGATTTGTTTTCTGGTAAGACGAGTCACTATTGTGCTCCAATTGCCATACACAGTGCAAATAGCACTCGCGTCTCTTCCCCGCATGTACAGTGTATTGGACTGAAGAGGAGCTACTGTTCTTGTCAGTTTCCTAAGCAGAGTTGAACTAGATATGGCCCTTGTGTGTAGGAAGCACAGTTCTTTTGTTCTGAGCAAGCTCACTGTTCGGACCCCATAGGAAACACAGTAGAGTAGAAGAGTGCTCTTTTCTCAAAAGCATAGTGTGTTTCATGTAAGGCGAGCTAGCATTTGTTTCCCAGACCTAAATGGAGTTGAATCACATGGAGTTTCTGGTCCTACGAGCAAGAGTTGTTTTATGGTAAGGAAAGTCACTGTTGTGCTCCCATTGCCCTACACAAGGCAAATAGCACTCGCGTCTTTTCCCAGCAAGTACAGTGTATTGGACTGAATAGGAGCTACTGTTCTTGTCAATTTACTAAGCAGAGTTGAACTAGATATGGTCCGTGTGTGTAGGAAGCACAGTTCTTTTGTTCTGAGCAAGCTCACTGTTTGGACCCCATACGAAACACAGTAGAGTAGAAGAGTGCTCTTTTCTCTAAAGCAGAGTGTGTTTCTTGTAAGGTGAGCTACCGTTTGTTTCCCAGTCCTAAATGGAGTGGAATCACATGCAGTTTCTGGTCCTACGAGCAAGAGTTGTTTTCTGGTAAAGAAAGTCACTATTGTGCTCCCATTGCCATACACAGTGCAAATAGCCCTCCCGTCTTTGCCCAGCAAGTACAGTGTATTGGACTGAAGAGGAGCTACTGTTCTTCTCAGTTTTCTAAGAAGAGTTGAACTAGGTATGGCCCGTGTGTGTCGGATGCACAGTTCTTTTTTTCTGAGCAAGCTCACTATTCTGGCACTATAGGAAGAACAGTAGAGTAGAAGAGTGCTCTTTTCTCAAAAGCAGAGTGTGTTTCTTGGAAGTCGAGCTAGTGTTTGTTTCCCAGTCCTAAATGGAGTTGAGTCACATGCAGTTTTTGGTCCTACAAGCAAGAGTTGTTTTCTGGTAAGACGAGTCACTATTGTGCTCCAATTACCATACACAGTGCAAATAGCACTCGTGTCTGTTCCCCGCAAGCAAGTGTATTGGACTGATGAGGAGCTACTGTTCTTGTCAGTTTCCTAAGGAGAGTTGAACTAGATATGGCACGTGTGTAGGAAGCATAGTTCTTTTGTTTTGAGCAAGCTCACTGTTCGGACCCCTTAGGAAACACAGTAGAGTAGAAGAGTGCTCTTTTCTCAAAAGCAGAGTGTGTTTCATGTAAGGCGAGCTAGCATTTGTTTCCCAGTCCTAAATGGAGTTGAATCACATGCAGTTTCTGGTACTACGAGCAAGAGTTGTTTTCTGGTAAGGAAAGTCACTATTGTGCTCCCATTGCCATACATAGTGCAAATAGCACTCGCGTCTGTTCCCAGAAAGTACAGTGTATCGGACTGAAGAGGAGCTACTGTTCTTGTCAGTTTCCTAAGCAGAGTTGAACTAGATATGGCCCATGTGTAGGAAGCACAGTTCTTTTGTTCTGAGCAAGCTCACTGTTCGGACCCCATAGGAAACACAGTAGAGTTGAATTTTGCTCTTTTCTCAAAAGCAGAGTGTGTTTATTGTAAGGCGAGCTAGCGTTTGTTTCCCAGTCCTAAATGGAGTTGAATCCCATGCAGTTTCTGGTCTTACAAGCAAGAGTTGTTTTCTGGTAAGGAAAGTAACTATTGCGCTCCCTTTGCCATACACAGTGCAAATAGCACTCCCGTCTGTTCCCAGCAAATACAGTGCATCGGACTGAAGAGGTGCTACTGTTCTTGTCAGTTTCCTAAGCAGAGTTGAACTGGAGATGGTCGGTGTGTCTAGGAAGCACAGTTCTTTTGTTCTGAGCAAGCTCACTGTTTGGACCCCATAGGAAACTCAGTAGAGTAGAAGAGTGCTCTTTTCTCAAAAGCAGAGTGTGTTTCTTGTAAGGCGAGCTAGCGTTTTTTTCCCAGTCCTAAATGGAGTTGAATCACATGCAGTTTCTGGTCCTACGAGCAAGAGTTGTTTTCTGGTAAGAAGAGTCAATATTGCGCTGCCATTGCCCTACACAGGACAAATAGCACTGGCGTCTATTCCCAGCAAGTACAGTGTATTGGACTGAATAGGAGCTACTGTTCTTGTCAATTTACTAAGCAGAGTTGAACTAGATATGGTCCGTGTGTGTAGGAAGCACAGTTCTTTTGTTTTGAGCAAGCTCACTGTTTGGACCCCATACGAAACACAGTAGAGTAGAAGTGTGCTCTTTTCTCAAAAGCAGAGTGTGTTTCTTGTAAGGCGAGCTTGCGTTTGTTTCCAGTCCTAAATGGAGTGGAATCACATGCAGGTTGTGTTCCCATGAGCAAGAGTTGTTTTCTGGTAAGGAAAGTCACTATTGTGCTCCCATTGCCATACACAGTGCAAATAGCCCTCCCATCTGTTTTCAGCAAGTACAGTGTATTGGACTGAAGAGGCGCTACTGTTCTTCTCAGATTCCTAAGCAGAGTTGAACTAGATATGGCCCGTGTGTGTAGGAAGCACAGTTCTTTTTTTCTGAGCAAGCTCACTGTTCTCTCCCTATGGGAAACACAGTAGAGTAGAAGAGTGCTCATTCCTCAAAAGCAGAGTGTGTTTCTTGTAAAGCGAGCTAGAGTTTGTTTCCCAGTCCTAAATGGAGTTGAATCACATGCAGTTTCTGGTCCACGAGCAAGAGTTGTTTTCTGGTAAGAAGAGTCACTATTGCGCTGCCATTGACATACACAGGACAAATAGCACTGGCGTCTGTTCCCAGCAAATACAGTGCATCGGACTGAAGAGGAGCTACTGTTCTTGTCAGTTTCCTAAGCAGAGTTGAACTGGAGATGGTCGGTGTGTGTAGGAAGCACAGTTCTTTTGTTCTGAGCAAGCTCACTGTTTGGACCCCATAGGAAACTCAGTAGAGTAGAAGAGTGCTCTTTTCTCAAAAGCAGAGTGTGTTTCTTGTAAGGCGAGCTAGCGTTTTTTTCCCAGTCCTAAATGGAGTTGAATCACATGCAGTTTCTGGTCCTATGAGCAAGAGTTGTTTTCTGGTAAGAAGAGTCAATATTGCGCTGCCATTGCCCTACACAGGACAAATAGCACTGGCGTCTATTCCCAGCAAGTACAGTGTATTGGACTGAATAGGAGCTACTGTTCTTGTCAATTTACTAAGCAGAGTTGAACTACATATGGCCCCTGTGTGTAGGAAGCACAGTTCTTTTTTTCTGAGCAAGCTCACTGTTCTGGCCCTATAAGAAACACAGTAGAGAAGAAGAGTGCTCTTTTCTCAAAAGCAGAGTGTGTTTCTAGTAAAGCGAGCTAGAGTTTGTTTCCCAGTCCTAAATGGAGTTGAATCACATGCAGTTTGTGGTCCACGAGCAAGAGTTGTTTACTGGTAAGAAGAGTCACTATTGCGCTGCCATTGCCATACACAGGACAAAAAGCATTGGCGTCGGTTCCCAGCAAGTACACTGCATTAGACTGAAGAGGAGCTACTGTTCTAGTCAGTTTACTAAGCAGAGTTGAACTAGATATGGTTTGTGTGTGTAGGAAGCACAGTTCTTTTGTTCTGAGCAAGCTCACTGTTTGGACCCCATAGGAAACACAGTAGAGTAGAAGAGTTCTTTTCTCTAAAGCAGAGTGTGTTTCTTGTAAGGCGAGCTACCGTTTGTTTCCCAGTCCTAAATGGAGTGGAATCACATGCAGTTTCTGGTCCTACGAGCAAGAGTTTTTTTCTGGTAAAGAAAGTCACTATTGTGCTCCCATTGCCATACACAGTGCAAATAGCCCTCGCGTCTGTTCCCAGCAAGTACAGTGTATTGGACTGAAGAGGAGCTACTGTTCTTCTCAGTTTCCTAAGCAGAGTTGAACTAGATATGGCCCGTGTGTGTAGGAAGCACAGTTCTTTTGTTCTGAGCAAGCAACTGTTCTGGCCCTATAGGAAACACAGTAGAGTAGAAGAGTGCTCTTTTCTCAAAAGCAGAGTGTGTTTCTTGTAAAGCGAGCTAGAGTTTGTTTCCCAGGCCTAAATTGAGTTAAATCACATGCAGTTTCTGGTATTACGAGCAAGAGTTGTTTTCTGGTAAGAAGAGTCACTATTGCGCTGCCATTGCCATACACAGGACAAATAGCACTGGAGTCTGTTCCCAGCAAGTACAGTGTATTGGACTGAAGAGGATCTACTGTTCTTGTCAGGTTCCTAAGCAGACTTGAACTAGATATGGCCGTGTGTGTAGGAAGCACAGTTTTTTTGTTCTCAGCAAGCTCACTGTTCGGAACTCATAGGAAACACAGTAGAGTAGAAAAGTGCTGTTTTCTCAAAAGCACAGTGTGTTTCATGTAAGGCGAGCTAGCATTTGTTTCCCAGTCCTAAATGGAGTTGAATCACATGCAGTATCTGGTCCAACGAGCAAGAGTTGTTTTCTGGTAAGGAAAGTCACTATTGCACTCCCATTGCCATACACAGTGCAAATAGCACTCGCGTCTGTTCCCAGCAAGTACAGTGTATCGGACTGAAGAGGAGCTACTGTTCTTGTCAGTTTCCTAAGCAGAGTTGAACTAGATATGGCCCGTGTGTAGGAAGCACAGTTCTTTTGTTCTGAGCAAGCTCACTGTTCTGGCCCTATAGGAAACACAGTAAAGTAGAAGAGTGCTCTTTTCTCTAAAGCAGAGTGTGTTTCTTGTAAGGTGAGCTAGCTTTTGTTTCCCAGTCCTAAATGGAGTTGAAACACTTGCAATTTCTGGTCCTATGAGCAAGAGTTGTTTTATGGTAAGAAGAGTCACTATTGCGCTGCCATTGCCATACACAGGACAAATAGCACTGGCGTCTGTTCCCAGCAAGTACAGTATATTGGACTGAAGAGGATCTACTGTTCTTGTCACGTTCCTAAACAGAATTGAACTAGATATGGTCGTGTGTTCGAAGCACAGTTCTTTTGTTCTGAGCAAGCTCACTGTTCGGACCCCATAGGAAGCACAGTAGAGTAGAAGTGTGCTCTTTTCTCAAAAGCAGAGTGTGTTTCTTGTAAGGCGAGCTTGCGTTTGTTTCCAGTCCTAAATGGAGTGGAATCACATGCAGTTTCTTGTCCTACGAGCAAGAGTTGTTTTCTGGTAAGGAAAGTCACTATTGCGCTCCCATTGCCATACACAGTGCAAATAGCACATGCGTCTGTTCCCAGCAAGTACAGTGATTTGGATTGAAGAGGATCTACTGTTCTTGTCAGGTTCCTAAGCAGAGTTGAACTCGATATGGCCCGTGTGTGTAGGAAGCACAGTTCTTATGTTCTGAGCAAGCTCACTGTTCTGGCCCTGTAGGAAACACAGTAGAGTAGAAGAGTGCTCTTTTCTCTAATGCAGAGTGTGTTTCTTTTAAGGCGAGCTAGCGTTTGTTTCCCAGTCTTAAATGGAGTTGAGTCACATGCAGTTTTTTGTCCTATGAGCAAGAGTTGTTTTCTGGTAAGACGAGTCACTATTGTGCTCCAATTGCCATACACAGTGCAAATAGCACTCACGTCTGTTCCCCGCAAGTAAAGTGTATTGGACTGAAGAGGAGCTATTGTTCTTGTCAGTTTCCTAAGCAGAGTTGAACTATATATGGCCCGTATGTGTAGGAAGCACAGTTCTTTTGTTCTGAGCACGCTCACTGTTCGGACCCCATAGGAAACACAGTAGAGTAGAAGAGTGCTCTTTTCTCAAAAGGAGAATATATTTCATGTAAGGCGAGCTAGCATTTGTTTCCCAGTCCTAAATGGAGATGAATCACATGCAGTTTCTGGAACTACGAGCAAGACTTGTTTTCTGGTAAGGAATGTCACTATTGTGCTCACATTGCCATACACAGTGCAAATAGCACTCGCGTCTGTTCCCAGCAAGTACAGTGTATGGGACTGAGGGAGGAGCTACTGTTCTTGTCAGTTTCCTAAGCAGAGTTGAACTAGATATGGCCCGTGTGTGTAGGAAGCAGAGTTTTTTTTTCTGAGCAAGCTCACTGTTCGGACCCTATAGGAAACACAGTAGAGTAGAAGAGTGCTCTTTTCTCAAAAGCAGAGTGTGTTTCTTGTAAGGCGAGCTAGCATTTGTTTCCAAGTCCTAAATTGAGTTGAATCACATGCAGTTTCTGGTCCTACGAGCAAGAGTTGTTTTCTGGTAAGGAAAGTCACTATTGCGCTCCCATTGCATACACAGTGCAAATAGCACTCGCGTCTGTTCCCAGCAAGTGCAGTGTATGGGACTGAAAAGGAGCTACTGTTCTTGTCAGTTTCATAAGCAGAGTTGAAGTAGATTTGGCCCGTGTGTGTAGGAAGCACAGTTCTTATGTTCTGAGCAAGTCACTGTTCTGGCCCTATAGGAAACACAGTAGAGTAGAAGAGTGCTCTTTTCTCTAATGCAGAGTGTGTTTCTTTTAAGGCGAGCTAGCGTTTGTTTCCCAGTCTTAAATGGAGTTGAGTCACATGCAGTTTTTTGTCCTATGAGCAAGAGTTGTTTTCTGGTAAGACGAGTCACTATTGTGCTCCAATTGCCATACACAGTGCAAATAGCACTCACGTCTGTTCCCAGCAAGTACAGTGTATTGGACTGGATATGTGCTACTGTTCTTGTCAGTTTCCTAAGCAGAGTTGAACTAGATATGGTCCGTGTGTGTAGGAAGCACAGTTCTTTGGTTCTGAGCAAGCTCACTGTTTGGACCCCATAGGAAACACAGTAGAGTAGAAGAGTGCTCTTTTCTCTAAAGCAGAGTGTATTTCTTGTAAGGCGTGCTAGCGTTTGTTTCGCAGTCCTAAATGGATTTGAATCCCATGCAGTTTCTGGTACTACGAGCAAGAGTTGTTTTATGGTAAGAAGAGTCACTATTGCACTGCCATTGCCATACACAGGACAAATAGCACTGGCATCTGTTCGCAGCAAGTACAGTGTATTGGGCTGAAGAGGATCTACTGTTCTTGTCAGGTTCCTAAGCAGACTTGAACTAGATATGGCCGTGTGTGTAGGAAGCACAGTTTTTTTTTCTGAGCAAGCTCACTGTTCGGACCCCATAGGAAACACAGTAGAGTAGAAGAGTGCTTTTTTTCTCAAAAGCAGAGTGTGTTTCTTTTAAGGCGAGCTAGCGTTTGTTTCCCATTCCTAAATGGAGTGGAATCACATGCAGTTTGTGTTCCTACGAGCAAGAGTTGTTTTCTGGTAAGGAAAGTCACTATTGTGCTCCCATTGCCATACACAGTGCAAATAGCCCTCCCATCTGTTTTCAGCAAGTACAGTGTATTGGACTGAAGAGGCGCTACTGTTCTTCTCAGATTCCTAAGCAGAGTTGAACTAGATATGGCCCGTGAGTGTAGGAAGCACAGTTCTTATGTTCTGAGCAAGCTCACTGTTCTGGCCCTGTAGGAAACACAGTAGAGTAGAAGAGTGCACTTTTCTTAAAAGCAGAGTGTGTTTCTTGTAAGGCAAGCTCGTGTTTGTTTCCCAGTCCTAAATGGAGTTGAGTCACATGCAGTTTTTGGTCCTACGAGCAAGAGTTGTTTTCTGGTAAGAAGAGTCACTGTTGTGCTCCAAATGTCATATACAGTGCAAATAGCACTCGCGTCTGTTCCTAGCAAGTACAGTGTATCGGACTGAATAGGAGCTACTGTTCTTGTCAGGTTCCTAAGCAGACTTGAAATAGATATGGCCGTGTGTGTAGGAAGCACATTTTTTTGTTCTGAGCAAGCTCACTGTTCGGAACACATAGGAAACAGTAGAGTAGAAGAGTGCTCTTTCCTCAAAAGCAGAGTGTGTTTATTGGAAGGCGAGCTAGTGTTTGTTTCCCAGTCCTAAATGGAGTTGAGTCACATGCAGTTTTTTTGTCCTACGAGCAAGTGTTGTTTTCTGGTAAGACGAGTCACTATTGTGCTCCAATTGCCATACACAGTGCAAATAGCACTCGCGTCGGTTCCGAGCAAGTACAGTGTATTGGACTGAAGAGGAGCTACTGTTCTTGTCAGTTTCCTAAGCAGAGTTGAACTAGATATGGCCCGAGTGTAGGAAGCACAGTTCTTTTCTTCTGAGCAAGCTCACTGTTCTGGCCTTATAGGAAACACAGTAGAGTAGAAGAGTGCTCCTTTCTCTAAAGCAGATAGTGTTTCTTGTAAGGCGAGCTAACGTTTGTTTCCCAGTCCTAAATGGAGTGTAATCACATGCAGTTTCTGGTCCTACGAGCAAGAGTTGTTTTCTGGTAAGAAGAGTCACTATTGTGCTCCCATTGGCATACACAGGGCAAATAGCACACGCGTCTGTTCCCCGCATGTACAATGTATTGGACTGAAGAGGATCTACTGTTCTTGTCAGGTTCCTAAGCAGAGTTGAACTAGATATGGCCGTGTGTGTAGGAAGCACAGTTGTTTTGTTCTGAGCAAGCTCACTGTTCTGGCCCTACAGGAAACACAGTAGAGTAGAAGAGTGCTCTTTTCTCAAAAGCAGATTGTGTTTCTTGTAAGGGGAGCTAGCGTTTGTTTCCCATTCCTATATGGAGTTGAATCACATGCAGTTTCTGGTCCTACGAGCAAGAGTTGTTTTTTGGTAAGGAAAGACACTATTGTGCTCCAATTGCCATACACAGTGCAAATAGCACATGCGTCTGTTCCCAGCAAGTACAGTGTATCAGACTGAAGAGGAGCTACTGTTCTTGTCAGTTTCCTAAGCAGAGTTGAACTAGATATGGCCCGTGTGTGTAGGAAGCACAGTTCTTATGTTCCGAGCAAGCTCACTGTTCTGGCCTTATAGTAAACACAGTAGAGTAGAAGAGTGCACTTTTCTTAAAAGCAGAGTGTGTTTCTTGTAAGGCGAGCTCGCGTTTGTTTCCCAGTCCTAAATGGAGTTGAGTCACATGCAGTTTCTGGTCCTACGAGCAAGAGTTGTTTTCTGGTAAGAAGAGTCACTGTTGCGCTCCAAATGTCATATACAGTGCAAATAGCCCTCGCGTCTGTTCCCAGCAAGTACAGTGTATCGGACTGAATAGGAGCTACTGTTCTTGTCAGTTTCCTAAGCAGACTTGATCTAGATATGGCCGTGTGTGTAGGAAGCACAGTTTTTTTGTTCTGAGCAAGCTCACTGTTCGGAACACATAGGAAACACAGTAGAGTAGAAGAGTGCTCTTTTCTCAAAAGCAGAGTGTGTTTTTGGAAGTCGAGCTAGCGTTTGTTTCCCAGTCCTAAATGGAGTTGAGTCACATGCAGTTTTTTGTCCTACGAGCAAGAGTTGTTTTCTGGTAAGACGAGTCACTATTGTGCTCCAATTGCCATACACAGTGCAAATAGCACTCGCGTCTGTTCCGAGCAAGTACAGTGTATTGGACTGAAGAGGATCTACTGTTCTTGTCAGTTTCCTAAGCAGAGTTGAACTAGATATGGCCCGTGTGTGTAGGAAGCACAGTTGTTTTGTTCTGAGCAAGCTCACTGTTTAGACCCCATAGGAAACACAGTAGAGTAGAAGAGTGCTCTTTTCTCAAAAGCAGAGTGTGTTTCTTTTAAGGCGACCTAGCGTTTGTTTCCAAGTCCTAAATGGAGTGTAATCACATGCAGTTTCTGGTCCTACGAGCAAGAGTTGTTTTATGGTAAGAAGAGTCACTATTGCGCTGCCATTGCCATACACAGGACTAATAGCACTGTTGTCTGTTCCCAGCAGTATAGTGTATTGGACTGAAGAGGATCTACTGTTCTTGTCAGGTTCCTAAGCAGAATTGAACTAGATATGGCCGTGTGTGTAGGAAGCACAGATCTTTTGTTCTGAGCAAGCTCACTGTTGGGAACCCATAGGAAACACAGTAGAGTAGAAGAGTGCTCTTTTCTCAAAAGCAGAGTGTGTTTCTTGTAAGGTGAGCTAGCGTTTGTTTTCCAGTCCTAAATGGAGTTGAATCACATGCAGTTTCTAGTCCTACGAGCAAGAGTTGTTTTATGGTAAGAAGAGTCACTATTGCGCTGCCATTGCCATACACAGGACAAATAACACTGGCGTCTGTTCCCAGCAAGTACAGTGTATTGGACTAAAGAGGATCTACTGTTCTTGTCAGGTTCCTAAGCAGAATTGAACTATATATGGCCGTGTGTGTAGGAAGCACAGTTCTTTTGTTCTGAGCAAGTTCAGTGTTCGGACTCCATAGGAAACACAGTAGAGTAGAAGAGTGCTCTTTTCTCAAAAGCAGAGTGTGTTTCTTGTAAGGCGAGCTAGCGTTTGTTTCCCAGTCCTAAATGGAGTTGAGTCACATGCAGTATTTTGTCCTACGAGCAAGATTTGTTTTCTGGTAAGACGAGTCACTATTGTGCTCCAATTGCCATACACAGTGCAAATAGCACTCGCGTCTCTTCCCCGCATGTACAGTGTATTGGACTGAAGAGGAGCTACTGTTCTTGTCAGTTTGATAAGCAGAGTTGAACTAGATATGGCTCTTGTGTGTAGGAAGCACAGTTCTTTTGTTCTGAGCAAGCTCACTGTTCGGACCCCATAGGAAACACAGTAGAGTAGAAGAGTGCTCTTTTCTCAAAAGCATAGTGTGTTTCATGTAAGGCGAGCTAGCATTTGTTTCCCAGACCTAAATGGAGTTGAATCACATGGAGTTTCTGTTCCTACGAGCAAGAGTTGTTTTATGGTAAGGAAAGTCACTGTTGTGCTCCCATTGCCCTACACAAGGCAAATAGCACTCGCGTCTTTTCCCAGCAAGTACAGTGTATTGGACTGAATAGGAGCTACTGTTCTTGTCAATTTACTAAGCAGAGTTGAACTAGATATGGTCCGTGTGTGTAGGAAGCACAGTTCTTTTGTTCTGAGCAAGCTCACTCTTTGGACCCCATACGAAACACAGTAGAGTAGAAGAGTGCTCTTTTCTCTAAAGCAGAGTGTGTTTCTTGTAAGGTGAGCTACCGTTTGTTTCCCAGTCCTAAATGGAGTGGAATCACATGCAGTTTCTGGTCCTACGAGCAAGAGTTGTTTTCTGGTAAAGAAAGTCACTATTGTGCTCCCATTGCCATACACAGTGCAAATAGCCCTCCCGTATTTGCCCAGCAAGTACAGTGTATTGGACTGAAGAGGAGCTACTGTTCTTCTCAGTTTTCTAAGAAGAGTTGAACTAGGTATGGCCCGTGTGTGTCGGATGCACAGTTCTTTTTTTCTGAGCAAGCTCACTATTCTGGCACTATAGGAAGAACAGTAGAGTAGAAGAGTGCTCTTTTCTCAAAAGCAGAGTGCGTTTCATGTAAGGCGAGCTAGCATTTGTTTCCCAGTCCTAAATGGAGTTGAATCACATGCAGTTTCTGGTACTACGAGCAAGAGTTGTTTTCTGGTAAGGAAAGTCACTATTGTGCTCCCATTGCCATACACAGTGCAAATAGCACTCGCGTCTGTTCCCAGAAAGTACAGTGTATCGGACTGAAGAGGAGCTACTGTTCTTGTCAGTTTCCTAAGCAGAGTTGAACTAGATATGGCCCATGTGTAGGAAGCACAGTTCTTTTGTTCTGAGCAAGCTCACTGTTCGGACCCCATAGGAAACACAGTAGAGTTGAATTTTGCTCTTTTCTCAAAAGCAGAGTGTGTTTATTGTAAGGCGAGCTAGCGTTTGTTTCCCAGTCCTAAATGGAGTTGAATCCCATGCAGTTTCTGGTCTTACAAGCAAGAGTTGTTTTCTGGTAAGGAAAGTAACTATTGCGCTCCCATTGCCATACACAGTGCAAATAGCACTCCCGTCTGTTCCCAGCAAATACAGTGCATCGGACTGAAGAGGTGCTACTGTTCTTGTCAGTTTCCTAAGCAGAGTTGAACTGGAGATGGTCGGTGTGTCTAGGAAGCACAGTTCTTTTGTTCTGAGCAAGCTCACTGTTTGGACCCCATAGGAAACTCAGTAGAGTAGAAGAGTGCTCTTTTCTCAAAAGCAGAGTGTGTTTCTTGTAAGGCGAGCTAGCGTTTTTTTCCCAGTCCTAAATGGAGTTGAATCACATGCAGTTTCTGGTCCTACGAGCAAGAGTTGTTTTCTGGTAAGAAGAGTCAATATTGCGCTGCCATTGCCCTACACAGGACAAATAGCACTGGCGTCTATTCCCAGCAAGTACAGTGTATTGGACTGAATAGGAGCTACTGTTCTTGTCAATTTACTAAGCAGAGTTGAACTAGATATGGTCCGTGTGTGTAGGAAGCACAGTTCTTTTGTTTTGAGCAAGCTCACTGTTTGGACCCCATACGAAACACAGTAGAGTAGAAGTGTGCTCTTTTCTCAAAAGCAGAGTGTGTTTCTTGTAAGGCGAGCTTGCGTTTGTTTCCAGTCCTAAATGGAGTGGAATCACATGCAGGTTGTGTTCCCATGAGCAAGAGTTGTTTTCTGGTAAGGAAAGTCACTATTGTGCTCCCATTGCCATACACAGTGCAAATAGCCCTCCCATCTGTTTTCAGCAAGTACAGTGTATTGGACTGAAGAGGCGCTACTGTTCTTCTCAGATTCCTAAGCAGAGTTGAACTAGATATGGCCCGTGTGTGTAGGAAGCACAGTTCTTTTTTTCTGAGCAAGCTCACTGTACTCTCCCTATGGGAAACACAGTAGAGTAGAAGAGTGCTCATTTCTCAAAAGCAGAGTGTGTTTCTTGTAAAGCGAGCTAGAGTTTGTTTCCCAGTCCTAAATGGAGTTGAATCACATGCAGTTTCTGGTCCACGAGCAAGAGTTGTTTTCTGGTAAGAAGAGTCACTATTGCGCTGCCATTGACATACACAGGACAAATAGCACTGGCGTCTGTTCCCAGCAAGTACAGTGTATTGGACTGTAGAGGATCTACTGTTCTTGTCAGGTTCCTAAGCAGACTTGAACTAGATATGGCCGTGTGAGTAGGAAGCACAGTTCATTTGTTCTCAGCAAGCTCACTGTTCGGACCCTATAGGAAACACAGTAGAGTAGAAGAGTGCTCTTTTATCAAAATCAGAGTGTGTGTCTTGTAAGGCGAGCTAGCGTTTGTTTCCCAGTCCTAAATGGAGTTGAATCACATGCAGTTTCTGGTCCTATGAGTAAGAGTTGTTTTCTGGTAAGGAAAGTCACTTTTGTGCTCCCATTGCCATACACAGTGCAAATAGCACTCGCGTCTGTTCCCAGCAAGTACAGTGTATCGGACTGAAGAGAAGCTACTTTTCTTGTCAGTTTCCTAAGCAGAGTTGAAGTAGATATGGCCCGTGTGTAGGAAGCACAGTTCTTATGTTCTGAGCAAGCTCACTGTTCTGCCCCAAAAGGAAACACAGTAGAGTAGAAGAGTGCTCTTTTCTCTAAAGCAGAGTTTGTTTCTTGTAAGGCGAGCTAGCGTTTGTTTCCTAGTCCTAAATGGAGTTGAATCACATGCAGTTTCAGGTCCTATGAACAAGAGTTCTTTTCTGGTAAGGAAAGTCACATTGCGCTCCCATTGCCATACACAGTGCAAATAGCCCTCCCACCTTTTCCCAGCAAGTACAGTGTATTGGACTGAAGAGGAGCTACTGTTCTTCTCAGTTTCCTAAGCAGAATTGAACTAAATATGGCCGTGTGTGTAGGAAGCACAGTTCTTTTGTTCTGAGCAAGCTCACTGTTCTGGCCCTATAGGAAACACAGTAGAGTAGAAGAGTGCTCTTTTCTCTAAAGCAGAGTGTGTTTCTTGTAAGGTGAGCTAGCGTTTGTTTTCCAGTCCTAAATGGAGTTGAATCACATGCAGTTTCTAGTCCTACGAGCAAGAGTTGTTTTATGGTAAGAAGAGTCACTTTTGCGCTGCCATTGCCATACACAGGACAAATAACACTGGCGTCTGTTCCCAGCAAGTACAGTGTATTGGACTAAAGAGGATCTACTGTTCTTGTCAGGTTCCTAAGCAGAATTGAACTATATATGGCCGTGTGTGTAGGAAGCACAGTTCTTTTGTTCTGAGCAAGTTCAGTGTTCGGACTCCATAGGAAACACAGTAGAGTAGAAGAGTGCTCTTTTCTCAAAAGCAGAGTGTGTTTCTTGTAAGGCGAGCTAGCGTTTGTTTCCCAGCCCTAAATGGAGTTGAGTCACATGCAGTATTTTGTCCTACGAGCAAGATTTGTTTTCTGGTAAGACGAGTCACTATTGTGCTCCAATTGCCATACACAGTGCAAATAGCACTCGCGTCTCTTCCCCACATGTACAGTGTATTGGACTGAAGAGGAGCTACTGTTCTTGTCAGTTTCCTAAGCAGAGTTGAACTAGATATGGCCCTTGTGTGTAGGAAGCACAGTTCTTTTGTTCTGAGCAAGCTCACTGTTCGGACCCCATAGGAAACACAGTAGAGTAGAAGAGTGCTCTTTTCTCAAAAGCATAGTGTGTTTCATGTAAGGCGAGGTAGCATTTGTTTCCCAGACCTAAATGGAGTTGAATCACATGGAGTTTCTGGTCCTACGAGCAAGAGTTGTTTTATGGTAAGGAAAGTCACTGTTGTGCTCCCATTGCCCTACACAAGGCAAATAGCACTCGCGTCTTTTCCCAGCAAGTACAGTGTATTGGACTGAATAGGAGCTACTGTTCTTGTCAATTTACTAAGCAGAGTTGAACTAGATATGGTCCGTGTGTGTAGGAAGCACAGTTCTTTTGTTCTGAGCAAGCTCACTGTTTGGACCCCATACGAAACACAGTAGAGTAGAAGAGTGCTCTTTTCTCTAAAGCAGAGTGTGTTTCTTGTAAGGTGAGCTACCGTTTGTTTCCCAGTTCTAAATGGAGTGGAATCACATGCAGTTTCTGGTCCTACGAGCAAGAGTTGTTTTCTGGTAAAGAAAGTCACTATTGTGCTCCCATTGCCATACACAGTGCAAATAGCCCTCCCGTCTTTCCCCACAAGTACAGTGTATTGGACTGAAGAGGAGCTACTGTTCTTCTCAGTTTCCGAAGAAGAGTTGAACTAGGTATGGCCCGTGTGTGTCAGATGCACAGTTCTTTTTTTCTGAGCAAGCTCACTATTCTGGCACTATAGGAAGAACAGTAGAGTAGAAGAGTGCTCTTTTCTCAAAAGCAGAGTGTGTTTCTTGGAAGTCGAGCTAGTGTTTGTTTCCCAGTCCTAAATGGAATTGAGTCACATGCAGTTTTTGGTCCTACAAGCAAGAGTTGTTTTTTGGTAAGACGAGTCACTATTGTGCTCCAATTACCATACACAGTGCAAATAGCACTCGTGTCTGTTCCCCGCAAGCAAGTGTATTGGATTGATGAGGAGCTACTGTTCTTGTCAGTTTCCTAAGGAGAGTTGAACTAGATATGGCACGTGTGTAGGAAGCATAGTTCTTTTGTTTTGAGCAAGCTCACTGTTCGGACCCCTTAGGAAACACAGTAGAGTAGAAGAGTGCTCTTTTCTCAAAAGCAGAGTGTGTTTCATGTAAGGCGAGCTAGCATTTGTTTCCCAGTCCTAAATGGAGTTGAATCACATGCAGTTTCTGGTACTACGAGCAAGAGTTGTTTTCTGGTAAGGAAAGTCACTATTGTGCTCCCATTGCCATACACAGTGCAAATAGCACTCGCGTCTGTTCCCAGAAAGTACAGTGTATCGGACTGAAGAGGAGCTACTGTTCTTGTCAGTTTCCTAAGCAGAGTTGAACTAGATATGGCCCATGTGTAGGAAGCACAGTTCTTTTGTTCTGAGCAAGCTCACTGTTCGGACCCCATAGGAAACACAGTAGAGTTGAATTTTGCTCTTTTCTCAAAAGCAGAGTGTGTTTATTGTAAGGCGAGCTAGCGTTTGTTTCCCAGTCCTAAATGGAGTTGAATCCCATGCAGTTTCTGGTCTTACAAGCAAGAGTTGTTTTCTGGTAAGGAAAGTAACTATTGAGATCCCATTGCCATACACAGTGCAAATAGCACTCACGTCTGTTCCCAGCAAATACAGTGCATCGGACTGAAGAGGAGCTACTGTTCTTGTCAGTTTCCTAAGCAGAGTTGAACTGGAGATGGTCGGTGTGTGTAGGAAGCACAGTTCTTTTGTTCTGAGCAAGCTCACTGTTTGGACCCCATAGGAAACTCAGTAGAGTAGAAGAGTGCTCTTTACTCAAAAGCAGAGTGTGTTTCTTGTAAGGCGAGCTAGCGTTTTTTTCCCAGTCCTAAATGGAGTTGAATCACATGCAGTTTCTGGTCCTATGAGCAAGAGTTGTTTTCTGGTAAGAAGAGTCAATATTGCGCTGCCATTGCCCTACACAGGACAAATAGCACTGGCGTCTATTCCCAGCAAGTACAGTGTATTGGACTGAATAGGAGCTACTGTTCTTGTCAATTTACTAAGCAGAGTTGAACTAGATATGGTCCGTGTGTGTAAGAAGCACAGTTCTTTGTTCTGAGCAAGCTCACTGTTTGGACCCCATACGAAACACAGTAGAGTAGAAGAGTGCTCTTTTCTCTAAAGCAGAGTGTGTTTCTTGTAAGGTGAGCTACCGTTTGTTTCCCAGTCCTAAATGGAGTGGAATCACATGCAGTTTCTGGTCCTACGAGCAAGAGTTGTTTTCTGGTAAAGAAAGTCACTATTGTGCTCCCATTGCCATACACAGTGCAAATAGCCCTCCCGTCTTTGCCCAGCAAGTACAGTGTATTGGACTGAAGAGGAGCTACTGTTCATCTCAGTTTTCTAAGAAGAGTTGAACTAGGTATGGCCCGTGTGTGTAGGATGCACAGTTCTTTTTTTCTGAGCAAGCTCACTGTTCTGGCACTATAGGAAGAACAGTAGAGTAGAAGAGTGCTCTTTTCTCAAAAGCAGAGTGTGTTTCTTGGAAGTCGAGCTAGTGTTTGTTTCCCAGTCCTAAATGGAGTTGAGTCACATGCAGTTTTTGGTCCTACAAGCAAGAGTTGTTTTCTGGTAAGACGAGTCACTATTGTGCTCCAATTACCATACACAGTGCAAATAGCACTCGTGTCTGTTCCCCGCAAGCAAGTGTATTGGACTGATGAGGAGCTACTGTTCTTGTCACTTTCCTAAGGAGAGTTGAACTAGATATGGCACGTGTGTAGGAAGCATAGTTCTTTTGTTTTGAGCAAGCTCACTGTTCGGACCCCTTAGGAAACACAGTAGAGTAGAAGAGTGCTCTTTTCTCAAAAGCAGAATGTGTTTCTTGTAAGGCAAGCTAGCGTTTGTTTCCCAGTCCTAAATGGAGTTGAATCACATGCAGTTTCTGGTCCTACAAGCAAGAGCTGTTTTCTGGTAAGAAGAGTCACTATTGCGCTGCCATTGCCATACACAGGACAAATAGCACTGGCGTCTTTTCCCAGCAAGTACAGTGTATTGGACGAAAGAGGATCTACTGTTCTTGTCAGGTTCCTAATGAGACTTGAACTAGATATGGCCGTGTGTGTTGGAAGCACAGTTTTTTTGTTCTGAGCAAGCTCACTGTTCGGACCCCATAGGTTACACAGTAGAGTAGAAGAGTGCTCTTTTCTCTAAAGCAGAGTGTGTTTCTAGTAAGGCGAGCTCGCGTTTGTTTCCCAGTCCTAAATGAGTTGTCACAGGCAGTTTTTGGTCCTACGAGCAAGAGTTGTTTTCTGGTAAGAAGAGTCACTATTGCGCTCCAAATGCAATACACAGTGCAAATAGCACACGCATCTGTTCCCAGCAAGTACAGTGTATTGGACTGAAGAGGAGCTACTGTTCTTGTCAGTTTACTAAGCAGAGTTGAACTAGATATGGTCCGTGTGTGTAGGAAGCACAGTTCTTTTGTTCTGAGCAAGCTCACTGTTTGGACCCTATAGGAAACACAGTAGAGTAGAAGAGTGCTCTTTTCTCTAAAGCAGAGTGTGTTTCTTGTAAGGCGAGCTACCGTTTGTTTCCCAGTCCTAAATGGAGTGGAATCACATGCAGTTTCTGGTCCTACGAGCAAGAGTTGTTTTCTGGTAAAGAAAGTCACTATTGTGCTCCGATTGCCATACACAGTGCAAATAGCCCTCGAGTCTGTTCCCAGCAAGTACAGTGTATGGGACTGAGGGAGGAGCTACTGCTCTTGTCAGTTTCCTAAGCAGAGTAGAAGTAGATTTGGCCCGTGTGTAGGAAGCACAGTTCTTATGTTCTGAGCAAGTCACTGTTCTGGCCCTATAGGAAACACAGTAGAGTAGAAGAGTGCTCTTTTCTCAAAAGCGGAGTGTGTTTCTTGTAAGGCGAGCTAGCGTTTGTTTCCTAGTCCTAAATGGAGTTGAATCACATGCAGTTTCAGGTCCTACGTTCAAGAGTTCTTTTCTGGTAAGGAAAGTCACATTGCGCTCCCATTGTCGTACACAGTGCAAATAGCACTTGCGTCTGTTCTTAGCAAGTACAGTGTATTGGACGGAAGAGGATCTACTGTTCTTGTCAGGTTCCTAAGCAGACTTGAACTAGATATGGCCGTGTGTGTAGGAAGCACAGTTTTTTTGTTTTGAGCAAACTCACTGTTCTGGCCCTATAGGAAGCACAGTAGAGTAGAAGAGTGCTCTTTTCTCAAAAGCAGAGTGTGTTTTTTGTAAAGCGAGCTAGAGTTTGTTTCCCAGTCTTAAATGGAGTTGAGTCACATGCAGTTTTTTGTTCTATGTGCAAGAGTTGTTTTCTGGTAAGACGAGTCACTATTGTGCTCCAAATGCAATACACAGTGCAAATAGCACTGGCGTCTGTTCCCAGCAAGTACAGTGTATTGGACTGAAGAGGATCTACTGTTCTTGTCAGTTATCTAAGCAGAGTTGAACTAGATATGGCCCGTGTAGGAAGCACAGTTCTTTTGTTCTGAGCACGCTCACTGTTCTGGCCCTGTAGGAAACACAGTAGAGTAGAAGAGTGCTCTTTTTCTAAAGCAGAGTGTGTTTCTTGTAAGGCGAGCTAGCATTTGTTTCCCAGTCCTAAATCGCGTTGAATCCCATGCAGTTTATGGTCCTAAGAGCAAGAGTTGTTTTCTGGTAAGGAAAGTCACTATTGCGCTCTCATTGCCATACACAGTGTAAATAGCACTCGCGTCTGTTCCCAGCAAGTACAGTGTATTGGACTGAAGAGGAGCTACTGTTCTTGTCAGTTTCCTAAGCAGAGTTGAACTACATATGATCCTTGTGTGTAGGAACCACAGTTCTTTTGTTCTGAGCAAGCTCACTGTTTGGACCCCATAGGAAACACATTAGAGTAGAAGAGTGCTCTTTTCTCTAAAGCAGTGTGTTTCTTGTAAGGTGAGCTAGCTTTTGTTTCCCAGTCCTAAATGGAGTTGAATCACATGCAGTTTCTGGTCCTACGACCAAGAGTTGTTTTCTGGTAAGGAAAGTCACTATTGTGCTCCCATTGCCATACACAGTGCAAATAGCACAAGCGTCTGTTCCCAGCAAGTACAGTGTATTGGACTGAAGAGGAGATACTGTTCTTGTCAGTTTCCTAAGCAGAGTTAATCTAGATATGGCCCGTGTGTCTAGGAAGCACAGTTCATTTGTTCTGAGCAAACTAACTGTTCTGGCCCTATAGGAAACACAGTAGAGTAGAAGAGTGCTCTTTTCTCAAAAGCAGAGTGTGTTTCTTGTAAGGTGAGCTAGAGTTTGTTTTCCAGTCCTAAATGGAGTTGAGTCAAATGCAGTTTTTGGTCCTACGAGCAATAGTTGTTTTCTGGTAAGATGAGTCACTATTGTGCTCCAATTGCCATACACAGTGCACATAGCACTCGCGTCTGTTCTCAGCAAGTACAGTGTATCGGACTGAAGAGGAGCTGCTGTTCTTGTCAGTTTCCTAAGCAGAGTTGAAATAGATATGGCCCGTGTGTTTAGGAAGCACAGTTATTATGTTCTGAGCAAGCTCACTGTTCTGGTCCTACAGGAAACACAGTAGAGTAGAAGAGTGCTCTTTTCTCTAAAGCAGAGTGTGTTTCTTGTAAGGCGAGCTCGCGTTTGTTTCCCAGTCCTAAATGGAGTTGAATCACAGACAGTTTCTGGTCCTACGAGCAAGAAATGTTTTCTGGTAAGGAAAGTCATTATTGTGCTCCCATTGCCATACACAGTGCAAATAGCACATGTGTCTGTTCCCAGCAAGTACAGTGTATTGGACTGAAGAGGAGCTACTGTTCTTGTCAGGTTCCTAAGCAGAGTTGAACTAGATATGGCCCGTGTGTGTAGGAAGCGAGTTCTTATGTTATGAGCAAGCTCACTGTTCTGGCCCTACAGGAAACACAGTAGAATAGAAGAGTGCTCTTTTCTCTAAAGCAGAGTGTGTTTCTTGTAAGGCGAGCTAGCGTTTGTTTCCCAGTCCTAAATGGAGTTGAGTCACATGCAGTTTTTTGTCCTACGAGCAAGAGTTGTTTTCTGGTAAGACTAGTAAATATTGTTCTCCAATTGCCATACACAGTGAAAATAGCACTCGCGTCTGTTCCACACAAGTAAAGTGTATTGGACTGAAGAGGAGCTACTGTTCTTGTCAGTTTCCTAAGCAGAGTTGAACTAGATATGGCCCTTGTGTGTAGGAAGCACAGTTCTTTTGTTCTGAGCAAGCTCACTGTTCGGACCCCATAGGAAACACAGTAGAGTAGAAGAGTGCTCTTTTCTCAAAAGCAGAGTGTGTTTCATGTAAGGCGAGCTAGCATTTGTTTCCCAGACCTAAATGGAGTTGAATCACATGGAGTTTCTGGTCCTACGAGCTAGAGTTGTTTTATGGTAAGGAAAGTCACTGTTGTGCTCCCATTGCCCTATTCAAGGCAAATAGCACTCGCGTCTTTTCCCAGCAAATACAGTGTATTGGACTGAATAGGAGCTACTGTTCTTGTCAGTTTACTAAGCAGAGTTGAACTAGATATGGTCCGTGTGTGTAGGAAGCACAGTTCTTTTGTTCTGAGCAAGCTCACTGTTTGGACCCCATACGAAACACAGTAGAGTAGAAGAGTGCTCTTTTCTCTAAAGCAGAATGTGTTTCTTGTAAGGCGAGCTACCGTTTGTTTCCCAGTCCTAAATGGAGTGGAATCACATGCAGTTTCTGGTCCTACGAGCAAGAGTTGTTTTCTGGTAAAGAAAGTCACTATTGCGCTCCCATTGCCATACACAGTGCAAATAGCCCTCCCGTCTTTACCCAGCAAGTACAGTGTATTGGACTGAAGAGGAGCTACTGTTCTTCTCAGTTTCCTAAGAAGAGTTGAACTAGGTATGGCCCGTGTGTGTAGGAGGCACAGTTCTTTTTTTCTGAGCAAGCTCACTGTTCTGGCACTATAGGAAGAACAGTAGAGTAGAAGAGTGCTCTTTTCTCAAAAGCAGAGTGTGTTTCTTGGAAGTCAAGCTAGCGTTTGTTTCCCAGTCCTAAATGGAGTTGAGTCACATGCAGTTTTTGGTCCTACGAGCAAGAGTTGTTTTCTGGTAAGACGAGTCACTATTGTGCTCCAATTACCATACACAGTGCAAATAGCACTCTTGTCTGTTCCCCGCAAGTAAAGTGTATCGGACTGAAGAGGAGCTACTGTTCTTGTCAGTTTTCTAAGCAGAGTTGAACTAGATATGGCCCATGTGTAGGAAGCACAGTTCTTTTGTTCTGAGCAAGCTCACTGTTCTGGCCCTATAGGAAACACAGTAGAGTAGAAGAGTGCTCTTTTCTCTAATGCAGAGTGTGTTTCTTGTAAGACAAGGTAGTGTTTGTTTTCCAGTCCTAAATGGAGTTGAATCACATGCAGTTTCTGGTCCTACAAACAAGAGTTGTTTTATGGTAAGAAGAGTCACTATTGTGCTGCCATTGCCAAACACAGGACAAATAGCACTGGCGTCTGTTCCCAGCAAGTACACTGTATTGGACTGCAGAGGATCTACTGTTCTTGTCAGGTCCCTAGCAGACTTGAACTAGATATGGCCGTGTGTGTAGGAAGCACAGTTCGTTTGTTCTCAACAAGCTCACTGTTCGGACCCCATAGGAAACACAGTAGAGTAGATGAGTGCTCTTTTCTCAAAAGCAGAGTGTGTTTCTTGTAAGGCAAGCTAGCGTTTGTTTCCCAGTCCTAAGTGGTGTTGAATCACATGCAGTTTCTGGTCCTACGAGCAAGAGTTGTTTTCTGGTAAGGAAAGTCACTATTGCGCTCCCATTGCCATACACAGTGCAAATAGCACTCGCGTCTGTTCCCAGCAAGTACAGTGTATCGGACTGAAGAGGAGCTACTGTTCTTGTCAGTTTCCTAAGCAGAGTTGAACTAGTTATGGCCCGTGTGTGTAGGAAGCACAGTTCTTATGTTCTGAGCAAGCTCACTGTTCTGGCCCTATAGGAAACACAGTAGAGTAGAAGAGTGCTCTTTTCTCTAAAGCAGAGTGTGTTTCTTGTAAGGCAAGCTAGCGTTTGTTTCCTAGTCCTAAATGGAGTTGAATCACAAGCAGTTTCAGGTCCTACGAACAAGAGTTGTTTTCTGGTAAGGAAAGTCACATTGCGCTCCAATTGCCATACACTGTGCAAATATCACTCGCGTCTGTTCCCAGCAAGTACAGTGTATTGGACTGAAGAGGATCTACTGTTCTTGTCAGGTTCCTAAGCAGACTTGAACTAGATATGGCCGTGTGTGTAGGAAGCACAGTTTTTTTGTTTTGAGCAAGCTCACTGTTCTGGCCCTATAGGAAGCACAGTAGAGTAGAAGAGTGCTCTTTTCTCAAAAGCAGAGTGTGTTTCTTGTAAAGCGAGCTAGAGTTTGTTTCCCAGTCCTAAATGGAGTTGAGTCACATGCAGTTTTTTGTTCTATGTGCAAGAGTTGTTTTCTGGTAAGACGAGTCACTATTGTGCTCCAAATGCCGTACACAGTGCAAATAGCACTGGCGTCTGTTCCCAGCAAGTACAGTGTATTGGACTGAAGAGGATCTACTGTTCTTGTCAGTTATCTAAGCAGAGTTGAACTAGATATGGCCCGTGTAGGAAGCACAGTTCTTTTGTTCTGAGCACTCTCACTGTTCTGGCCCTGTAGGAAACACAGTAGAGTAGAAGAGTGCTCTTTTTCTAAAGCAGAGTGTGTTTCTTGTAAGGCGAGCTAGTGTCAGGAGCCAAGTAGCCTAACTGATTCTCATGGGAAAAAGCAGTGTACCCAATCTTCCGTTAACAGTTTCAATAGCAACCATTTTTCAACAAAACCACAGTATGTACCTTTTGATCTACTCCCTGAAACATAATGGTTTGCTGTATGGTCCGTTGATCAGGCCCTGGAACAAAGAGACCTTTTCCTGAACCCTACCTTACCCTAACTTCCTCCTAGTAACTTTCCATACCCCTATCTACTTCTCCTAGCTCCTAGCATATATAAACCTGATTCCCCTTGCAATAAACGAGACCTTGACGCAACTCAGACTGACTTTGTCTTCCTTTACGTGCCTGGTCTCCTTTCTCTCTCACCCCCATTGATCTTTCAGGAGGTGCCTCCTCGGGTCTCATCAAATAACGTGGCCCGCGGGACGGGTCAAGTGGCGCCCGAACGTGGGGCTCGAGGCACGGTGACCTACCGGACGACGGATAACAAAAGGGGCCCCGGAGAGAATTAGGGTAGAGACGCCCAGACCGCATCACTCGTGCAACGCGGGAGAGTCTTGAGGTAAGTGTCGTCCAATCGATCAATGGGAAAAAATTTATCTAAAGAGGCTGTTTTTTTTAAAGGAGATGAAAGGGAATCTTCGGGAGAGAGGATTAAGAGTTAAAAAAAAGGATTTAGTAAAGTTCTTTCAATATGTGGAGGAGAAGTGTCCCTGGTTAGTGATTGATGGACCAGGAATTCACCCTTTGACTTGGAACAAGGTTGGAAAAGATATTAACAAATTAATCAGAGACGGGGAAAATGTCCCCGATGCCTTTTTTAGTTTTTATGGTGTGATTAGAGATTTTCTAAAGGAAGCAGAGGGAGATGGGCGTGTTTCACATTTACTAGCCCTTGCAGAGGATTTTCTCTCAAACTCCCCCTGCCTGACACCCAAGTGTCCAGAGGTTTATTGACATCTACCGGTAAGAGCGCTCTCTGTCTTGTCTGTGTCTCTCTGTCTTGTTACTTTTGTTTTGTACTTTGCAGGCTCGATTTGTACTTTGCAGGCTCTCACTGGGACAGACGTGTCCAGACAGTGAACCTGGCGGCGAAGGGAGACGTCCCATAGCCCTAAAGCCACCTCAGAGGTGACGATCTGGTTTAGGAGCATCTTTGGGTATCTTCCCCCACGGTGGGAGGAAGTGCCACTTTGTATTTTGTCCCGGGAATTTGTCAGAGCCATTTTGTGGGGTTTTTTTTGTATGTTTTGTTGTGATCATTGTTACTTTACTCTCTTCTTCTCTTCCAAGAAACAAGGTGCATGTCTGACTGACAGGGATGTGGAAGCCCCTGATGTCTGTTTAATTAAGGACAGAGATCCTCCAGTCTGGATTGTTTTTGGTGTGATTGAGCCTGGAGGGTCAAAACCTCCCCCCCCCAAAGCACATCAAGCTGTCATTGTTCTTGGAGCTTTGTTGGTTGTTTGGTTGGGGCAAAGTTTTTTCGTGTGCCCTTGGTCTTGTGTGTAATGTGTTAATTGTTCTCATTGTTGACTTGACTGTGACGGACGCTATGGGACAGTTCCCTTCTTCTCCACTAGACCTTTGCCTAGCCCACTGAAAGGATGTGTGAGCCACAATAGAGGGAACTGGGTCCCCCACTCCCACTCCCCGACTGAACTGAGATAAACAGGTGGCTCCTGCCAGGTGGGGCTTGCATACTGCAAGAGGGGCTCACTAGCTGTGAATGAGGCTGTCGTCTCAGTGCTGATGTTCTGGTTCTTGGATTGTCTGTGTAAATGTTATTTGTTTTTGTCTACTAACCTCCCTTATTTTTCTAGAGGAAGAGGAGGAGAGAGAGGCATAACAAAGGCTACCTCCATCCCTCCCTAGCTCTCTTGCTATCAGGACTGCAGCCAGCTGGCTGCTCTCATAAGGGTGGGGGTGCGTGCTCTCGGTACAGGCGGGCAAAGACGGGAACTTTGGACAGGACAATGGGGACTGCCTGCAATTGACAAAAACTGTGTGTACACTGAACAGAGAATCTGACTTTAGTCAGAAGAGTTAACAAAAACTTTTTTTCAGGAACACTGGCAGCCAAGGACACACTCTATGCCCACTGCTCCCCCTCCCTTCCTTTACTGTGATAACTTCAAGGTTTCTTCTGCTGGCCAGCAGCTTCTCTTGTTAACCCTTCTCTGTCCTGGTATTGCTTAAAAAGAAATGTTAAATTACCAGTTCAAGACACTGGGAAAATTATGCTTTTGTTTTCACAGGAAAAATAAAAATTTACATGGGTTTTGGTCATTTGAGTTCAATGGGTTACAAATACTTGCCATCATTTAAGAGACTTGGTTTCAAATTATTGCTGGTTAAGATAAAAATAATGTTTTTATAAAAAATGACTTGAGATATATATATATAAAAATAATGAAATATGTTTCAGATTTCTTTGTCTTGCTATTCTGCTGTTACATTGAGACTCCAAAGGGTCATAGTTGTAAAAATGTCTGTCTACTCTACAGGTATGAATGAAAAATGTGGCCACATGTATGTTTGGTTTTGAATGTCTGAGTTTGCATGTCCTTTGTGTTAAGAAATACAAGTTAATACTAGTCATCTGGCTATTCAGATACTAGTTTAAAGCATAAACTGTTCTATTTAAATAAAAAAACTGAGAGGTATATTTGACTAATATATCTATAAGAGAACAAATTGGCCTGGTTATTGTTACTAAATTTAGAGATATTTTTAAGATTGGGCCTAGATTTGTTTGGCTCAGATACATTTAATAGATAATGGTCCTCAAACCTGTCAAAGATCTGGTAAATATGGCATTTACATTATTTGATGAAAAACTTACTATAGCAAACAGAGACTCCAAGCTCCCCAGCTCCTAGCAATGACTCCCAAGGAATGGCCAATTCCCCTATGCTATGTCAAAAGTATGTAGCTCAGTCTATCGATCCAGTGAGGGTCTAATACCCCGAAGTTTATATTATACATTATATGGATGACTTGTTAATAGCAGGGAAATCTGTAGAAAAAACACAAAATGTAGCTCAAAAGATAATTATCACACTTCAGGACCGAGGATTTCATATAGCTCCAGAGAAGATACAAACCCAATACCCCTTCCTGTTTTTAGGGTTCGAGTTACACCCGGACCTCCTCTATACACAAAACATCCAGATTAGAAAAGATACACTTCGTTGTCTCAATGATTTTCAAAAGCTTTTAGGGGATATCAATTGGCTGCAACCCTATTTAAAAATAACCAAGGGAGAGTTACGCCCCCCTTGAGGATATCCTCAAAGGAGACTCTGATCCTCAATCCCCTAGATACCTTACTGTGGAGGCAGAGAGGGTGTTACAAAAGGTTGAAACGGCCATCACTCAACAACATACGGGATATTTTGACCCAACTCTCCCATTGTATTTGATCATTTTTTCTACAGATTTTGCCCCTACAGGCCTGCTTTGGCAAGAGTCCGTACCTTTACTGTGGATACATCTTCCTGTTACTAAAAGAAAAATCCTTCCTACTTATCCTTCCCTGGTTTGCCAATCGATAATGTTAGGAATAAAAGCCTCCACTCGATACTTTGGACATGACCCTGATATTATTGTTATGCCATATGATAAAGAGCAACTTGAATGGTTATGCACCTGTAGTCCTGACTGGGCCATTCTTGTCTGCACCTATGAAGGGAAACTTGACACACAAATGCCCAGTAACAAACTCCTACAATTCTTCTCCCTCACTTCTTTTGTTTTTCTTAAAAATACCCGAATGGAGCCCATCCCGGACTCCCCTGTGCTTTTCATAGATGGGTCAAGTAATGGTAAATCTGCTTATGTCCTCAATGGCCAAAAGAATGTTATGACAACCCCTTTCAAGTCAGCTCAGCTGGTGGAGCTATATGCTGCCCTTGCTGTCTTTAAAGGTTTTGAAGATTGCTCCTTTAATTTGTATTCAGACAGTAGATATGTGGTAGGGGCTTTACAGGCTTTAGAAATGGTCCCAATAATCCAACCCATTACTCCCACCTTTCAAATGTTTTCTGAATTACAAAAATTAATACGACAAAGGTCGCTACCCTTTTATGTTGGCCATATTCGTGCCCACACAGGCCTACCTGGACCCCTAGCTCAGGGAAATGAACTTGCAGATTCTGCTACACGTTCTATCTTGATTTCTCATTTGGAACATGATCAGGTAGCAGCTGCTCGTGAGGCGCACTGCCTTCATCACCTCAATGCTCAAACTTTGAGACTAAGGTTCTCAATTACTAGAGAACAGGCTAGGGAAATTGTAAAAAGCTGCAAAAATTGCCTGATGCTCTTACCTGAACCTCATTATGGAGTAAACCCCAGAGGGCTTATTCCTGGACAACTATGGCAGATGGATGTCACCCATGTTCCTTCTTTTGGCAAATTAAAGTTTATACATGTTACTGTAGATACCTTCAGTGGATTTATTTGTGCCTCTGCTCATAGTGGAGAAGCCACCAAAGATGTTATCAATCATATGTTACATGTCTTCACAGTGCTAGGTCAGCCGAAATGTATAAAAACTGATAATGGTCCAGGATATACTAGTAGCAAATTTAGACAATTTTGTTTACAATTAGGAATTAAACACATCACTGGAATATCCTATAATCCTCAAGGCCAAGGTATCATGGAGAGAGCTCACCAAACTTTAAAAAATACTCTTAATAAACTTAGCTCACAAGAGACACTATTTCCCCTTAAGGGAAACCACAAAGCTCTGCCTTCTCACACCCTATTCGTATTAAATTTTCTGACATTGGACGCTTTTGGAAAATCTGCAGCTGAGCGACACTGGCACCCAGAAACCAAACAAGGATATGCACAGGTCCTTTGGAAAGATCCAATAACTGGAAAATGGGGCAGTCCTGATCCAGTTATAATCTGGGGAAAGGGGTCTGCATGTATTTATGACTCCAAGGAAAATGGGGCTCGTTGGCTACCAGAAAGACTGATTAAGCTTTACTCTACACAGATTGCCTCCCTAGATTAAGGAAAAAATAACTGTTATGTCCAGGACACAATCCTGAGACAAAATTCTCTCTTTTTCTTTCAGAAATGCCTCCAGCTTGGAAAATAAAGGGAGCCACAGACATCTCAATGGCAGGACCTGTTCATCGCGAGCCTTGGAAAACCAACCCCTGCTTCATCGTTTGCTTACTACTCTTCCCCCTTCCCCTCTCCTGCATCTCCAAGGAAAGCCCCCATGCTATTAAAAAGCTTACCTGGTGAATTTTCACAGTAACGGGGGAGGAGGTCTGGAAGGTTACTGCAAACCATGCTCCCTATTCCTGGTGGCCATCACTCACTCCTGACTTCTGTCAGCTGGCTGCAGGATTGAATTCTTGGGATATACCTACTATTGGCCAACACCAGTTAAATGGTACAGGGGTTCAAACGATTCCAAACTGCAATCAATTTCCTCATAGTCCTAAAACTACTTGGACAAGCCCTTGTGGGACATTCCATGGTAATGACCCTGCTGTGATGACTGCCCCAGGCTGTGTTAGTCCTACAGCTCGTTGTAGGTTAGCACAATCTGACTTTTATGTCTGCCCTAAGGATGGTAGAAGCCAAGCCACGGCTGCTAGATGTGGGGGATTCGAGATCTTCTTTTATGCTCGATGGGGTTGTGAAACTACAGGGGCAGCTTACTGGGAATCAACTTCATCTTGGGACCTTATTTCAGTTACAAGGGGATACAGTAAGCCTAGCACGAATAAACATTTTTGCTTTAGCTCCTATACTGGGACAGCCTATAATCCCGGGCTATCATTACCTTTAAACATAACCTTCACCCCTCAGGGTAGGGCGAATCGAGAATGGCCCTCAGGAAAAACATGGGGACTCTGCTGGTATCTTGATGGTACAGATAAAGGAGTCATTTTCAAGATCTTGCTAACAATAGAAAACCTGTACCCACAGTCGGTAGGACCCAATGTTGTTCTCTCTGACCAAAAAAGTTCCCTGCTATCATGAAAAGGTGCCATCACCTCCTTCCCCCTCACCTCATCCTCGTCCCTTTCCCTACCATACAGGCACCGTGACTACCATCCTAGACTCCAGTAATGGCACTCTCCTTACTCCTTTTGGAGGAACAGGAGATAGATTGTTTAATTTGGTCCAGGGAGCTTATCTGGACCTAAATGCCACAAATCCAAACAGAACCTTGGGTTGCTGGCTCTGCCTTACCTCCAGTCCCCCTTATTATGAAGGAATCACCTTTCAGTCTACTGCCAATAACTTTACTTCCCCGAGCAGTAGGTGTCAGACTAAGCCACATAAACTAACACTCCCTGAAGTCTCAGGACAAGGTTCTTGTTTGGGCAAAATTCCATCAACCCATCATCACCTCTGTAAACAAACTCTGACACCCTATAAAGGGAGCTATTATCTTGAAGCACCCAACGGGTCCTACTGGGCCTGTAACACAGGATTGACCCCTTGCATATCTGCTCAGATATTTGATGATTCCCATGAATTTTGTGTGATGGTACAGTTATGGCCTCGTGTCACTTATCATCAAGAAAGCTCAGTGATGGAATTCTTTGAGCAGAGAGGCAGATACACTCGAGAACCTGTGTCGATGACTAATGCCCTATTGTTAGGTATTGGAGGCATTGCTGCAGGAGTTGGTACAGGAACTGCTGCCCTCATGCAGAGCAACCACCTTATGCAGTTACAAATGGCTATGACTACTGACCTAGAGGCCATAGAAAGATCCATTTCTGCCCTGGAGAAGTCTTTAACCTCGCTCTCTGAGGTTGTGTTACAAAACAGAAGAGGTCTGGATTTACTATTTTTAAAGGAGGGAGGTTTATGTGCAGCCTTGAAGGAAGAATGCTGCTTTTATGCCGAACACACTGGGGTAGTTAGAGAATCAATGGAGAAACTAAGAGAAAGATTAGCACAAAGAAAACGTGATTTTGAAAATCAAAACAATGGGTTTGAGGGTTGGCTAAAGGGGTCCCCTTGGCTTTCTACTCTGATCCCCACCCTCCTGGCCCCCTTGATCATTTTCCTTCTCCTCCTCACCTTTGGTCCTTGGGCTTTTCAACGACTAACACAATTCATCAAAAATCAGATAGATTTGGCCCTATCAAAAACTGTTTCAGTACATTACCATCGGACAGAAACTCGAGAGGAAACTATTGAAACAGGTGAAAGGCTCAGGTTCAGTGGCCTACGAAACTAAAAACCCCTATAACTAAAAGCTAGAGGGTACTCAATGACGGGAATAGTATGGGGCCTGTGCGGGGAGCACAACGTACAGAGGTCGCCAGAGACCGGCTCAACATGGCACGTTGCCAGACAGGACTGCACCCCATATAGCCTAAGACAGGGGCCCTCTCAATTTATGACCAAAGCCTGCTTTGGCCATTTTATAGAAAGAAGGGGGAATTGTCAGGAGCCAAGTAGCCTAACTGATTCTCATGGGAAAAAGCAGTGTACCCAATCTTCCGTTAACAGTTTCAATAGCAACCATTTTTCAACAAAACCACAGTATGTACCTTTTGATCTACTCCCTGAAACATAATGGTTTGCTGTATGGTCCGTTGATCAGGCCCTGGAACAAAGAGACCTTTTCCTGAACCCTACCTTACCCTAACTTCCTCCTAGTAACTTTCCATACCCCTATCTACTTCTCCTAGCTCCTAGCATATATAAACCTGATTCCCCTTGCAATAAACGAGACCTTGACGCAACTCAGACTGACTTTGTCTTCCTTTACGTGCCTGGTCTCCTTTCTCTCTCACCCCCATTGATCTTTCAGGAGGTGCCTCCTCGGGTCTCATCAAATAACGTGGCCCGCGGGACGGGTCAAGCTAGCATTTGTTTCCCAGTCCTAAATCGCGTTGAATCCCATGCAGTTTATGGTCCTAAGAGCAAGAGTTGTTTTCTGGTAAGGAAAGTCACTATTGCGATCTCATTGCCATACACAGTGTAAATAGCACTCGCGACTGTTCCCAGCAAGTACAGTGTATTGGACTGAAGAGGAGCTACTGTTCTTGTCAGTTTCCTAAGCAGAGTTGAACTACATATGGTCCGTGTGTGTAGGAACCACAGTTCTTTTGTTCTGAGCAAGCTCACTGTTTGGACCCCATAGGAAACACAGTAGAGTAGAAGAGTGCTCTTTTCTCTAAAGCAGTGTGTTTCTTGTAAGGTGAGCTAGCGTTTGTTTCCCAGTCCTAAATGGAGTTGAATCACATGCAGTTTCTGGTCCTACGACCAAGAGTTGTTTTCTGGTAAGGAAAGTCACTATTATGCTCCCATTGCCATACACAGTGCAAATAGCACAAGCGTCTGTTCCCAGCAAGTACAGTGTATTAGACTGAAGAGGAGCTACTGTTCTTGTCAGTTTCCTAAGCAGAGTTGAACTAGATATGGCCCGTGTGTCTAGGAAGCACAGTTCATTTGTTCTGAGCAAGCTCACTGTTCTGGCCCTATAGGAAACACAGTAGAGTAGAAGAGTGCTCTTTTCTCAAAAGCAGAGTGTGTTTCTTGTAAGGTGAGCTAGAGTTTGTTTCCCAGTCCTAAATGGAGTTGAGTCAAATGCAGTTTTTGGTCCTACGAGCAATAGTTGTTTTCTGGTAAGACGAGTCACTATTGTGCTCCAATTGCCATACACAGTGCACATAGCACTCGCGTCTGTTCTCAGCAAGTACAGTGTATCTGACTGAAGAGGAGCTGCTGTTCTTGTCAGTTTCCTAAGCAGAGTTGAAATAGATATGGCCCGTGTGTTTAGGAAGCACAGTTATTATGTTCTGAGCAAGCTCACTGTTCTGGTCCTACAGGAAACACAGTAGAGTAGAAGAGTGCTCTTTTCTCTAAAGCAGAGTGTGTTTCTTGTAAGGCAAGCTCGCGTTTGTTTCCCAGTCCTAAATGGAGTTGAATCACAGACAGTTTCTGGTCCTACGAGCAAGAAATGTTTTCTGGTAAGGAAAGTCATTATTGTTCTCCCATTGCCATACACAGTGCAAATAGCACATGTGTCTGTTCCCAGCAAGTACAGTGTATTGGACTGAAGAGGAGCTACTGTTCTTGTCAGGTTCCTAAGCAGAGTTGAACTAGATATGGCCCGTGTGTGTAGGAAGCGAGTTCTTATGTTATGAGCAAGCTCACTGTTCTGGCCCTATAGGAAACACAGTAGAGTAGAAGAGTGCTCTTTTCTCTAAAGCAGAGTGTGTTTCTTGTAAGGCGAGCTAGCGTTTGTTTCCCAGTCCTAAATGGAGTTGAATCACATGCAGTTTTTTGTCCTATGAGCAAGAGTTGTTTTCTGGTAAGACTAGTAAATATTGTTCTCCAATTGCCATACACAGTGAAAATAGCACTCGCGTCTGTTCCACGCAAGTAAAGTGTATTGGACTGAAGAGGAGCTACTGTTCTTGTCAGTTTCCTAAGCAGAGTTGAACTAGATATGGCCCGTGTGTGTAGGAAGCACAGTTCTTTTGTTCTGAGCAAGCTCACTGTTCAGACCTCATAGGAAACACAGTAGAGCAGAAGAGTGCTCTTTTCTCAAAAGCAGAGTGTGTTTCATGTAAGGCGAGCTAGCATTTGTTTCCCAGTCCTAAATGGAGTTGAATCACATGCAGTTTCTGGTCCTATGAGCAAGAGTTGTTTTCTGGTAAGGAAAGTCACTATTGTACTCCCATTGCCACACACAGTGCAAGTAGCACTCGCGTTGGTTCCCAGAAAGTACAGTGTATCGGACTGAAGAGGAGCTACTGTTCTTGTCAGTTTCTTAAGCAGAGTTGAACTAGATATGGCCGATGTGTAGGAAGCACAGTTCTTTTGTTCTGAGCAAGCTCACTGTTCTGGCCCTATAGGAAACACAGTAGAGTAGAAGAGTGCTCTTTTCTCTAATGCAAAGTGTGTTTCTTGTAAGGCGAACTAGTGTTTGTTTCCCAGTCCTAAATGGAGTTGAGACACATACAGTTTCTGGTCCTACGAGTAAGAGTTGTTTTCTGGTAAGGAAAGTCACTATTGCGCTCCCATTGCCATACACAGTGCAAATAGCACTCCCGTCTGTTCCCAGCAAGTACAGTGTATCGGACTGAAGAGGAGATACTGTTCTTGTCAGTTTCCTAAGCAGAGTTGAACTAGATATGGCCTGTGTGTGTAGGAAGCACAGTTCTTATGTTCTGATCAAGCTCACTGTTCTGGCCCTATAGGAAACACAGTAGAGTATAAGAGTGCTCTTTTCTCAAAAGCAGAGTGTGTATCTTGTAAGGCAAGCTAGCGTTTGTTTCCTAGTCCTAAATGGAGTTGAATCTCATGCAGTTTCAGGTCCTAAGAACAAGAGTTGTTTTCTGGTAAGGAAAGTCACATTGCGCTCCCATTGCCATACACTGTGCAAATAGCACTCGCGTCTGTTCCCAGCAAGTACAGTGTATTGGACTGAAGAGGATCTACTGTTCTTGTCAGGTTCCTAAGCAGAGTTGAACTAGATATGGCCGTGTGTGTAGGAAGCACAGTTTTTTTGTTCTGAGCAAGCTCACTGTTCGGACCCCATAGAAAACACAGTAGAGTAGAAGAGTGCTTTTTTCTCAAACGTAGAGTGTGTTTCTTTTAAGACGAGCTAGCTTTTGTTTCCCATTCCTAAATGGAGTGGAATCACATGCAGTTTCTGGTCCTACGAGCAAGTGTTGTTTTCTGGTAAGGCAAGTCACTATTGCGCTCCCATTGCCATTCACAGTGCAAATAGCCCTCCCGTCTGTTCCCAGCGAGTACAGTGTATTGGACTGAAGAGGAGCTACTGTTCTTGTCAGTTTCCTAAGAAGAGTTGAACTAGATATGGCCCCTGTGTTTAGGAAGCACAGTTCTTTTTTTCTGAGCACGCTCACTGTTCTGGCCCTATAGGAAGCACAGTAGAGTAGAAAAGTCCTCTTTTCTCAAAAGCAGAGTGTGTTTCTTGTAAAGCGAGCTAGAGTTTGTTTCCCAGTCCTAAATGGAGTTGAGTCACATGTAGTTTTTGGTTCTATGAGCAAGAGTTGTTTTCTGGTAAGACGAGTCACTATTGTGCTCTAATTGCCATACACAGTGCAAATAGCACTGGCATTTGTTCCCAGCAAGTACAGTGTATTGGACTGAAGAGGATCTACTGTTCTTGTCAGTTTCCTAAGCAGAGTTGAACTAGATATGGCCCGTGTGTGGGAAGCACAGTTCTTTTGTTCTGAGCAAGCTCACTGTCCTGGCCCTATAGGAAACACAGTAGAGTAGAAGAGTGCTCTTTTCTCAAAAGTAGAATGTGTTTCTTGTAAGGTGAGCTAGAGTTTGTTTCCCAGTCCTAAATGGAGTTGAATCACAGACAGTTTTTGGTCCTACGAGCAAGAGTTGTTTTCTGTTAAGGAAAGTCACTTTTGCGCTCTCATTGCCATACACAGTGCAAATAGCACTCGCGTCTGTTCCCAGCAAGTACAGTGTATTGGACTGAAGAGGAGCTACTGTTCTTGTCAGTTTCCTAAGCAGAGTTGAACTAGTTATGGCCCGAGTGTAGGAAGCACAGTTCTTTTGTTCTGAGCAAGTTCACTGTTCTGGCCTTATAGGAAACACAGTAGAGTAGAAGATTGCTCTTTTCTCAAAAGCAGAGTGTGTTTCTTGTAAGGCGAGCTAGCGTTTGTTTCCCAGTCCTAAATGGAGTTGAATCCCATGCAGTTTCTGGTCCTACGAGCAAGAGTTGTTTTCTGGTAAGAAGAGTCACTATTGCGCTCCCATTGTCATACACAGGGCAAATAGCACTGGCATCTGATCCCAGGAAGTACAGTGTATTGGACTGAAGAGGATCTACAGTTCTTGTCAGGTTCCTACGCAGAATTGAACTAGATATGGCCATGTGTGTAGAAAGCACAGTTCTTTTGTTCTGAGCAAGAACACTGTTCTGGCCCTATAGGAAACACAGTAGAGTAGAAGAGTGCTCTTTTCTCAAAAGCAGAGTCTGTTTCTTGTAAGGCGAGCTAGCGTTTCTTTCCCAGTCCTAAATGGAGTTGAATCCTGTTCAGTTTCTGGTCCTACGAGCAAGAGATTTTTCTGGTAAGAAGAGTCACTATTGCGCTCCCATTGCCATAAACAGTGCAAATAGCACTGGCATCTGTTCCGTGCATGTACAGAGTATTGGACTGAAGAGGAGCTGCTGTTCTTGTCAGTTTCCTAAGCAGAGTTGAACTAGATATGGCCTGTGTGTTTACGAAGCACAGTTATTATGTTCTGAGCAAGCTCACTGTTCTGGCCCTATAGGAAACACAGTAGAGTAGAAGAGTGCTCTTTTCTCAAAAGCAGAGTGTCTTTCTTGTGAGCAGAGCTAGCGTTTGTTTCCCAGTCCTAAATGGAGTTGAGTCACATGCAGTTTGTGGTCCTAAGAGCAAGAGTTGTTTTCTGGTAAGTAGAGTCACTATTGCGCTCCCATTGCCATACAGAGTACAAATAGCACTCACGTCTGTTTCCAGCAAGTACAGTGTATTAGACTGAAGAGGAGCTACTGTTCTTGTCAGTAACCTAAGCAAAGTTGAATTAGATATGGCCCATGTGTGTAGGAAGCACAGTTCATTGTTCTGAGCAAGCTCACTGTTGGGACCCCATAGGAAACCCAGTAGAGTAGATGAGTGCTCTTTTCTCAAAAGCAGAGTGTGTTTCTTGTAGGTGAGCTAGCATTTGTTTCCCAGTCCTAAATGGAGTTGAATCCCATGCAGTTTCTGGTCCTACGAGCAAGAGTTGTTTTCTGGTAAGAAGAATCACTATTGTGCTCTCAATGTCATACACAGTGCAAATTGCATTGGCGTCGGTTCCCAACATGTACAGTGTATTGGACTGAAGAGAATCTACTGTTCTTGTCAGGTTCCTAAGCAGAATTGAACTAGATATGGTCGTGTGTGTAGGAAGCACAGTTCTTTTTTTCTGAGCAAGTACACTGTTCTGGCCCTATAGGAAACACAGTAGAGTAGAAGAGTGCTCTTTTCTCAAAAGCAGAGTCTGTTTCTTGTAAGGCGAGCTAGCGTTTCTTTCCCAGTCCTAAATGGAGTTGAATCACATGCAGTTTCAGGTCCTACGAACAAGAGTTGTTTTCTGGTAAGGCAAGTCACATTGCGCTCCCATTGCCATACACTGCGCAAATAGCACTCGCGTCTGTTCCCAGCAAGTACAGTGTATTGGACTGAAGAGGATCTACTGTTCTTGTCAGGTTCCTAAGCAGACTTGAACTAGATATGGCCGTTTGTGTAGGAAGCACACTTTTTTTGTTCTGAGCAAGCTCACTTTTCGGACCCCATAGGAAACACAGTAGAGTAGAAGAGTGCTTTTTTCTCAAAAGCAGAGTGTGTTTCTTTTAAGGCGAGCTAGCGTTTGTTTCCCATTCCTAAATGGACTGGAATCACATGCAGTTTCTGGTCCTACGAGCAAGAGTTTTTTTCTGGTAAGGAAAGTCACTATTGTGCTCCCATTGCCATACACAGTGCAAATAGCCCTCCCGTCTCTTCCCAGGAAGTACAGTGTATTGGACTGAAGAGGAGCTATTGTTCTTGTCAGTTTCCTAAGAAGAGTTGAACTAGATATGGCCCCTGTGTGTAGGAAGCACAGTTCTTTTTTTCTGAGCAAGCTCACTGTTCTGGCCCTATAGGAAACACAGTAGAGTGGAACAGTGCTCTTTTCTCAAAAGCAGAGTGTGTTTCTTGTAAAGCGAGCTAGAGTTTGTTTCCCAGTCCTAAATGGAGTTGAGTCACATGCAATTTTTTGTTCTATGAGCAAGAGTTGTTTTCTGGTAAGAAGAGTCACTATTGTGCTCCAATTGCCATACACAGTGTAAATAGCACTCGTGTCTGTTCCCAGCAAGTACAGTGTATTAGACTGAAGAGGAGCTACTGTTCTTGTCAGTTTCCTAAGCAGAGTTGAACTACATATGGTCCGTGTGTGTAGGAAGCACAGTTCTTTTGTTCTGAGCAAGCTCACTGTTTGGACCCCATAGGAAACACAGTAGAGTAGAAGAGTGCTCTTTTCTCTAAAGCAGTGTGTTTCTTGTAAGGCGAGCTAACGTTTGTTTCCCAGTCCTAAATGGAGTTGAATCACATGCAGTTTCTGGTCCTACGAGCAAGAGTTGTTTTCTGGTAAGGAAAGTCACTATTGCGCTCCCATTGCCATACACAGTGCAAATAGCACATGCGTCTGTTCCCAGCAAGTACAGTGTATTGGACTGAAGAGGAGCTACTGTTCTTGTCAGTTTCCTAAGCAGAGTTGAACTAGATATGGCCCGTGTGTCTAGGAAGCACAGTTCATTTGTTCTGAGCAAGCTAACTGTTCTGCCCTATAGGAAACACAGTAGAGTAGAAGAGTGCTCTTTTCTCAAAAGCAGAGTGTGTTTCTTGTAAGGTGAGCGAGAGTTTGTTTCCCAGTCCTAAATGGAGTTGAGTCACATGCAGTTTCTGGTCGTACGAGCAAGAGTTGTTTTCTGGTAAGAAGAGTCACTATTGCGCTCCCATTGTCATACACAGGGCAAATAGCACTGGCATCTGATCCCAGGAAGTACAGTGTATTGGACTGAAGAGGATCTACTGTTCTTGTCAGGTTCCTACACAGAATTGAACTAGATATGGCCATGTGTGTAGAAAGCACAGTTCTTTTGTTCTGAGCAAGCTCACTGTTGGGACCCCATTGGAAACACAGTAGAGTAGATGAGTGCTATTTTCTCAAAAGCAGAGTGTGTTACTTGTAGGTGAGCTAGCATTTGTTTCCCAGTCCTAAATGGAGTTGAATCCCATGCAGTTTCTGGTCCTACGAGCAAGACTTGTTTTCTGGTAAGAAGAATCACTATTGTGCTCTCAATGTCATACACAGTGCAAATTACATTGGCGTCGGTTCCCAACATGTACAGTGTATTGGACTGAAGAGAATCTACTGTTCTTGTCAGGTTCCTAAGCAGAATTGAACTAGATATGGTCGTGTGTGTAGGAAGCACAGTTCTTTTTTTCTGAGCAAGTACACTGTTCTGGCCCTATAGGAAACACAGTAGAGTAGAAGAGTGCTCTTTTCTCAAAAGCAGAGTCTGTTTCTTGTAAGGCGAGCTAGCGTTTCTTTCCCAGTCCTAAATGGAGTTGAATCACATGCAGTTTCAGGTCCTACGAACAAGAGTTGTTTTCTGGTAAGGCAAGTCACATTGCGCTCCCTTTGCCATACACTGCGCAAATAGCACTCGCGTCTGTTCCCAGCAAGTACAGTGTATTGGACTGAAGAGGATCTACTGTTCTTGTCAGGTTCCTAAGCAGACTTGAACTAGATATGGCCGTGTGTGTAGGAAGCACAGTTTTTTTGTTCTGAGCAAGCTCACTGTTCGGACCCCATAGGAAACACAGTAGAGTAGAAGAGTGCTTTTTTCTCAAAAGCAGAGTGTGTTTCTTTTAAGGCGAGCTAGCGTTTGTTTCCCATTCCTAAATGGACTGGAATCACATGCAGTTTCTGGTCCTACGAGCAAGAGTTTTTTTCTGGTAAGGAAAGTCACTATTGTGCTCCCATTGCCATACACATTGCAAATAGCCCTCCCGTCTCTTCCCAGCAAGTACAGTGTATTGGACTGAAGAGGAGCTATTGTTCTTGTCAGTTTCCTAAGAAGAGTTGAACTAGATATGGCCCCTGTGTGTAGGAAGCACAGTTCTTTTTTTCTGAGCAAGCTCACTCTTCTGGCCCTATAGGAAACACAGTAGAGTGGAACAGTGCTCTTTTCTCAAAAGCAGAGTGTGTTTCTTGTAAAGCGAGCTAGAGTTTGTTTCCCAGTCCTAAATGGAGTTGAGTCACATGCAATTTTTTGTTCTATGAGCAAGAGTTGTTTTCTGGTAAGAAGAGTCACTATTGTGCTCCAATTGCCATACACAGTGTAAATAGCACTCGTGTCTGTTCCCAGCAAGTACAGTGTATTAGACTGAAGAGGAGCTACTGTTCTTGTCAGTTTCCTAAGCAGAGTTGAACTACATATGATCCGTGTGTGTAGGAAGCACAGTTCTTTTGTTCTGAGCAAGCTCACTGTTTGGACCCCATAGGAAACACAGTAGAGTAGAAGAGTGCTCTCTTCTCTAAAGCAGTGTGTTTCTTGTAAGGCGAGCTAACGTTTGTTTCCCAGTCCTAAATGGAGTTGAATCACATGCAGTTTCTGGTCCTACGAGCAAGAGTTGTTTTCTGGTAAGGAAAGTCACTATTGCGCTCCCATTGCCATACACAGTGCAAATAGCACATGCGTCTGTTCCCAGCAAGTACAGTGTATTGGACTGAAGAGGAGCTACTGTTCTTCTCAGTTTCCTAAGCAGAGTTGAACTAGATATGGCCCGTGTGTCTAGGAAGCACAGTTCATTTGTTCTGAGCAAGCTAACTGTTCTGCCCTATAGGAAACACAGTAGAGTAGAAGAGTGCTCTTTTCTCAAAAGCAGAGTGTGTTTCTTGTAAGGTGAGCGAGAGTTTGTTTCCCAGTCCTAAATGGAGTTGAGTCACATGCAGTTTCTGGTCGTACGAGCAAGAGTTGTTTTCTGGTAAGAAGAGTCACTATTGCGCTCCCATTGTCATACACAGGGCAAATAGCACTGGCATCTGATCCCAGGAAGTACAGTGTATTGGACTGAAGAGGATCTACTGTTCTTGTCAGGTTCCTACACAGAATTGAACTAGATATGGCCATGTGTGTAGAAAGCACAGTTCTTTTGTTCTGAGCAAGCTCACTGTTTGGACCCCATTGGAAACACAGTAGAGTAGAAAAGTGCTCTTTTCTCAAAAGCAGGGTGTGTTTATTGAAAGGCGAGCTAGTGTTTGTTTCCCAGTCAGAAGTGGAATTGAATCCCGTGCAGTTTCTGGTCCTATGAGCAAGAGATTTTTCTGGTAAGAAGAGTCACTATTGCGCTCCCATTGCCAGAAACAGTGCAAATAGCACTGGCATCTGTTCCATGCATGTACAGAGTATTGGACTGAAGAGGAGCTACTGTTCTTTTCAGTTTCCTAAGCAGAGTTGAACTAGATATGGCCCCTGTGTGTAGGAAGCACAGTTCTTTTGTTCTGAGGAAGTTCACTGTTCTGGCCTTATAGGAAACACAGTAGAGTAGAAGAGCGCTCTTTTCTCAAAAGCAGAGTGTGTTTCTTGTAAGGCAAGCTAGCGTTTCTTTCCCAGTCCTAAATGGAGTTGTGTCTCATGCAGTTTCTGGTCCTATGAGCAAGAGTTGTTTTCTGGTAAGAAGAGTCACTATTGCGCTCCCTTTGTCATACACAGGGCAAATAGCACTGGTGTCTGTTCCCAGCAAGTGCAGTGTATTTGACTGAAGAGCGTATACTATTCTTGTCAGTTTCCTAAGAAGAATTGAATTAGATACGGCCCGTGTGTGTAGGAAGCACAGTCCTTTTGTTCTGAGCAAGCTCATTGTTCTGGCCATAGAGGAAACACAGTAGAGTAGAAGAGTGCTCTTTTCTCAAAAGCAGAGTGTGTTTCTTGTGAGCAGAGCTAGCGTTTGTTTCCCAGTCCTAAATGGAGGTGAGTCACATGCAGTTTGTGGTCCTAAGAGCAAGAGTTGTTTTCTGGTAAGAAGAGTCACTATTGCGCTCCCATTGCCATAGAGAGTACAAATAGCACTCGCGTCTCTTCCCAGCAAGTACAGTGTATTAGACTGAAGAGGAGCTACAGTTCTTGTCACTGACCTAAGCAAAGTTGAATTAGATATGGCCCATGTGTGTAGGAAGCAAAGTTCTTTTGTTCTGAGCAAGCTCACTGTTTGGACCCCATAGGAAACACAGTAGAGTAGAAGAGTGCTCTTTTCTCTAAAGCAGTGTGTTTCTTGAAAGGCGAGCTAACGTTTGTTTCCCAGTCCTAAATGGAGTTGAATCACATGCAGTTTCTGGTCCTACGAGCAAGAGTTGTTTTCTGGTAAGGAAAGTCACTATTGCGCTCCCATTGCCATACACAGTGCAAATAGCACATGCGTCTGTTCCCAGCAAGTACAGTGTATTGGACTGAAGAGGAGATACTGTTCTTCTCAGTTTCCTAAGCAGAGTTGAACTAGATATGGCCCGTGTGTCTAGAAAGCACAGTTCATTTGTTCTGAGCAAGCTAACTGTTCTGCCCTATAGGAAACACAGTAGAGTAGAAGAGTGCTCTTTTCTCAAAAGCAGAGTGTGTTTCTTGTAAGGTGAGCAAGAGTTTGTTTCCCAGTCCTAAATGGAGTTGAGTCACATGCAGTTTCTGGTCGTACGAGCAAGAGTTGTTTTCTGGTAAGAAGAGTCACTATTGCGCTCCCATTGTCATACACAGGGCAAATAGCACTGGCATCTGATCCCAGGAAGTACAGTGTATTGGACTGAAGAGGATCTACTGTTCTTGTCAGGTTCCTACACAGAATTGAACTAGATATGGCCATGTGTGTAGAAAGCACAGTTCTTTTGTTCTGAGCAAGCTCACTCTTTGGACCCCATTGGAAACACAGTAGAGTAGAAGAGTGCTCTTTCTCAAAAGCAGAGTGTGTTTATTGAAAGGCGAGCTAGTGTTTGTTTCCCAGTCAGAAATGGAATTGAATCCCGTGCAGTTTCTGGTCCTATGAGCAAGAGATTTTTCTGGTAAGAAGAGTCACTATTGCGCTCGCATTGCCAGAATCAGTGCAAATAGCACTGGCATCTGTTCCATGCATGTACAGAGTATTGGACTGAAGAGGAGCTACTGTTCTTGTCAGTTTCCTAAGCAGAGTTGAACTAGATATGGCCCCTGTGTGTAGGAAGCACAGTTCTTTTGTTCTGAGCAAGTTCACTGTTCTGGCCTTATAGGAAACACAGTAGAGTAGAAGAGCGCTCTTTTCTCAAAAGCAGAGTGTGTTTCTTGTAAGGCAAGCTAGCGTTTCTTTCCCAGTCCTAAATGGAGTTGTGTCTCATGCAGTTTCTGGTCCTATGAGCAAGAGTTGTTTTCTGGTAAGAAGAGTCACTATTGCGCTCCCTTTGTCATACACAGGGCAAATAGCACTGGTGTCTGTTCCCAGCAAGTGCAGTGTATTTGACTGAAGAGCGTATACTATTCTTGTCAGTTTCCTAAGCAGAATTGAATTAGATACGGCCCGTGTGTGTAGGAAGCACAGTCCTTTTGTTCTGAGCAAGCTCATTGTTCTGGCCATAGAGGAAACACAGTAGAGTAGAAGAGTGCTCTTTTCTCAAAAGCAGAGTGTGTTTCTTGTGAGCAGAGCTAGCATTTGTTTCCCAGTCCTAAATGGAGGTGAGTCACATGCAGTTTGTGGTCCTAAGAGCAAGAGTTGTTTTCTGGTAAGAAGAGTCACTATTGCGCTCCCATTGCCATAGAGAGTACAAATAGCACTCGCGTCTCTTCCCAGCAAGTACAGTGTATTAGACTGAAGAGGAGCTACTGTTCTTGTCACTGATCTAAGCAAAGTTGAATTAGATATGGCCCATGTGTGTAGGAAGCACAGTTCTTTTGTTCTGAGCAAGCTCACTGTTTGGACCCCATAGGAAACCCAGTAGAGTAGATGAGTGCTCTTTTCTCAAAAGCAGAGTGTGTTTCTTGTAGGCGAGCTAGCGTTTGTTTCCCAGTCCTAAATGGAGTTGAATCCCATGCAGTTTCTGGTCCTACGAGCAAGAATTGTTTTCTGGTAAGAAGAATCACTATTGTGCTCTTAATGTCATACACAGTGCAAATAGCATTGTCGTCGGTTCCCAGCATGTACAGTGTATTGGACTGAAGAGAATCTACTGTTCTTGTCAGGTTCCTAAGCTGAATTGAACTAGATATGGTCGTTGGTGTAGGAAGCACAGTTCTTTTTTTCTGAGCAAGTTCACTGTTCTGGCCCTAAAGGAAACACAGTAGAGTAGAAGAGTGCTCTTTTCTCAAAAGCAGAGTGTGTTTCTTGTAAGGCGAGCTAGCGTTTCTTTACCAGTCCAAAATGGAGTTGAGTCACTTGCAGTTTCTGGTCCTACGAGCAAGAGTTGTTTTCTGGTAAGAAGAGTCACTATTGTGCTCCCATTGTCATACACAGGGCAAATAGCACTGGTGCCTGTTCGCAGCATGTGCAGAGTATTTGACTGGAGGGTATACTGTTCTTGTCAGTTTCCTAAGCTGAATTGAACTAGATATGGCCGTGTGTGTAGGAAGCACACTTCTTTTGTTCTGTGCAATCTCACTGTTCTGGCCCTATAGGAAACACAGTGGAGTAGAAGAGTGCTCTTTTCTCAAAAGCAGAGTGTGTTTCTTGCATGGAGAGATAGCGTTTTTTTTCCCAGTCCTAAATGGAGTTGAATCACATGCAGTTTCTGATCCTACGAGCAAGAGTTGTTTTCTGGTAAGGAAAGTCACTATTGCGCTCCCATTGTCACTCACAGGGCAAATAGCACTGGCGTCGGTTCCCAGCATGTACAGTGTATTGGACTGAAGAGAATCTACTGTTCTTCTCAGGTTCCTAAGCAGAAATGAACTAGATATGGCCGTGTATGTAGGAAGCACAGTTCTTTTGTTCTGAGCATGCTCACTGTTCGGACCCCATAGGAAACACAGTAGAGTAGAACAGTGATCTTTTCTCTAAAGCAGAGTGTGTTTCTTGTAAGTCGAGCTAGCGTTTGTTTCCCAGACCTAAATGTAGTTGAATCACATGCAGTTTCTGGTCCTACAAGCAAGAGATGTTTTCTGGTAGGGAAAGTCACTATTGCGATCTCATTGACATACACAGTTCAAATAGCACTTGCTTCTGCTCCCAGCAAGTACAGTGTATTGGACTGAAGAGGAGCTACTGTTCTTGTCAGTTTCCTAAGCAGAGTTGAACTAGATATGGCCCGTGTGTGTAGGAAGCACAGGTCTTTTTTTCTGAGCAAGCTCACTGTTTGGACCCCATAGGAAACCCACTAGAGTAGATGAGTGCTCTTTTCTCAAAAGCAGAGTGTGTTTCTTGTAGGCGAGCTAGCGTTTGTTTCCCAGTCCTAAATGGAGTTGAATCCCATGCAGTTTCTGGTCCTACGAGCAAGAGTTGTTTTCTGGTAAGAAGAATCACTATTGCGCTCACAATGTCATACACAGTGCAAATAGCTTTGGCGTCGGTTCCCAGCAAGTACAGTGTATTGGACTGAAGAGGAGCTACTGTTATTGTCAGTTTCCTAAGCAGAGTTGAACTAGATATGGCTCATATGTGTAGGAAGCACAGTTCTTTTGTTCTGCGAAAGCACACTGTGCGGACACCATCGGAAACACAGTAGAGTAGATGAGAGCTCTTTTCTCAAAATTAGATTGTGTTTCTTGAAAGGCAAGCTAGTATTTGCTTCCCAGTCAGAAATGGAGTTGAATCCCATGCCGTTTCTGGTCCTACGAGCAAGAGTTTTTTTCTGGTAAGAAGAGTCACTATTGGGCTCCCATTGCCATACAAGTGCAAATATCACTGGCGTCTGTTCCCAGCAAGTACAGTGTATTCGAATGAAGAGCAGCTACTGTTCTTGTCAGTTTTCTAAGCAGAGATGAACAAGATACGGCCCCTGTGTGTAGGACGCACAGTTCTTTTGTTCTGAGCAAGCTCACTGTTCGGACACCATAGGAAACACAGTAGAGTACAAGAGTGCTCTTTTCTCAAAAGCAGAGTGTGTTTTTGTAAGGCGAGCTAGCGTTTGTTTCCCAGTGCTAAATGGAGTTGAATCACATGCAGTTTCTGGTCCTACGAGCAAGAGTTGTTTTCTGGTAAGGAAAGTCACTATTGCGCTCCCATTACCCTACACAAGGCAAATAGCACTCGCGTCTTTTCCCAGCAAGTACAGTGTATTGGACTGAATAGGAGTTACTGTTCTTGCAGGTTCCTAGGCAGAGTTGAACTAGATATGGTCCGTGTGTGTAGCAAGCACAGTTCTTTTGTTCTGAGCAAGCTCACTGTTTGGACCCCATAGGAAACACAGTAGAGTAGAAGAGTGCTCTTTTCTCTAAAGCAGAGTGTGTTTCTTGTAAGGCGAGCTAGCGTTTGTTTCCCAGTCCTAAATGGAGTGGAATCACATGCAGTTTCTGGTCCTACGAGCAAGAGTTGTTTTCTGGTAAGGAAAGTCACTCTTGCGCTCCCATTTCCATAAACAGTGCAACTATCCCTCCCGTCTTTTCCCAGCAAGTACAGTGTATTGGACTGAAGAGGAGCTACTGTTCTTCTCAGTTTCCTAAGCAGAGTTGAACTAGATATGGCCCGTGTGTGTAGGAAGCACAATTCTTATGTTCTGAGCAAGCTCACTGTTCTGGCCCTATAGGAAACACAGTAGAGTAGAAGAGTGCTCTTTTCTCAAAAGCAGAGTGTGATTCTTGTAAAGCGAGCTAGAGTTTGTTTCCCAGTACTAAATGGAGTTGAATCACATGCAGTCTCTGGTCCTACGAGCAAGAGTTGTCTTCTGGTAAGAAGAGTCACTATTGCGCTGCCTATATCATACACAGGACAAATAGCACTGTTGTCTGTTCCCAGCAAGTACAGTGTATTGGACTGAAGAGGATCTACTGTTCTTGTCAGGTTCCTAAGCAGACTTGAACTAGATATGGCCGTGTGTGTAGGAAGCACAGTTTTTTTGTTCTGAGCAAGCTCACTGTTCGGACCCCATAGGAAACACAGTAGAGTAGAAGAGTGCTCTTTTCTCAAAAGCAGAGTGTGTTTCATGTAAGGCGAGCTAGCATTTGTTTCCCAGTCCTAATGGAGTTGAATCACATGCAGTTTCTGGTCCTACGAGCAAGAGTTGTTTTCTGGTAAGGAAAGTCACTATTGCGCTCCCATTGCCATACACAGTGCAAATAGCACTCGCGTCTGTTCCCAGCAAGTACAGTCTATCGGACTGAAGAGGAGCTACTGTTCTTGTCAGTTTCCTAAGCAGAGTTGAACTAGATATGGCCCGTGTGTAGGAAGCACATTTCTTTTGTTCTGAGCAAGCTCACTGTTCTGGCCCTATAGGAAACACAGTAGAGTAGAAGAGTGCACTTTTCTCTAAAGCAGAGTGTGTTTTTGTAAGGCGAGCTAGCATTTGTTTCCCAGTCCTAAATGGAGTGGAATCACATGCAGTCTCTGGTCCTACGAGCAAGAGTTGTTTTCTGGTAAGGAAAGTCACTATTGCGCTCCCCTTGCCATACATAGTGCAAATAGATCTCGTGTCTGTTCCCAGCAAATACAGTGTATTGGACTGAAGAGGAGCTACTGTTCTTGTCAGTTTCCTAAGCAGAGTTGAACTAGATATGGCCCGTGTGTGTAGGAAGGACAGTTCTTTTGTTCTGAGCAAGCTCACTGTTCAGACCCCATAGGAAACACAGAAGAGGAGAAGAGTGCTCTTTTCTCAAAAGCAGAGTGTGTTTCTTGTAAGGCGAGCTAGCGTTTGTTTCCCAGTCCTAAATGGATTTGAGTCACATGCAGTTTCTGGTCCTAAGAACAAGAGTTGTTTTCTGGTAAGGAAAGTCACTATTGCGCGCCCATTGCCTTACACAAGGCAAATAGCACATGCGTCTTTTCCCAGGAAGTACAGTGTATTGGACTGAATAGGAGTTACTGTTCTTGTCAGTTTCCTAAGTAGAGTTGAACTAGATATGGTCCGTTTGTGTAGCTAGCTTTTGTTTCCCAGTCCTAAATGGAGTTGAATTACATGCAGTTTCTGGTCCTACGAGCAAGAGTTGTTTTATGGTAAGAAGTGTCACTATTGCGCTGCCATTGCCGTACACAGTGCAAATAGCACTCGCGTTTGTTCCCAGCAAGTACAGTGTATCGGACTGAAGAGTAGCTACTGTTGTTGTCAGTTTCCTAAGCAGAGTTGAACTAGATATCGCCCGTGTGTGTAGGAAACAAAGTTCTTTTGTTCTGAGGAAGCTCATTATTCTGTGCTCCCAATGCCATACACAGTGCAAATAGCACTCGTGTCTGTTCCCAGCAATTATAGTGTATCGGACTGAAGAGGAGCTACTGTTCTTGTCGGTTTCCTAAGCAGAGTTGAACTAGATATGGTCCATGTGTAGGAAGCACAGTTTTCTGTTCTGAGCAGGCTCACTCTTTGGACCCCGTAGGAAACACAATAGAGTAGAAGAGTGTTCTTTTCTCAAAAGCAGAGTGTGTTTCTTGTAAGGCGAGCTAGCATTTTTTTCCCAGTCCTAAATGGAGTTGAGTCACATGCAGTTTCTGTTCCTACGAGCAATAGTTGTTTTCTGGTAAATAGAGTCACTATTGTGCTCCCATTGTCATACACAGGGCAAATAGTACTGGCGTCTGTTCCCAGCATGTACAGTGTATTGGACTGAAGAGGATCTACTGTTCCTGTCAGTTTCCTAAGCAGAACTGAATAGATATGGCCTCTGTGTGCAGGAAGCACAGTTCTTTTATTCTGAAGAAGCTCACTCATCTGGCCCTATACGAAACACAGTGTAGTAGAAGAATGCTCTTTTGTCAAAAGCACAGAGTTTTTCTTGTAAGGCGAGCTCGCATTTCTTTCCCAGTCCTAAATGGAGTTGAGACACATGCAGTTTTTTGTCCTACGAGCAAGAGTTTTTTTCTGGTAAGAAGAGTCACTATTGAACTCTCATAGCCATACACAGTGAAAATAGCACTTGCATCTGTTCCCAGCAAGTACAGTGTATTGGACTGAAGAGGATCTACTGTTCTTGTCAGTTTTTTAAGCAGAGTTGAACTAGATATGGCCCGTGTGTGTAGGAAGCACAGTTCTTTTGTTCTGAGCAAGCTCACTGTTAGGACCCCATAGGAAACTCAGTAGGGTAGAAGAGTGCTCTTTTCTCAAAAGCAGAGTGTGTTTCATGTAAGGCGAGCTAGCATTTGTTTCCCAGTCCTAAATGTAGTTGAATCACATGCAGTTTCTGGTCCTACGAGCAAGAGTTGTTTTCTGGTAAGAAGAGTCACTATTGCGCTGCCATTGTCATACAAAGGGCAAATAGCACTCGCGTCTGTTCCCAGCAAGTACAGTGTATTGGACTGAAGAGGATCTACTATTCTTGTCAGTTTCCTAAGCAGAATTGAACTAGATATGACCGTGTGTGTAGGAAGCACAGTTCTTTTGTTCTGAGCAAGCTCACTGTTTTGGTCCTATAGGAAACACAGTTGAGTAGAAGAGTGCTCTTTTCTCAAAAGCAGAGTGTGTTTCTTGTAAGGCGAGCTCGCGTTTGTTTCCCAGTCCTAAATGGAGTTGTGTCACATGCAGTTTTTGGTCCTACGAGCAAGAGTTGTTTTCTGGTAAGAAGAGTCACTATTGCGCTCCAATTGACAAACACAGTGCAAATAGCACTCGTGTCTGTTCCCCGCAAGTACAGTGTATTGGACTGAATAGGAGCTACTGTTCTTGTCAGTTTCCTAAGCAGAGTTGAACTAGATATGGTCCGTTTGTGTAGGAAGCACAGTTCTTTTGTTCTCAGCAAGCTCACTGTTCTGGCCCGATAGGAAACACTGTAGAGTAGAAGAGTGCTCTTTTCTCTAAAGCAGAGTGTGTTTCTTGTAAGGCGAGCTTGCGTTTGTTTCCCAGTCCTAAATGGAGTTGAGTCACATGCAGTTTTTGGTCCTACGAGCAAGAGTTGTTTTCTCGTAAGAAGAGTCACTATTTCGCTCCAATTGCCATACACAGTGCAAATAGCACTCGCGTCTGTTCCCAGCAAGTACAGTGTATTGGACTGAATAGGAGCTACTTTTCTTGTCAGTTTCCAAAGCATAGTTGAACTAGATATCGTCCGTTTGTGTAGGAACCACAGTTCTTTTGTTCTCAGCAAGCTCATTGTTCTGGTCCTATAGGAAACACAGTAGAGTAGAACAGTGCTCTTTTCTCAAAAGCAGAGTGGGTTTCTTGTAAGGCGAGCTAGGGTTTGTGTCCCAGTCCTAAATGGAGTTGAATCACATGCAGTTTCTGGTCCTACGAGCAAGAGTTGTTTTATGGTAAGAATAGTCACTATTGCGCTGCCATTGCCATACACAGGACAAATAGCACTGGCATCTGTTCCCAGCAAGTACAGTGTATTGCACTGAAGAGGATCTACTATTTTTGTCAATTTCCTAAGCAGAATTGAACTAGATATGACTGTATGTGTAGGAAGCACAGTTCTTTTGTTCTGAGCAAGCTCACTGTTTTGGTCTTAATGGAAACACAGTTGAGTAGAAGAGTGCTCTTTTCTCAAAAGCAGAGTGTGTTTCTTGTAAGGCGAACTCGCGTTTGTTTCCCAGGCCTAAATGGAGTTGAGTCACATGCAGTTTTTAGTCCTACGAGCAAGAGTTGTTTTCTGGTAAGACGAGTCACTACTGTGCTCCAATTGCCATACACAGTGCAAATAGCACTCGCGTCTGTTCCCAGCAAGTACAGTGTATTGTACTGAAGAGGAGCTACTGCTCTTGTCAGGTTCCTAAGCAGAGTTGAACTTGATATGGTCCGTGTGTGTAGGAAGCACAGTTCTTTTCTTCTGAGCAAGCTCACTCTTTGGACCCCATAAAAAACACAGTAGAGTAGAAGAGTGCTCTCTTCTCAAAAGCAGAGTGTGTTTCTTGTAGGTGAGCTAGCATTTGTTTCCCAGTCTTAAATGGAGTTGAATCCCATGTAGTTTCTGGTCCTAGGAGCAAGAGTTGTTTTCTGGTAAGAAGAGTCACTATTGTGCTCCCATTGTCATACACAGGGCATATAGCACTCGCGTCTGTTCCCAGCAAGTACAGTGTTTTGGACTGAAGAGGATCTACTATTCTTGTCAGTTTCCTAAGCAGAATTGAACTAGATATGACCGTGTGTTTAGGAAGCACAGTCCTTTTGTTCTGAGCAAGCTCACTGTTTTGGCCCTATAAAAAACACAGTAGAGTAGAAGAGTGCTCTTTTCTCAAAAGCGGAGTGTGTTTCTTGTAAGGCGAGCTAGTGTTTGTTTCGCAGTCCTAAATGGAGTTGAATCACATGCAGTTTCTGGTCCTACGAGCAAGAGTTGTTTTCTGGTAAGAAGAGTCCCTATTGCGCTCCCATTGTCATACACAGAGCAAATAGTCCTGGTGTCTGTTCGTAGCATGTACAGTGAATTGGACTGAAGAGGAGCTACTGTTCTTGTCAGTTTCATAAGCAGAGTTGAACTAGATATGGTCCGTGTGTAGGAAGCACAGTTTTCTGTTCTGAGCAAGCTCACTGTTTGGACCCCATAGGAAACACAGTAGAGTAGATGAGTGCTCTTTTCTCAAAAGCAGTGTGTGTTTCTTGTAAGGCGAGCTAGCATTTGTTTCCCAGTCCTAAATGGAGTTGAATCCCATGCAGTTTCTGTTCCTACGAGCAAGAGTTGTTTTCTGGTAAGGAAAGTCACTATGGCGCTCCCATTGCCATACACAGTGCAAATAGCACTCGCGTGTGTTCCCAGCTAGTACAGTGTACCGGACTGAAGAGGAGCAACTGTTTTTGTCAGTTTCCTAAGCAGAGTTGAACTAGATATGGCCCGTGTGTGTAGGAAGCACATTTTTTTTTTTCTGAGCAAGCTCACTGTTCTGGCCCTATAGGAAACACTTTAGAGTATAAGAGGGCTCTTTTCTCAAAAGCAGAGTGTGTTTCTTGTAATGCGAGCTAGCGTTTGTTTCCCAGTCCTAAATGGTGTTGAATCTCATGCAGTTTCTGGTCCTACGAGCAAGAGTTGTTTTCTGGTAAGAAGAGTCACTATTGTGCTCCCATTGCCATGCACAGAGCAAATAGCACTCACGTCTGTTCCCAGCAAGTACAGTGTATCGGACTGAAGAGTAGCTACTGTTGTTGTCAGTTTCCTAAGCAGAGTTGAACGAGATATGGCCTGTGTGTGTAGGAAGCTCAGTTCTTTTGTTCTGAGCAAGCTCACTGTTTTGACCACATAGGAAACACAGTAGAGTAGAAGAGTGCTCTTTTCTCAAAAGCAGGATGTGTTTCTTGTAAGGCGAGCTAGTGTTTGTTTCCCAGTCCTAAATGGAGTTGAATCACATGCAGTTTCTGGTCCTACAAGCAAGAGTTGTTTTCTGGTAAGGAAAGTCACTATTGCACTCCCATTGCCATACACAGTGCAAATAGCACTCACGTCTGTTCCCAGCAATTACAGTGTATTGGACTGAAGAGGAGCTACTGTTCTTGTCGGTTTCCTAAGCAGAGTTGAACTAGATATCATCCGTGTGTAGGAAGCACAGTTTTCTGTTCTTAGCAAGCTCACTGTTTGGACCCCGTAGGAAACACAATAGAGTAGAAGAGTGCTCGTTTCTCAAAAGCAGAGTGTGTTTCTTGTAAGGCGAGCTAGCATTTGTTTCCCAGTCCTAAATGGAGTTGAATCACATGCAGTTTCTGGTCCTACGAGCAATAGTTGTTTTATGGTAAGAATAGTCACTATTGCGCTGCCATTGCCATACACAGGACAAATAGCACTGGCGTCTGTTCCCAGCAAGTACAGTGTATTGGACTGAAGGGGATCTACTGTTCTTGTCAGGTTCCTAAACAGAATTGAACTAGATATGGCCGTGTGTGTAGGAAGCACAGTTCTTTTGTTCTGAGCAAGCTCAATGTTCTGGCCCTACAGGAAACACAGCAGAGTAGAAGAGTGCTCTTTTCTCAAAAGCAGAGTGTATTTCTTGTAAGGCGAGCTAGCATTTGTTTCCCAGTCCTAAATGGAGTTGAGTCACATGCAGTTTCTGGTCCTAGAAACAAGAGTTGTTTTCTGGTAAGAAGTCACTATTGTGCTCCCATTGTCATACACAGGGCAAATAGTACTGGCGTCTGTTCCCAGCATGTACAGTGTATTGGACTGAAGAGGATCTACTGTTCTTGTCAGATTCCTAAGCAGAATTGAATACATATGGCCCTTGTGTGCAGGAAGCACAGTTCTTTTGTTTTGAGGAAGCTCACTCATCTGGCCCTATAGGAAACACAGTACAGTAGAAGAATGCTCTTTTGTCAAAAGCACAGAGTTTTTCTTGTAAGGCGAGCTAGCATTTCTTTCCCAGTCCTAAATGGAGTTGAGACACATGCAGTTTTTGGTCCTACGAGCAAGAGTTTTTTTCTGGTAAGAAGAGTCACTATTGCACTTTCATTGCCATACACAGTTAATAGCACTTGCATCTGTTCCCAGCAAGTACAGTGTATTGGACTGAAGAGGATCTACTGTTCTTGTCAGTTTTTTAAGCAGAGTTGAACTAGATATGGCCGTGTGTGTAGGAAGCACAGTTCTTTTGTTCTGAGCAAGCTCACTGTTCTGGCCCGATAGGAAACACAGTAGAGTAGAAGATTGCTCTTTTCTCAAAAGCAGAGTGTGTTTCTTGTAAGGCGAGCTAGCGTTTTTTTCCCAGTCCTAAATGGAGTTGAATCACATGCAGTTTCTGGTCCTAGGAGCAAGAGTTGTTTTCTGGTAAGAAGAGTCCCTATTGCGCTCCCATTATCATACAAAGAGCAAATAGTCCTGGTGTCTGTTCCTAGCATGTACAGTGAATTGGACTGAAGAGGAGATACTGTTCTTGTCAGTTTCCTAAGCAGAGTTGAACTAGATATGGCACGTGTGTGTAGGAAGCACAGTTCTTTTGTTCTGAGCAAGCTCCTTGTTCGGACCCATAGGAAACACAGTAGAGTAGAAGAGTGCTCTTTTCTCAAAAGCAGAGTGTGTTTCATGTAAGGCGAGCTAGCATTTGTTTCCCAGTCCTAAATGGAGTTGAATCACATGCAGTTTCTGGTCCTACGAGCAAGAGTTGTTTTCTTGTAAGGAAAGTAACTATTGCGCTCCCATTGCCATACACAGTGCAAATAGCACTCGCGTGTGTTCCCAGCTAGTACAGGGTATCGTACTGAAGAGGAGCTACTGTTTTTGTCAGTTTCCTAAGCAGAGTTGAACTAGATATGGCCCGTGTGTGTAGGAAGCACAGTTTTTTTTTTTTCTGAGCAAGATCACTGTTCTGGCCCTATAGGAAACACTTTAGAGTATAAGAGGGCTCTTTTCTCAAAAGCAGAGTGTGTTTCTTGTAACGCGAGCTAGCGTTTGTTTCCCAGTCCTAAATGGAGTTGAATTACATGCAGTTTCTGATCCTATGAGCAAGAGTTGTTTTCTGGTAAGGAAAGTCACTATTGTGCTCCCATTGCCATACACAGTGCAAATAGCACTCACGTCTGTTCCCAGCAATTACAGTGTATCGGACTGAAGAGGAGCTACTGTTCTTGTCAGTTTCCTAAGCAGAGTTGAACTAGATATGGTCCGTGTGTAGGAAGCACAGTTTTCTGTTCTGAGCAAGCTCACTGTTTGGACCCCATAGGAAACACAGTAGAGTAGAAGAGTGCTCTTTTCTCAAAAGCAGTGTGTGTTTCTTGTAAGGTGAGCTAGCATTTGTTTCCCAGTCCTAAATGGAGTTGAATCCCATGCAGTTTCTGTTCCTACGAGCAAGAGTTGTTTTCTGGTAAGGAAAGTCACTATGGCGCTCCCATTGCCATACACAGTGCAAATAGCACTCGCGTGTGTTCCCAGCTAGTACAGTGTACCGGACTGAAGAGGAGCAACTGTTTTTGTCAGTTTCCTAAGCAGAGTTGAACTAGATATGGCCCGTGTGTGTAGGAAGCACAGTTTTTTTTTTCTGAGCAAGCTCACTGTTCTGGCCCTATAGGAAACACTTTAGAGTATAAGAGGGCTCTTTTCTCAAAAGCAGAGTGTGTTTCTTGTAATGCGAGCTAGCGTTTGTTTCCCAGTCCTAAATGGTGTTGAATCTCATGCAGTTTCTGGTCCTACGAGCAAGAGTTGTTTTCTGGTAAGAAGAGACACTATTGTGCTCCCATTGCCATGCACAGAGCAAATAGCACTCGCGTCTGTTCCCAGCAAGTACAGTGTATCGGACTGAAGAGTAGCTACTGTTGTTGTCAGTTTCCTAAGCAGAGTTGAACGAGATATGGCCCGTGTGTGTAGGAAGCTCAGTTCTTTTGTTCTGAGCAAGCTCACTGTTTTGACCACATAGGAAACACAGTAGAGTAGAAGAGTGCTCTTTTCTCAAAAGCAGGGTGTGTTTCTTGTAAGGCGAGCTAGTGTTTGTTTCCCAGTCCTAAATGGAGTTGAATCACATGCAGTTTCTGGTCCTACGAGCAAGAGTTGTTTTCTGGTAAGGAAAGTCACTATTGCACTCCCATTGACATACACAGTGCAAATAGCACTCGCGTCTGTTCCCAGCAATTACAGTGTATTGGACTGAAGAGGAGCTACTGTTCTTGTCGGTTTCCTAAGAAGAGTTGAACTAGATATCGTCCGTGTGTAGGAAGCACAGTTTTCTGTTCTGAGCAAGCTCACTGTTTGGACCCCGTAGGAAACACAATAGAGTTGAAGAGTGCTCTTTTCTCAAAAGCAGAGTGTGTTTCTTGTAAGGCGAGCTAGCATTTGTTTCCCAGTCCTAAATGGATTTGAATCACATGCAGTTTCTGGTCCTACGAGCAATAGTTGTTTTATGGTAAGAATAGTCACTATTGCGCTGCCATTGCCATACACAGGACAAATAGCACTGGCGTCTGTTCCCAGCAAGTACAGTGTATTGGACTGAAGGGGATCTACTGTTCTTGTCAGGTTCCTAAACAGAATTGAACTAGATATGGCCGTGTGTGTAGGAAGCACAGTTCTTTTGTTCTGAGCAAGCTCACTCATCTGGCACTATAGGAAACACAGTATAGTAGAAGAATGCTCTTTTGTCAAAAGCACAGAGTTTTTCTTGTAAGGCGAGCTAGCATTTCTTTCCCAGTCCTAAATGGAGTTGAGACACATGCAGTTTTTGGTCCTACGAGCAAGAGTTTTTTTCTGGTAAGAAGAGTCACTATTGCACTTTCATTGCCATACACAGTGCAAATAGCACTTGCATCTGTTCCCAGCAAGTACAGTGTATTGGACTGAAGAGGATCTACTGTTCTTGTCAGTTTTTTAAGCAGAGTTGAACTAGATATGGCCCGTGTGTGTAGGAAGCACAGTTCTTTTGTTCTGAGCAAGCTCACTGTTTTGGTCCTATAGGAAACACAGTTGAGTAGAAGAGTGCTCTTTTCTCAAAAGCAGAGTGTGTTTCTTGTAAGGCGAGCTCGCGCTTGTTTCCCAGTCTTAAATGGAGTTGAATCCCATGCAGTTTCTGGTCCTAGGAGCAAGAGTTGTTTTCTGGTAAGAAGAGTCACTATTGTGCTCCCATTGTCATACACAGGGCATATAGCACTCGCGTCTGTTCCCAGCAAGTATAGTGTTTTGGACTGAAGAGGATCTACTATTCTTGTCAGTTTCCTAAGCAGAATTGAACTAGATATGACCGTGTGTTTAGGAAGCACAGTTCTTTTGTTCTCAGCAAGCTCACTGTTCTGGCCTGATAGGAAACACAGTAGAGTAGAAGAGTGCTCTTTTCTCAAAAGCAGAGTGTGTTTCTTGTAAGGCGAGCTAGCGTTTTTTTCCCGGTCCTAAATGGAGTTGAATCACATGCAGTTTCTGGTCCTACGAGCAAGAGTTGTTTTCTGGTAAGAAGTAACTGTTGTGCTCCCATTGCCATACACAGTGCAAATAGCACTCGCGTCTGTTCACAGCAAGTACAGTGTATCGGACTGAAGAGGATCTACTGTTCTTGTCAGGTTTACAAGCAGAATTGAACTAGATATGGCCATGTGTGTAGGAAGCACAGTTCTTTTGTTCTGAGCAAGCTCACTGTTCGGACCCCATAGGAAACACAGTAGAGTAGAAGAGTGCTTTTTTCTCTAAAGCAGATTGTGTTTATTGTAAGGCGAGCTAGAATTTGTTTCCCAGTCCTAAATGGAGTTGAATCACATACAGTTTCTGGTCCTACGAGCAAGAGTTGTTTTCTGGTAAGGAAAGTCACTATTGCGCTCCCATTGCCATACACAGTGCAAATAGCACTCGCCTCTGTTCCCAGCAAGTACAGTGTATTGGACTGAAGAGGAGCTACTGTTCTTGTCAGTTTCCTAAGCAGAGTTGAACTAGATATGGCCCGTGTGTGTAGGAAGCACAGTTCTTTGGTTCTGAGCAAGCTCACTGTTCTGGCCCTATAGGAAACACAGTAGAGTAGAAGAGTGCTCTTTTCTCTAAGCAGAGTGTGTTTCTTGTAAGGCGAGCTAGCGTTTGTTTCCCAGTCCTAAATGGAGTTGAATCACATGCAGTTTCTGGTCCTACGAGCAAGAGTTGTTTTCTGGTAAGGAAGTAACTGTTGTGCTCCCATTGCCATACACAGTGCAAATAGCACTCGCGTCTGTTCCCAGCAAGTACAGTGTATCGGACTGAAGAGGAGCTACTGTTCTTGTCAGTTTCCTAAGCAGAGTTGAACGAGATATGGCCCGTGTGTGTAGGAAGCACAGTTCTCTTGTTCTGAGCAAGCTCACTGTTCTGGCCCTATAGGAAACACAGTAGAGTAGAAGAGTGCTCTTTTCTCAAAAGCAGAGTGTGTTTTTGGAAGTCGAGCTAGTATTTGTTTCCCAGTCCTAAATGGAGTTGAGTCACATGCAGTTTTTTGTCCTACGAGTAAGAGTTTTTTTCTGGTAAGAAGAGTCACTATTGTGCTCCAATTGTCATACACAGGGCAAATAGCACTGGCGTCTGTTCCCAGTATGTACAGTGTATTGGACTGAACAGGATCTACTGTTCTTGTCAGGTCCCTAAGCAGAGTTGAACTAGATATGGCCGTGTGTGTAGGAAGCACAGTTCTTTTGTTCTGAGCAAGCTCACTGTTCTGGCACTATAGGAAACACAGTAGAGTAGAACAGTGCTCTTTTCTCAAAAGCAGAGTGTGTTTCTTAGAAGTCGACCAGCGTTTGTTTCCCAGTCGTAAATGGAGTGGATTCACATGCAGTTTCTGGTCCTACGAGCAAGAGTTGTTTTCTGGTAAGGAAGTCACTATTGTGCTCCCATTGCCATACACAGTGCAAATAGCACTCGCGTCTGTTCCCAGCAAGTACAGTGTATCGGACTGAAGAGGAGCTACTGTTCTTGTCAGTTTCCTAAGCAGAGTTGAACGAGATATGGCCCGTGTGTGTAGGAAGCACAGTTCTTTTGTTCTGAGCAAGCTCACTGTTTGGACCACATAGGAAACACAGTAGAGTAGAAGAGTGCTCTTTTCAGAAAAGCAGAGTGTGATTCATGTAAGGGGAGCTAGCATTTGTTTCCCAGTCCTAAATGGAGTTGAATCCCATGCAGTTTCTGGTCCTACAAGCAAGAGTTGTTTTCTGGTAAGGAAAGTCACTTTGCGCTCCCATTGCCATACACAGTGCAAATAGCACTCGCGTCTGTTCCCAGCAATTACAGTGTATGGGACTGAAGAGGAGCTACTGCTCTTGTCAATTTCCTAAGCAGAGTTGAACTAGATATGGCCCGTGTGTAGGAAGCACAGTTCTTTTGTTCTGAGCAAGCTCACTGTTCTGGCCCTACAGGAAACATAGTAGAGTAGAAGAGTGCTCTTTTCTCTAAAGCAGATTGTGTTTCTTTTAAGGCGAGCTAGCAATTGTTTCCCAGTCCTAAATGGCGTTGAATCACATACAGTTTCTGGTCCTACGAGCAAGAGTTGTTTTCTGGTAAGGAAAGTCACTATTGCGCTCCCATTGACATACACAGTGCAAAGAGCACTCGTGTCTGTTCCCTGCAAGTACAGTGTATTGGACTGAAGAGGAGCTACTGTTCTTGTCAGTTTCCTAAGCAGAGTTGAACTAGATATGATCCGTGTTTGTAGGAAGCACAGTTCTTTTTTTCTTTGCAAGCTCACTCTTTGGACCCCATAGGAAACACAGTAGAGCAGAAGAGTGCTATTTTCTCTAAAGCAGAGTGTGTTACTTGTAAGGCAAGCTAGCATTTGTTTCGCAGTCCTAAATGGTGTTGAATCCCATGCAGTTTCTGGTACTACGAGCAAGAATTGTTTTCTGGTAAAAAGAGTCACTATTGCGCTGCCATTGCCATACACAGGACAAATAGCACTGGAGTCTGTTCGCAGCAAGTACAGTATATTGGGCTGAAGAGGATCTATTGTTCTTGTCAGGTTCCTAAGCAGACTTGAACTAGTTATGGCCCTGTGTGTAGGAAGCACAGTTTTTTTGTTCTGAGCAAGCTCACTGTTCGGAACACATAGGAAACACAGTAGAGTAGAAGAGTGCTCTTTTCTCAAAATCAGAGTGTGTTTTTGGAAGGCGAGCTAGCGTTTGTTTCCCAGTCCTAAATGGAGTTGAGTCACATGCAGTTTTTTGTACTACGAGCAAGAGTTGTTTTCTGGTAAGATGAGTCACTATTGTGTTCCAATTGCCATACACAGTGCAAATAGCACTTGCGTCTGTTCCCAGCAAGTACAGTGTATTGGACTGAATAGGAGCTACTGCTCTTGTCAGTTTCCTAAGAAGAGTTGAACGAGATATGGCCCGTGTGTGTAGGAAGCCCAGTTCTTTTGTTCTGAGCAAGCTCACTGTTTGGACAACATAGGAAACACAGTAGAGTAGAAGAGTGCTCTTTTCTCTAAAGCAGAGTGTTTTTCTTGTAAGGTGAGCTCGCGTTTGTTTCCCAGTCCTAAATGGAGTTGAGTCACATGCTGTTTTTGGTCCTACGAGCAAGAGTTGTTTTCTGGTAAGAAGAGTCACTATTGCGCTCCAAATGCCATACACAGTGCAAATAGTACTCGCGTCTGTTCCCTTCAAGGACAGTGTATTGGACTGATTAGGAGCTACTGTTCTTGTCAGTTTCCTCAGTAGAGTTGAACTAGATATGGCCGTGTGTGTAGGAAGCACAGTTCTTTTGTTCTGAGCAAGCTCACTGTTCTGGCCCTATAGGAAACACAGTAGAGTAGAAGAGTGCTCTTTTCTCAAAAGCAGATTGTGTTTCTTGTAAGGCGAGCTAGCGTTTGTTTGCCAGTCCTAAATGGAGTTGAATCACATGCAGTTTCTGGTCCTACGACCAAGAGTTGTTTTCTGGTAAGGAAAGTCACTATTGCGCTCCCATTGCCATACACAGTGCAAATAGCACTCACGTCTGTTCCCAGCAATTACAGTGTATCGGACTGAAGAGGAGCTACTGTTCTTGTCAGTTTCCTAAGCAGAGTTGAACGAGATATGTCCCGCGTGTGTAGGAATCACAGTTCATTTGTTCTGAGCAAGCTCACTGTTTGGACCCCATAGGAAACACAGTAGAGTAGAAGAGTGCTCTTTTCTCAAAAGCAGAGAGTGTTTTTTGTAGGGCGAGCTAGCGTTTGTTTCCCAGTCCTAAATGGAGTTGAATCACATGCAGTTTCTGGTCCACGACCAAGAGTTGTATTCTGGTACGAAGAGTCACTATTGCGCTGCCATTGCCATACACAGGACAAATAGCACTGGCGTCTGTTCCCAGCAAGTACAGTGTATTGGAGTGAAGAGGATCTACTGTTCTTGTCAGGTTCCTAAGCAGACTTGAACTAGATATAGCCGTGTGTGTAGGAAGCACAGTTTTTTTGTTCTGAGCAAGCTCACTTTTCAGAACACATAGGAAACACAGTAGAGTAGAAGAGTGCTCTTTTCTCAAAAGCAGAGTGTGTTTCTTAAAAGTCGAGCTAGCGTTTGTTTCCCAGTCCTAAATGGAGTTGAGTCACATGCAGTTTTTTGTCCTACGAGCAAGAGTTGTTCTCTGGTAAGACAAGTCATTATTGGGCTCCAATTGCCATACACATTGCAAAAAGCACTCGCGTCTGTTCCCCGCAAGTACATTGTATCGGACTGAAGAGGAGCTTCTGTTCTTGTCAGTTTCCTAAGCAGAGTTGAACTAGATATGGCCCGTGTGTGTAGGAAGCAAAGTTTTTTTTTCTGAGCAAGCTCACTGTTCTGGCCCTATAGGAAACACAGTAGAGTAGAAGAGTGCTCTTTACTCTAAAGCAGAGTGTGTTTCTTGTAAGGCGAGCTATCGTTTGTTTCCCAGTCCTAAATGGAGTTGAATCACATGCAGTTTCTGGTCCTACGAGCAAGAGTTGTTTTATGGTAAGAAGAGTCACTATTGTGCTCCAATTGCCATATACAGGACAAAGAGCACTGGCTTCTGTTCCCAGCAAGTACAATGTATTGGACTGAAGAGGATCTACTGTTCTTTCAGGTTCCTAAGCAGAATTGAACTAGATATGGCCGTGTGTGTAGGAAGCACAGTTCTTTTGTTCTGAGCAAGCTCACTGTTCGGACCCCATAGGAAACACAGTAGAGTAGAAGAGTGCTTTTTTCTCAAAAGCAGAGAGTGTTTCTTTTAAGGCGAGCTAGCGTTTGTTTCCCATTCCTAAATGGAGTTGAATCACATGCAGTTTGTGTTCCTACGAGTAAGAGTTGTTTTCTGGTAAGGAAAATCACTATTGTGCTCCTATTGCCATACACAGTACAAATAGCCCTCCCATCTGTTCCCAGCAAGTACAGTGTATTGGAAAGAAGAGGAGCTACTGTTCTTCTCAGTTTCCTAAGCAGAGTTGAACTACATATGGCCAGTGTGTGTAGGAAGCACAGTTCTTTTTTTCTGAGCAAGCTCACTGTTCTGGCCCTATAGGAAACACAGTAGAGTAGAAGAGTGCTCTTTTCTCAAAAGCAGAGTGTGTTTCTTGTAAAGCGAGCTAGAGTTTGTTTCCCAGTCCTAAAATGGAGTTGAATCACATGCAGTTTCTTGTCCATGAGCAAGAGTTGTTTTCTGGTAAGAAGAGTCACTATTGCGCTGCCATTGCCATACACAGGACAAATAGCATTGGCGTCTGTTCCCAGCAAGTACACTGTATTGGACTGAAGAGGATCTACTGTTCTTGTCAGGTTCCTAAGCAGACTTGAACTAGATATGGCCGTGTGTGTAGGAAGCACAGTTTTTTTTTTTTCTGAGCAAGCTCACTTTTCGGAACACATAGGAAACACAGTAGAGTAGAAGAGTGCTCTTTTCTCAAAAGCAGAGTGTGTTTCTTGGACGTCGAGCTAGCATTTGTTTCCCAGTCCTAAATGGAGTTGAGTCACATGCAGTTTTTTGTCCTACGAGCAAGAGTTGTTTTCTGGTAAGACAAGTCACTATTGGGCTCCAATTTTCATACACAGTGCAAATAGCACTCGCGTCTGTTCCCAGCAAGTACAGTGTATCGGACTGAAGAGGAGCTACTGTTCTTGTCAGTTTCCTAAGCAGAGTTATGGCCCGTGTGTAGGAAGCACAGCTCTTTTGTTCTGAGCAAGCTCACTGTTCTGGCCCTATAGGAAACACAGTAGAGTAGACGAGTGCTCTTTTCTCTAAAGCAGAGTGTGTTTCTTGTAAGGCGAGCTAGCGTTTGTTTCCCAGTCCTAAATGGAGTTGAATCACATGCAGTTTCTAGTCCTACGAGCAAGAGTTGTTTTATGTAAAGAAGAGTCACTTTTGCGCTGCCATTGCCATACACAGGACAAATAGCACTCGCGTCTGTTCACAGCAAGTACAGTGTATTGGACTGAAGAGGATCTACTGTTCTTGTCAGGTTCCTAAGCTAAATTGAACTAGATATGGCCGTGTGTGTAGGAAGCACAGTTCTTTTGTTCTGAGCAAGTTCAGTGTTCGGACTCCATAGGAAACACAGTAGTGTAGAAGAGTGCTCTTTTCTCAAAAGCAGAGTGTGTTTCTTGTAAGGTGAACTAGCGTTTGTTTCCCAGTCCTATATGGAGTTGAGTCACATGCAGTTTTTTGTCCTATGAGCAAGAGTTGTTTTCTGGTAAGACGAGTCACTATTGTGCTCTAATTGCCATACAGAGTGCAAATAGCACTCGCGTCTCTTCCCCGCAAGTACAGTGTATTGGACTGAAAAGGAGCTACTGTTCTTGTCAGTTTCCTAAGCAGAGTTGAACTAGATATGGCCCTTGTGTGTAGGAAGCACAGTTCTTTTGTTCTGAGCAAGCTCACTGTTCGGACCCCATAGGAAACACAGTAGAGTAGAAGAGTGCTCTTTTCTCAAAAGCAGAGTGTGTTTCATGTAAGGCGAGCTAGCATTTGTTTCCCAGACCTAAATGGAGTTGAATCACGTGCAGTTTCTGGTCCTATGAGCAAGAGTTGTTTTATGGTAAGGAAAGTCACTATTGTGTTCCCATTGCCCTACACAAGGCAAATAGCACTCGCGTCTTTCCCAGCAAGTACAGTGTATTGGACTGAATAGGAGCTACTGTTCTTGTCAGTTTACTAAGCAGAGTTGAACTAGATATGGTCCGTGTGTGTAGGAAGCACAGTTCTTTTGTTCTGAGCAAGCTCACTGTTCTGACCCCATAGGAAACACAGTAGAGTAGAAGAGTGCTCTTTTCTCAAAAGCAGAGTGTGTTTCATGTAAGGCGAGCTAGCATTTGTTTCCCAGACCTAAATGGAGTTGAATCACGTGCAGTTTCTGGTCCTATGAGCAAGAGTTGTTTTCTGGTAAGGAAAGTCACTATTGTGTTCCCATTGCCCTACACAAGGCAAATAGCACTCGCGTCTTTCCCAGCAAGTACAGTGTATTGGACTGAATAGGAGCTACTGTTCTTGTCAGTTTACTAAGCAGAGTTGAACTAGATATGGTCCGTGTGTGTAGGAAGCACAGTTTTTTTGTTCTGAGCAAGCTCACTGTTTGGACCCCATAGGAAACACAGTAGAGTAGAAGAGTGCTCTTTTCTCTAAAGCAGAGTGTGTTTCTTGTAAGGCGAGCTACCGTTTGTTTCCCAGTCCTAAATGGAGTGGAATCACATGCAGTTTCTGGTCCTACGAGCAAGAGTTTTTTTCTGGTAAAGAAAGTCACTATTGCGCTCCCATTGCCATACACAGTGCAAATAGCCCTCGAGTATCTTCCCAGCAAGTACAGTTTATTGGACTGAAGAGGAGCTACTGTTCTTCTCAGTTTTCTAAGCAGAGTTGAACTAGATACGGCCCGTGTGTGTAGGAAGCACAGTTCTTTTTTTCTGAGCAAGCTCACTGTTCTGGCCTTATAGGAAACACAGTAGAGTAGAAGAGTGCTCTTTTCTCAAAAGCAGAGTGTGTTTCTTGTAAAGCGAGCTAGAGTTTGTTTCCCAGGCCTAAATGGAGTTGAATCACATGCAGTTTCTGGTACTACAAGCAAGAGTTGTTTTCTGGTAAGAAGAGTCACTATTGCGCTGCCATTGCCATACACAGGACAAATAGCACTGGAGTCTGTTCCCAACAAGTACAGTGTATTGGACTGAAGAGGATCTACTGTTCTTGTCAGGTTCCTAAGCAGACTTGAACTAGATATGGCCGTGTGTGTAGGAAGCACAGTTTTTTTGTTCTCAGCAGCTCACTGTTCGGAAAACATAGGAAACACAGTAGAGTAGAAGAGTGCTCTTTTCTCAAAAGCAGAGTGTGATTCATGTAAGGCGAGCTAGCATTTGTTTCCCAGTCCTAAATGGAGTTGAATCACATGCAGTTTCTGGTCCATGAGCAAGAGTTGTTTTCTGGTAAGAAGAGTCACTATTGCGCTGCCATTGCCATACACAGGACAAATAGCACTGGCGTCTGTTCCCAGCAAGTACAGTGTATTGGACTGAAGAGGATCTACTGTTCTTGTCAGGTTCCTAAGCAGACTTGAACTAGATATGGTCCGTGTGTGTAGGAAGCACAGTTTTTTTGTTCTGAGCAAGCTCACTTTTCGGAACACATAGGAAACACAGTAGAGTAGAAGAGTGCTCTTTTCTCAAAAAATGAGTGTGTTTCATGTAAGGCGAGCTAGCATTTGTTTCTTAGTCCTAAATGGAGTTGAATCACATGCAGTTTCTGGTCCTACGAGCAAGAGTTGTTTTCTGGAAAGGAAAGTCACTATTGTGCTCCCTTTGACATACACAGTGCAAATAGCACTCGCGTCTGTTCCCAGCAAGTAGAGTGTATCGGACTGATGAGGAGCTACTGTTCTTGTCAGTTTCCTAAGAAGAGTTGAACTAGGTATGGCCCTTGTGTGTAGGAAGCACAGTTCTTTTGTTCTGAGCAAGCTCACTGTTCGTACCCCATAGGAAACACAGTAGAGTAGAAGAGTGCTCTTTTCTCAAAAGCAGAGTGTGTTTCATGGAAGGCAAGCTAGCATTTGTTTCTCAGTCTTAAATAGAGTTGAATCATATGCAGTTTCTGGTCCTACGAGCAAGAGTTGTTTTCTGGTAAGGAAAGTCACTATTGTGCTCCCATTGCCATCCACAGTGCAAATAGCACCGGCGTCTCTTCCGAGCAAGTACAGTGTATCGGACTGAAGAGGAGCTACTGTTCTTGTCAGTTTCCTAAGCAGAGTTGAACTAGATATGGCCCGTGTGTGTAGGAAGCACAGTTTTTTTTTCTGAGCAAGCTCACTGTTCTGGCCCTATATGAAACGCAGTAGAGTAGAAGAGTGCTCTTTTCTCTAAAGCAGAGTGTGTTTCTTGTAAGGCGAGCTATCGTTTGTTTCCCAGTCCTAAATGGAGTTGAATCACATGCAGTTTCTGGTCCTACGAGCAAGAGTTGTTTTATGGTAAGAAGAGTCACTATTGTGCTCCAATTGCCATATACAGGACAAAGAACACTGGCGTCTGTTCCCAGCAAGTACAGTGTATTGGACTGAAGAGGATCTACTGTTCTTTCAGGTTCCTAAGCAGAATTGAACTAGATATGGCCGTGTCTGTAGGAAGCACAGTTCTTTTGTTCTGAGCAAGCTCACTGTTCGGACCCTATAGGAAACACAGTAGAGTAGAAGAGTGCACTTTTCTCAAAAGCAGAGTGTGTTTCTTGTAAGGCGAGCTAGCGTTTGTTTCCCAGTCCTAAATGGAGTTGAATCACATGCAGTTTCTAGTCCTATGAGCAAGAGTTGTTTTCTGGTAAGGAAAGTCACTATTGCGCTCCCATTGCCATACACAGTGCAAATAGCACTCGCGTCTGTTCCCAGCAAGTACAGTGTATCGGAGTGAAGAGGAGCTACTTTTCTTGTCAGTTTCCTAAGCAGAGTTCAAGTAGATATGGCCCGTGTGTGTAGGAAGCACAGTTCTTATGTTCTGAGCAAGCTCACTGTTCTGGCCCTATAGGAAACACAGTAGAGTAGAAGAGTGCTCTTTTCTCAAAAGCAGAGTGTGTTTCTTGTAAGGCGAGCTAGCGTTTGTTTCCTAGTCCTAAATGGAGTTGAATCACATGCAGTTTCAGTTCCTACGAACAAGAGTTCTTTTTTGGTAAGGAAAGTCACATTGCGCTCCCATTGCCATACACAGTGCAAATAGCACTCGTGTCTGTTCCCAGCAAGTACAGTGTATTGGACTGGATAGGTGCTACTGTTCTTGTCAGTTTCCTAAGCAGAGTTGAACTAGATATGATCCGTGTTTGTAGGAAGCACAGTTCTTTTTTTCTTTGCAAGCTCACTCTTTGGACCCCATAGGAAACACAGTAGAGCAGAAGAGTGCTATTTTCTCTAAAGCAGAGTGTGTTACTTGTAAGGCGAGCTAGCATTTGTTTCGCAGTCCTAAATGGTGTTGAATCCCATGCAGTTTCTGGTACTACGAGCAAGAATTGTTTTCTGGTAAAAAAGAGACACTATTGCGCTGCCATTGCCATACACAGGACAAATAGCACTGGAGTCTGTTCGCAGCAAGTACAGTATATTGGGCTGAAGAGGATCTATTGTTCTTGTCAGGTTCCTAAGCAGACTTGAACTAGTTATGGCCGTGTGTGTAGGAAGCACAGTTTTTTTGTTCTGAGCAAGCTCACTGTTCGGACCCCATAGGAAACACAGTAGAGTAGAAGAGTGCTTTTTTCTCAAAAGCAGAGTGTGTTTCTTTTAAGGCGAGCTACCGTTTGTTTCCCAGTCCTAAATGGAGTAGAATCACATGCAGTTTCTGGTCCTACGAGCAAGAGTTGTTTTCTGGTAAGGAAAGTCACTATTGTGCTCCCATTGCCATACACAGTGCAAATAGCCCTCCCATCTGTTCCCAGCAAGTACAGTGTATTGGAAAGAAGAGGAGCTACTGTTCTTCTCAGTTTCCTAAGCAGAGTTGAACTAGATATGGCCCCTGGGTGTAGGAAGCACAGTTCTTTTTTTCTGAGCAAGCTCACTGTTCTGGCCCTATAGGAAACACAGTAGAGTAGAAGAGTGCTCTTTTCTCAAAAGCAGAGTGTGTTTCTTGTAAAGCGAGCTAGAGTTTGTTTCCCAGGCCTAAATTGAGTTAAATCACATTCAGTTTCTGGTATTACGAGCAAGAGTTGTTTTCTGGTAAGAAGAGTCACTATTGCGCTGCCATTGCCATACACAGGACAAATAGCACTGGAGTCTGTTCCCAGCAAGTACAGTGTATTGGACTGAAGAGAATCTACTGTTCTTCTCAGTTTCCTAAGCAGAGTTGAACTAGATATGGCCCGTGTGTAGGAAGCACAGTTCTTTTGTTCTGAGCAAGCTTACTGTTCTGGCCCTATAGGAAACACAGTAAAGTAGAAGAGTGCTCTTTTCTCTAAAGCAGAGTGTGTTTCTTGTAAGGTGAGCTAGCTTTTGTTTCCCAGTCCTAAATGGAGTTGAAACACTTGCAGTTTCTGGTCCTATGAGCAAGAGTTGTTTTATGGTAAGAAGAGTCACTATTGCGCTGCCATTGCCATACACAGGACAAATAGCACTGGCGTCTGTTCCCAGCAAGTACAGTATATTGGACTGAAGAGGATCTACTGTTCTTGTCAGGTTCCTAAACAGAATTGAACTAGATATGTTCGTGTGTACGAAGCACAGTTCTTTTGTTCTGAGCAAGCTCACTGTTCGGACCCCATAGGAAGCAGAGTAGAGTAGAAGTGTGCTCTTTTCTCAAAAGCAGAGTGTGTTTCTTGTAAGGCGAGCTTGTGTTTGTTTCCAGTCCTAAATGGAGTGGAATCACATGCAGTTTCTTGTCCTATGAGCAAGAGCTGTTTTCTGGTAAGGAAAGTCACTATTGCGCTCCCATTGCCATACACAGTGCAAATAGCACATGCGTCTGTTCCCAGCAAGTACAGTGTATTGGAATGAAGAGGAGCTACTGTTCTTGTCAGGTTCCTAAGCAGAGTTGAACTCGATATGGCCCGTGTGTGTAGGAAGCACAGTTCTTATGTTCTGAGCAAGCTCACTGTTCTGGCCCTATAGGAAACACAGTAGAGTAGAAGAGTGCTCTTTTCTCTAAAGCAGAGTGTGTTTCTTTTAAGGCGAGCTAGCGTTTGTTTCCCAGTCTTAAATGGAGTTGAGTCACATGCAGTTTTTGTTCCTATGAGCAAGAGTTGTTTTCTGGTAAGACGAGTCACTATTGTGCTCCAATTACAATACACAGTGCAAATAGCACTCGTGTCTGTTCCCCGCAAGTAAAGTGTATTGGACTGATGAGGAGCTACTGTTCTTGTCAGTTTCCTAAGCAGAGTTGAACTAGATATGGCACGTGTGTGCAGGAAGCATAGTTCTTTTGTTTTGAGCAAGCTCACTGTTCGGACCCCATAGGAAACACAGTAGAGTAGAAGAGTTCTCTTTTCTCAAAATTGAGTGTGTTTCATGTAAGGCGAGCTAGCATTTGTTTCCCAGTCCTAAATGGAGTTGAATCACATGCAGTTTCTGGTACTACGAGCAAGAGTTGTTTTCTGGTAAGGAAAGTCACTATTGTGCTCCCATTGCCATACACAGTGCAAATAGCACTCGCGTCTGTTCCCAGAAAGTACAGTGTATCGGACTGAAGAGGAGCTACTGGTCTTGTCAGTTTCCTAAGCAGAGTTGAACTAGTTATGGCCCGTGTGTGTAGGAAGCACAGTTCTTATGTTCTGAGCAAGCTCACTGTTCTGGCCCTATAGGAAACACAGTAGAGTAGAAGAGTGCTCTTTTCTCTAAAGCAGAGTGTGTTTCTTGTAAGGCAAGCTAGCGTTTGTTTCCAAGTCCTAAATGGAGTTGAATCACAAGCAGTTTCAGGTCCTATGAACAAGAGTTGTTTTCTGGTAAGGAAAGTCACATTGCGCTCCAATTGCCATACACTGTGCAAATATCACTCGCGTCTGTTCCCAGCAAGTACAGTGTATTGGACTGAAGAGGAGCTACTGTTCTTGTCAGTTTTCTAAGCAGAGTTGAACTACATATGGTCCGTGTGTGTAGGAACCACAGTTCTTTTGTTCTGAGCAAGCTCACTCTTTGGACCCCATAGGAAACAGAGTAGAGTAGAAGAGTGCTCTTTTCTCAAAAGCAGAGTGTGTTTCTTGTAAGGTGAGCTAGCGTTTATTTCCCAGTCCTAAATGGAGTTGAATCACATGCAGTTTCTGGTCCTACGACCAAGAGTTGTTTTCTGGTAAGGAAAATCACTATTGTGCTCCCATTGCCATACACAGTTCCAATAGCACAAGCGTCTGTTCCCAGCAAGTACAGTGTATTGGACTGAAGAGGAGCTACTGTTCTTATCAGTTTCCTAAGCAGAGTTGAACTAGATATGGCCCGTGTGTCTAGGAAGCACAGTTCATTTGTTCTGAGCAAGCTAACTGTTCTGGCCCTATAGGAAACACAGTAGAGTAGAAGATTGCTCTTTTCTCAAAAGTAGAATGTGTTTCTTGTAAGGTGAGCTAGAGTTTGTTTCCCAGTCCTAAATGGAGTTGAATCACAGACAATTTTTGGTCCTACGAGCAAGAGTTGTTTTCTGGTAGACAAGTCACTATTGCGCTGCAAATGCCATACACAGTGCAAATAGCACTCGTGTCTGTTCCCAGCAAGTACAGTGTATTGGACTGAATAGGAGCTACTGTTCTTGTCAGTTTCCTAAGCAGAATTGAACTAGATATGGCCGTGTGTGTAGGAAGCACAGTTCTTTTGTTCTGAGCAAGCTCACTTTCGGACCCCATAGGAAACAAAGTAGAGTAGAAGAGTGCTCTTTTCCCAAAAGCAGAGTGTGTTTCTTGTAAGGCGAGCTAGCGTTTGTTTCCCAGTCCTAAATGGAGTTGAATCACATGCAGTTTCTGGTCCTATGAGCAAGAGTTGTTTTCTGGTAAGGAAAGTCACTATTGTGCTAACATTGCCATCCACAGTGTAAATAGCACTCGCGTCTGTTCCCAGCAAGTACAGTGTATCGGACTGAAGAGGAGCTACTGTTCTTGTCAGTTTCCTAAGCAGAGTTGAACTAGATAAGGCCTGTGTGTGTAGGAAGCACAGTTCTTATGTTCTGAGCAAGCTCACTGTTCTGGCCCTATAGGAAACACAGTAGAATAGAAAAGTGCTCTTTTCTCAAAAGCAGAGTGTGTTTCTTATAAGGCGAGCAAGCGTTTGTTCCCTAGTCCTAAATGTAGTTGAATCACATGCAGTTTCTGGTCCTACAAACAAGAGTTTTTTTCTGGTAAGGAAAGTCACTATTGCGCTCCCATTGCCATACACAGGGCAAATAGCACTCGGGTCTTTTCCCAGCAAGTACAGTGTATTGGACTAAATAGGAGCTACTGTTCTTGTCAGTTTCCTAAGCAGAGTTGAACTAGTTATGGCCCGTGTGTAGGAAGCACAGTTCTTTTGTTCTGAGCAAGTTCACTGTTCTGGCCTTATAGGAAACACAGTAGAGTAGAAGAGTGCTCTTTTCTCAAAAGCAGAGTGTGTTTCTTGTAAAGCGAGCTAGCGTTTGTTTCCCAGTCCTAAATGGAGTTGAATCCCATGCAGTTTCTGGTCCTACGAGCAAGAGTTGTTTTCTGGTAAGAAGAGTCACTATTGCGCTCCCATTGTCATACACAGGGCAAATAGCACTGGCATCTGATCCCAGGAAGTACAGTGTATTGGACTGAAGAGGATCTACTGTTCTTGTCAGGTTCCTACGCAGAATTGAACTAGATATGGCCATGTGTGTAGAAAGCACAGTTCTTTTGTTCTGAGCAAGCTCACTGTTTCGACCCCATAGGAAACACAGTAGAGTAGAAGAGTGCTCTTTTCTCAAAAGCAGAGTGTGTTTATTGAAAGGCGAGCTAGTGTTTGTTCCCCAGTCAGAAATGGAATTGAATCCCGTTCAGTTTCTCGTCCTACGAGCAAGAGATTTTTCTGGTAAGAAGAGTCACTATTGCGCTCCCATTGCCATAAACAGTGCAAATAGCACTGGCATCTGTTCCGTGCATGTACAGAGTATTGGACTGAAGAGGAGCTGCTGTTCTTGTCAGTTTCCTAAGCAGAGTTGAACTAGACATGGCCTGTGTGTTTACGAAGCACAGTTATTATGTTCTGAGCAAGCTCACTGTTCTGGCCTTATAGGAAACACAGTAGAGTAGAAGAGTGCTCTTTTCTCAAAAGCAGAGTGTCTTTCTTGTGAGCAGAGCTAGCGTTTGTTTCCCAGTCCTAAATGGAGTTGAGTCACAGGCAGTTTGTGGTCCTAAGAGCAAGAGTTGTTTTCTGGTAAGTAGAGTCACTATTGCGCTCCCATTGCCATACAGAGTACAAATAGCACTCGCGTCTGTTCCCAGCAAGTACAGTGTATTAGACTGAAGAGGAGCTACTGTTCTTGTCAGTAACCTAAGCAAAGTTGAATTAGATATGGCCCATGTGTGTAGGAAGCACAGTTCTTTTGTTCTCAGCAAGCTCACTGTTGGGACCCCATAGGAAACCCAGTAGAGTAGATGAGTGCTCTTTTCTCAAAAGCAGAGTGTGTTTCTTGTAGGCGAGCTAGCATTTGTTTCCCAGTCCTAAATGGAGTTGAATCCCATGCAGTTTCTGGTCCTATGAGCAAGACTTGTTTTCTGGTAAGAAGAACCACTATTGTGCTCTCAGTGTCATACACAGTACAAATAGCATTGGCGTCGATTCCCAACATGTACAGTGTATTGGACTGAAGAGAATCTACTGTTCTTGTCAGGTTCCTAAGCAGAATTGAACTAGATATGGTCGTGTGTGTAGAAAGCACAGTTCTTTTTTTCTGAGCAAGTACACTGTTCTGGCCCTATAGGAAACACAGTAGAGTAGAAGACTGCTCTTTTCTCAAAAGCAGAGTCTGTTTCTTGTAAGGCGAGCTAGCGTTACTTTCCCAGTCCTAAATGGAGTTGAATCACATGCAGTTTCAGGTCCTACGAACAAGAGTTGTTTTCTGGTAAGGAAAGTCACATTGCGCTCCCATTGCCATACACTGCGCAAATAGCACTCACGTCTGTTCCCAGCAAGTACAGTGTATTGGACTGAAGAGGATCTACTGTTCTTGTCAGGTTCCTAAGCAGACTTGAACTAGATATGGCCGTGTGTGTAGGAAGCACAGTTTTTTTGTTCTGAGCAAGCTCACTGTTCGGACCCCATAGGAAACACAGTAGAGTAGAAGAGTGCTTTTTTCTCAAAAGCAGAGTGTGTTTCTTTTAAGGCGAGCTAGCGTTTGTTTCCCATTCCTAAATGGACTGGAATCACATGCAGTTTCTGGTCCTACGAGCAAGAGTTGTTTTCTGGTAAGGAAAGTCACTATTGTGCTCCCATTGCCATACACAGTGCAAATAGCCATCCCGTCTTTTCCCAGCAAGTACAGTGTATTGGACTGAAGAGGAGCTATTGTTCTTGTCAGTTTCCTAAGAAGAGTTGAACTAGATATGGCCCCTGTGTGTAGGAAGCACAGTTCTTTTTTTCTGAGCAAGCTCACTGTTCTGGCCCTATAGGAAACACAGTAGAGTAGAAGAGTGCTCTTTTCTCAAAAGCAGAGTGTGTTTCTTGTAAAGTGAGCTAGAGTTTGTTTCCCAGTCCTAAATGGAGTTGAGTCACATGCAATTTTTTGTTCTATGAGCAAGAGTTGTTTTCTGGTAAGAAGAGTCACTATTGTGCTCCAATTGCCATACACAGTGTAAATAGCACACGCGTCTCTTCCCAGCAAGTACAGTGTATTAGACTGAAGAGGAGCTACTGTTCTTGTCAGTTTCCTAAGGAGAGTTGAACTACATATGGTCCGTGTGTTTAGGAAGCACAGTTCTTTTGTTCTGAGCAAGCTCACTGTTTGGACCCCATAGGAAACACAGTAGAGTAGAAGAGTACTCTTTTCTCTAAAGCAGTGTGTTTCTTGTAAGGCGAGCTAACGTTTGTTTCCCAGTCCTAAATGGAGTTGAATCACATGCAGTTTCTGGTCCTACGAGCAAGAGTTGTTTTCTGGTAAGGAAAGTCACTATTGCGCTCCCATTGAATACACAGTGCAAATAGCACATGCGTCTGTTCCCAGCAAGTACAGTGTATTGGACTGAAGAGGAGCTACTGTTCTTCTCATTTTCCTAAGCAGAGTTGAACTAGATATGGCCCGTGTGTCTAGGAAGCACAGTTCATTTGTTCTGAGCAAGCTAACTGTTCTGGCCCTATAGGAAACACAGTAGAGTAGAAGAGTGCTCTTTTCTCAAAAGCAGAGTGTGTTTCTTGTAAGGTGAGCTAGAGTTTGTTTCCCAGTCCTAAATGGAGTTGAGTCACATGCAGTTTATGGTCATACGAGCAAGAGTTGTTTTCTGGTAAGATGAGTCACTATTGTGCTCCAATTTCCATACACAGTGCAAATAGCACTCACGTCTGTTCTCAGCAAGTACAGTGTATCGGACTGAAGAGGAGCTGCTGTTCTTGTCAGTTTCCTAAGCAGAGTTGAACTAGATATGGCCCGTGTGTTTAGGAAGCACAGTTATTATGTTCTGAGCAAGCTCACTGTTCTGGCCCTATAGGAAACACAGTAGAGTAGAAAAGTGCTCTTTTCTCAAAAGCAGAGTGTGTTTCTTGTAAGGCGAGCTAGTGTTTGTTTCCTAGTCCTAAATGGAGTTGAATCACATGCAGTTTCTGGTCCTGCGAACAAGAGTTGTTTTCTGGTAAGGAAAGTCACTATTGCGCTCCCATTGCCATACACAGGGAAAATAGCACTCACGTCTTTTCCCAGCAAGTACAGTGTATTGGACTGAATAAGAGCTACTGTTCTTGGCAGTTTCCTAAGCAGAGTTGAACTACATATGGTCCTTGTGTGTAGGAAGCACAGTTCTTTTGTTCTGAGCAAGCTCACTGTTCGGACCCCATAGGAAACACAGTAGAGTAGAAGAGTGCTCTTTTCTCTAAAGCACAGTGTGTTTCTTGTAAGGTGAGCTAGCGTTTGTGTCTCAGACCTAAATGGAGTGGAATCACATGCAGTTTCTGGTCCTATGAGCAAGAGTTGTTTTATGGTAAGAATAGTCACTATTGCGCTGCCATTGACATACACAGGACAAATAGCACTGGCATCTGTTCCCAGCAAGTACAGTGTATTGGACTGAAGAGGAGCTACTGTTCTTGTCAGGTTTCTAAGCAGAATTGAACTAGATATGGCCGTGTGTAGGAAGCACAGTTCAATTGTTCTGAGCAAGCTCACTGTTTGGACCCCATAGGAAACACAGTAGAGTAGAAGAGTGCTCTTTTCTAAAAAGCAGAGATTGTTTCTTGTAAGGCAAGCTAGCGTTTGTTTCCCAGTCCTAAATGGCGTTGAATCACATGCAGTTTGTGTTCCTAGGAGCAAGAGTTGTTTTCTGTTAAGGAAAGTCACTATTGTGCTCTCATTGGCATACACAGTGCAAATAGCACTCGCGTCTGTTCCCAGCAAGTACAGTGTATTGGACTGAAGAGGAGCTACTGTTCTTGTCAGTTTCCTAAGCAGAGTTGAACTAGATATGGCCCATGTGTAGGAAGCACAGATCTTTTGTTCTGAGCAAGTTCACTGTTCTGGCCTTATAGGAAACACAGTAGAGTAGAAGATTGCTCTTTTCTCAAAAGCAGAGTGTGTTTCTTGTAAGGCGAGTTAGCGTTTGTTTCCCAGTCCTAAATGGAGTTGAATCCCATGCAGTTTCTGGTCCTACGAGCAAGAGTTGTTTTCTGGTAAGAAGAGTCACTATTGCGCTCCCATTGTCATACACAGGGCAAATAGCACTGGCATCTGATCCAAGAAGTACAGTGTATTGGACTGAAGAGGATCTACTGTTCTTGTCAGGTTCCTACACAGAATTGAACTAGATATGGCCATGTGTGTAGAAAGCACAGTTCTTTTGTTCTGAGCAAGCTCACTGTTTGGACATCATTGGAAACACAGTAGAGTAGAAGAGTGCTCTTTTCTCAAAAGCAGAGTGTGTTTATTGAAAGGCGAGCTAGTGTTTGTTTCCCAGTCAGAAATGGAATTGAATCCCGTGCAGTTTCTGGTCCTATGAGCGAGAGAATTTTCTGGTAAGAAGAGTCACTATTGCGCTCCCATTGCCAGAAACAGTGCAAATAGCACTGGCATCTGTTCCATGCATGTACAGAGTATTGGACTGAAGAGGAGCTACTGTTCTTGTCAGTTTCCTAAGCAGAGTTGAACTAGATATGGTCCGTGTGTTTAGGAAGCACAGTTCTTTTTTTCTGAGCAAGCTCTCTGTTCTGGCCCTATAGGAAAAACAGTAGAGTAGAAGAGTGCTCTTTTCTCAAAAGCAGAGTGTTTCTTGTAAAGCGAGCTAGAGTTTGTTTCCCAGTCCTAAATGGAGATGAATCACATGCAGTTTCTGGTCCTACGAGCAAGAGTTGTTTTCTGGTAAGAAGAGTCACTATTGTGCTGCCATTGACATACACAGAACAAATAGCACTCGCATCTGTTCCCAGCAAGTACAGTGTATTGGAACGAAGAGGATCTACTGTTCTTGTCAGGTTCCTAAGCAGACTTGAACTAGATATGGCCGTGTGTGTAAGAAGCACAGTTTTTTTGTTCTGAGCAAGCTCAACTGTTCGGAACACATAGGAAACACAGTAGAGTAGAAGAGTGCTCTTTTCTGAAAAGCAGAGTGTGTTTCTTGGAAGTCGAGCTAGGGTTTGTTTCCCAGTCCTAAATGGAGTTGAGTCACATGCTTTTTTGACCAACGAGCAAGAGTTGTTTTCTGGTAAGACAAGTCATTATTGAGCTCCAATTGCCATACACAGTGCAAATAGCACTCACGTCTGTTCCCCGCAAGTACAGTGTATTGGACTGAAGAGGAGCTAGTGTTCTTGTCAGTTTCCTAAGCAGAGTTGAACTAGATATGGCCCGTGTGTAGGAAGCACAGTTGTTTTGTTCTGAGCAAGCTCACTGTTCGGACCCCATAGGAAACACAGTAGAGTAGAAGAGTGCTCTTTTCTCAAAAGCAGAGTGTGTTTCAAGTAAGGCGAGCTAGCATTTGTTTCCCAGTCCAAAATGGAGTGGAATCACATGCAGTTTCTGGTCCTACGAGCAAGAGTTGTTTTCTGGGAAGGAAAGTCACTATTGCGCTCCCCTTGCCATACATAGTGCAAATAGCTCTCGCGTCTGTTCCCAGCAAGTACAGTGTATCGGACTGAAGAGGAGCTACTGTTCTTGTCAGTTTCCTAAGCAGAGTTGAACTAGATATGGCCCGTGTGTGTAGGAAGCACAGTTCTTTTGTTCTGAGCAAGCTCACTGTTCAGACCCCATTGGAAACACAGTAGAGGAGAAGAGTGCTCTTTACTCAAAAGCAGAGTGTGTTTCTTGTAAGGCGAGCTAGTGTTTGTTTCCCAGTCCTAAATGGATTTGAGTCACATGCAGTTTCTGGTCCTAAGAACAAGAGTTGTTTTCTGGAAAGGAAACTCACTATTGTGCACCCATTGCCTTACACAAGGCAAATAGCACTCGCGTCTTTTCCCAGCAAGTACAGTGTATTGGACTGAATAGGAGTTACTGTTCTTGTCAGTTTCCTAAGTAGAGTTGAACTAGATATGGCCCGTGTGTGTAGGAAGCACAGTTCTTTTGTTCTGAGCAAGCTCACTGTTCTGGCCCTATAGGAAACACAGCAGAGTAGAAGAATGCTCTTTTCTCAAAAGCAGAGTGTGTTTCTTGTAAGGCGAGCTAGCGTTTGTTTCCCAGTCCTAAATGGAGTTGACTCACATGCAGGTTTTTGTCCTACGAGCAAGAGTTGTTTTCTGGTAAGGCGAGTCACTATTGTGCTCCAATTGCCATACTCAGTGCAAATAGCACTCGCGTCTGTTCCCTGCAAGTACAGTGTATCGGACTGAAGAGGAGCTACTGTTCTTGTCAGTTTCCTAAGCAGAGTTGAACTAGATATGGCCCGTGTGTAGGAAGCACTGTTCTTTATTCTGAGTAAGCTCACTGTTCTGGCCCTATAGGAAACACAGTAGAGTAGAAGAGTGCTCTTTTCTCTAAAGCAGAGTGTGTTTCTGTAAGGTGAGCTAGCTTTTGTTTCCCAGTCCTAAATGGAGTTGAATCACATGCAGTTTCTGGTCCTACGATCAAGAGTTGTTTTATGGTAAGAAGAGTCACTATTGTGCTGCCATTGCCATACACAGGACAAATAGCACTGTCCTCTGTTCCCAGCATGTACAGTGTATTGGACTGAAGAGGATCTACTGTTATTGTCAGGTTCCTAAGCCGAATTGAACTAGATATGGCCATGTGTGTAGGAAGCACAGTTCTTTTGTTCTGAGCAAGCTCACTGTTCGGACACCATAGGAAACACAGTAGAGTAGAAGAGTGCTCTTTTCTCAAAAGCAGAGTGTGTTTTTGTAAGGCGAGCTAGCGTTTGTTTCCTAGTCCTAAATGGAGTTGACTCACATGCAGTTTCTGGACCTACGAGCAAGAGTTGTTTTCTGGTACTGAAAGTCACTATTGCGCTCCCATTACCCTACACAAGGCAAATAGCACTCGCGTCTTTTCCCAGCAAGTACAGTGTATTGGAGTGAATAGGAGCTACTGTTCTTGTAAGTTTCCTAAGCAGAGTTGAACTAGATATGGTCCGTATGTGTAGGAAGCACAGTTCTTTTGTTCTGAGCAAGCTCACTGTTTGGATCCCATAGGAAACACAGTAGAGTAAAAGAGTGCTCTTTTCTCTAAAGCAGAGTGTGTTTTTGTAAGGCGAGCTAGCATTTGTTTCCCAGTCCTAAATGGAGTGGAATCACATGCAGTTTGTGGTCCTACGAGCAAGAGTTGTTTTCTGGTAAGGAAAGTCACTATTGCGCTCCCATTGCCATACTCAGTGCAAATAGCCCTCCGGTCTGTTCCCAACAAGTACAGTGTATTGGACTGAAGAGAAGTTACTGTTCTTCTCAGTTTCCTAAGCAGAGTTGAACTAGATATGGTCCGTGTGTGTAGGAAGCACAGTTCTTTTTTTCTGAGCAAGCTCACTGTTCTGGCCCTATAGGAAACACAGTAGAGTAGAAGAGTGCTCTTTTCTCAAAAGCAGAGTGTGTTTCTTGTAAAGCGAGCTAGAGTTTGTTTCCCAGTCCTAAATGGAGATGAATCACATATAGTTTCTGGTCCTACGAGCAAGAGTTGTTTTCTGGTAAGAAGAGTCACTATTGCGCTGCCATTGACATACACAGGACAAATAGCACTCGCGTCTGTTCCCAGCAAGTACAGTGTATTGGACTGAAGAGGATCTACTGTTCTTGTCAGGTTCCTAAGCAGACTTGAACTAGATATGGCCGTGTGTGTAGGAAGCACAGTTTTTTTTTTCTGAGCAAGCTCACTGTTCGGAACACATAGGAAAAGCAGTAGAGTAGAAGAGTGCTCTTTTCTCAAAAGCAGAGTGTGTTTCTTGGAAGTCGAGCTAGCGTTTGTTTCCCAGTCCTAAATGGAGTTGAGTCACATGCAGTTTTTTGTCCAACGAGCAAGAGTTGTTTTCTGGTAAGACAAGTCACTATTGTGCTCCAATTGCCATACACAGTGCAAATATCACTCGCTTCTGTTCCCCACAAGTACAGTGTATCGGACTGAAGAGGAGCTACTGTTCCTGTCAGTTTCCTAAGCAGAGTTGAACTAGATATGGCCCGTGTGTGTAGGAAGCACAGTTCTTATGTTCTGAGCAAGCTCACTGTTCTGGCCCCATAGGAAACACAGTAGAGTAGAAGAGTGCTCTTTTCTCAAAAGCAGAGTGTGTTTCTTGTAAAGCGAGCTAGAGTTTGTTTCCCAGTCCTAAATGGAGTTGAATCACATGCAGTTTCTGGTCCTAGGAACAAGAGTTGTTTTCTGGTAAGGAAAGTCACTATTGTGCTCCCATTGCCCTACACAAGGCAAATAGCCCTCGCGACTTTTCCCAGCAAGTACAGTGTATTGGACTGAATAGGAGCTACTGTTCTTGTCAGTTTCCTAAGCAGAGTTGAACTAGATGTGGTCCGTGTGTGTATTAAGCACAGTTCTTTTGTTCTGAGCCAGCTCACTGTTTGGACCCCATAGGAAACACAGTAGAGTAGAACAGTGCTATTTTCTCTGAAGCAGAGTGTGTTTCTTGTAAGGCGAGCTAGCATTTGTTTCGCAGTCCTAAATGGAGTGGAATCACATGCAGTTTCTAGTCCTATGAGCAAGAGTTGTTTTCTGGTAAGGAAAGTCACTATTGCGCTCCCATTGACATACACAGTGCAAATAGCACATGCGCCTGTTGCCAGCAAGTACAGTGTATTGGACTGAAGAGGAGCTACTGTTCTTGTCAGTTTCCTAAGCAGAGTTGAACTAGATATGGCCCGTGTGTGTAGGAAGCACAGTTCTTTTGTTCTGAGCAAGCTCACTGTTTGGACCTCATAGGAAACACAGTAGAGTAGAAGAGTGCTCTTTAATCAAAAGCAGAGTGTGTTTCATGTAAGGCGAGCTAGCATTTGTTTCCCAGTCCTAAATGGAGTTGAATCACATGCAGTTTCTGGTCCTAAGAGCAAGAGTTGTTTTCTGGTAAGAAGAGTCACTATTGCGCTGCCATTGACATACACAGGACAAATAGCACTCGCGTCTGTTCCCAGCAAGTACAGTGTATTGGACTGAAGAGGATCTACTGTTCTTGTCAGGTTCCTAAGCAGACTTGAACTAGATATGGCCGTGTGTGTAGGAAGCACAGTTTTTTTTTTTCTGAGCAAGCTCACTGTTCAGAACACATAGGAAACACAGTAGAGAAGAAGAGTGCTCTTTTCTCAAAAGCAGAGTGTGTTTGTTGGAAGTTGAGCTAGCGTTTGTTTCCCAGTACTAAATGGAGTTGATTCACATGCAGTTTTTTGTCCTACGAGCAAGAGTTGTTTTCTGGTAAGACAAGTCACTATTGTGCTCCAATTGCCATACACAGTGCAAATATCACTCGCTTCTGTTCCCCACTAGTACAGTGTATCGGACTGAAGAGGAGCTACTGTTCTTGTCAGTTTCCTAAGCAGAGTTGAACTAGATATGGCCCGTGTGTGTAGGAAGCACAGTTCTTATGTTCTGAGCAAGCTCACTGTTCTGGCCCTATAGGAAACACAGTAGAATAGACTAGTGCTCTTTTCTCAAAAGCAGAGTGTGTTTCTTGTAAAGCGAGCTAGAGTTTGTTTCCCAGTCCTAAATGGAGTTGAATCACATGCAGTTTCTGGTCCTAGGAACAAGAGTTGTTTTCTGGTAAGGAAAGTAACTATTGCGCTCCCATTGCCCTACACAAGGCAAATAGCACTCGCTTCTTTTCCCAGCAAGTACAGTGTATTGCACTGAATAGGAGCTACTGTTCTTGTCAGTTTCCTAAGCAGAGTTGAACTAGATGTGGTCCGTGTGTGTATTAAGCACAGTTCTATTGTTCTGAGCAAGCTCACTGTTTGGACCCCATAGGAAACACAGTAGAGTAGAACAGTGCTATTTTCTGTAAAGCAGAGTGTGTTTTTTGTAAGGCGAGCTAGCATTTGTTTACCAGTCCTAAATGGAGTGGAATCACATGCAGTTTCTAGTCCTATGAGCAAGAGTTGTTTTCTGGTAAGGAAAGTCACTATTGCGCTCCCATTGACATACACAGTGCAAATTTCACATGCGCCTGTTGCCAGCAAGTACAGTGTATTGGACTGAAGAGGAGCTACTGTTCTTGTCAGTTTCCTAAGCAGAGTTGAACTAGATATGACCCGTGTGTGTAGGAAGCACAGTTCTTTTGCTCTGAGCAAGCTCACTGTTTGGACCTCATAGGAAACACAGTAGAGTAGAAGAGTGCTCTTTAATCAAAAGCAGAGTGTGTTTCATGTAAGGCGAGCTAGCATTTGTTTCCCAGTCCTAAATGGAGTTGAATCACATGCAGTTTCTGGTCCTACGAGCAAGAGATGTTTTCTGGTAAGGAAAGTCACTATTTTGCTCCCATTGCCATCCACAGTGCAAATAGCCCTCCCGTCTGTTCCCAGCAAGTACAGTGTATTGGACGGAAGAGGAGCTACTGTTCTTGTCAGTTTCCTAAGAAGAGTTGAAATAGTTATGGCCCTGTGTTGGAAGCACAGTTCTTTTGTTCTGAGCAAGCTCACTGTTCTGGCCCTGTAGGAAACACAGTAGAGTAGAAGAGTGCTCTTTTCTCTAAAGCAGAGTGTGTTTCTTTTAAGGCGAGCTAGCGTTTGTTTCCCAGTCCTAAATGGAGTTGAATCCCATGCAGTTTCTGGTCCTATGAGCAAGAGTTGTTTTCTGGTAAGGAAAGTCACTATTGCGCTCCCATTCCCATTCATAGTGCAAATAGCACTCGCGTCTGTTCCCAGCAAGTACAGTGTATTGGACTGAACAGGAGCTACTGTTCTTGTCAGTTTCCTAAGCAGAGTTGAACTAGATATGGCTCGTATGTGTAGGAAGCACAGTTCTTTTGTTCTGAGAAAGCACACTGTGCGGACACCATCGGAAACACAGTAGAGTAGATGAGAGCTCTTTTCTCAAAATTAGATTGTGTTTCTTGATAGGCGAGCTAGTATTTGCTTCCCAGTCAGAAATGGAGTTGAATCCCATACCGTTTCTGGTCCTACGAGCAAGAGTTTTTTTCTGGTAAGAAGAGTCACTATTGGGCTCCCATTGCCTTACAAGTGCAAATAGCACTGGCGTCTGTTCCCAGCAAGTACAGTGTATTCGAATGAAGAACAGCTACTGTTCTTGTCAGTTTTCTAAGCAGAGTTGAACTAGATACGGCCCGTGTGTGTAGGAAGCACAGTTCTTTTGTTCTGAGCAAGCTCACTGTTCGGACACCATAGGAAACACAGTAGAGTAGAAGAGTGCTCTTTTCTCAAAAGCAGAGTGTGTTTTTGTAAGGCGAGCTAGCGTTTGTTTCCTAGTCGTAAATGGAGTTGAATCACATGCAGTTTCTGGTCCTACGAGCAAGAGTTGTTTTCTGGTAAGGAAAGTCACTATTGCGCTCCCATACCCTACACAAGGCAAATAGCACTCGCGTCTTTTCCCAGCAAGTACAGTGTATTGGACTGAATAGGAGCTACTGTTCTTGTCAGTTTCCTAAGCAGAGTTGAACTAGATATGGTCCGTGTGTGTAGCAAGCACAGTTCTTTTGTTCTGAGCAAGCTTACTGTTTGGACCCCATAGGAAACACAGTAGAGTAGAAAAGTGCTCTTTTCTCTAAAGCAGAGTGTGTTTCTTGTAAGGCGAGCTAGCGTTTGTTTCCCAGTCCTAAATGGAGTTGAATCACATGCAGTTTCTGGTCCTACGAGCAAGAGTTGTTTTCTGGTAAGGGAAGTCACTATTGCGCTCCCATTGCCATAAACAGTGCAAATAGCCCTCCCGTCTGTTCCCAGCAAGTACAGTGTATTGGACTGAAGAGGAGCTACTGTTCTTCTCAGTTTCCTAAGCAGAGTTGAACTAGATATGGCCCATGTGTGTAGGAAGCACAGTTCTTATGTTCTGAGCAAGCTCACTGTTCTGGCCCTATAGGAAACACAGTAGAGTAGAAGAGTGCTCTTTTCTCAAAAGCAGAGTGTGTTTCTTGTAAAGCGAGCTAGAGTTTGTTTCCCAGTCCTAAATGGAGTTGAATCACATGCAGTCTCTGGTCCTACGAGCAAGAGTTGTTTTCTGGTAAGAAGAGTCACTATTGCGCTGCCTATGCCATACACAGGACAAATAGCACTGGCGTCTGTTCCAAGCAAGTACAGTGTTTTGGACTGAACAGGAGCTACTGTTCTTGTCAGGTTCCTAAGCAGACTTGAACTAGATATGGCCGTGTGTGTAGGAAGCACAGTTTTTTTGTTCTGAGCAAGCTCACTTTTCGGAACACATAGGAAACATAGTAGAGTAGAAGAGTGCTCTTTTCTCAAAAGCAGAGTGTGTTTCTTGGAAGTCGAGCTAGCGTTAGTTTCCCAGTCCTAAATGGAGTTGAGTCACATGCAGTTTTTTGTCCTACGAGCAAGAGTTTTTTTCTGGTAAGACAAGTCACTATAAGGTTCCAATTGCCATACACAGTGCAAATAGCATCGCGTATGTTCCCCGCAAGTACACTGTATTGGACGGAAGAGGAGCTACTGTTCTTGTCAGTTTCCTAAGCACAGTTGAACTTGTTATGGCCCTGAGTAGGAAGCACAGTTCTTTTGTTCTGAGCAAGGTCACTGTTCTGGCCCTATAGGAAATACAGTAGAGTAGAAGAGTGCTCTTTTCTCTAAAGCAGAGTGTGTTTCTTGTAAGGCAAGCTATCGTTTGTTTCCCAGTCTTAATGGAGTTGAATCACATGCAGTTTCTAGTACTATGAGCAAGAGTTTTTTTATGGTAAGAAGAGTCATTATTGCTCTGCCATTGCCATACACAGGACAAATAGCACTGGCGTCTGTTCCCAGCAGGTACAGTGTAATGGACTGAAGAGGATCTACTGTTCTTCTCAGGTTCCTAAGCAGATTTGAACTAGATATGGCCGTGTGTGTAGGAAGCACAGTTTTTTTGTTCTGAGCAAGCTCACTGTTCGGACCCCATAGGAAACACAGTAGAGTAGAAGAGTGCTCTTTTGTCAAAATCAGAGTGTGTTTCATGTAAGGCGAGCTAGCATTTGTTTCCCAGTCCTAATGGAGTTGAATCACATGCAGTTTCTGTTCCTACGAGCAAGAGTTGTTTTCTGGTAAGGAAAGTCACTATTGCGCTCCCATTGCCATACACAGTGCAAATAGCACTCGCATCTGTTCCCAGCAAGTACAGTCTATCGGACTGAAGAGGAGCTACTGTTCTTGTCAGTTTCCTAAGCAGAGTTGAACTAGATATGGCCCATGTGTAGGAAGCACAGTTCTTTTGTTCTGAGCAAGCTCACTGTTCTGGCCCTATAGGAAACACAGTAGAGTAGAAGAGTGCACTTTTCTCTAAAGCAGAGTGTGTTTTTGTAAGGCGAGCTAGCATTTGTTTCCCAGTCCTAAATGGAGTGGAATCACATGCAGTCTCTGGTCCTACGAGCAAGAGTTGTTTTCTGGTAAGGAAAGTCACTATTGCGCTCCCCTTGCCATACATAGTGCAAATAGTTCTCGCGTCTGTTCCTAGCAAGTACAGTGTATTGGACTGAAGAGGAGCTACTGTTCTTGTCAGTTTCCTAAGCAGAGTTGAACTAGATATGGCCCGTGTGTGTAGGAAGGACAGTTCTTTTGTTCTGAGCAAACTCACTGTTCAGAACCCGTAGGAAACACAGAAGAGGAGAAGAGTGCTCTTTTCTCAAAAGCAGAGTGTGTTTCTTGTAAGGCGAGCTAGCGTTTGTTTCCCAGTCCTAAATGGATTTGAGTCACATGCAGTTTCTGGTCCTAAGAACAAGAGTTGTTTACTGGAAAGGAAAGTCACTATTGCGCGCCCATTACCCTGTACAAGGCAAATAGCACTCGAGTCTTTTCCCAGCAAGTACAGTGTATTGGACTGAACAGGAGCTACTGTTCTTGTCAGTTTCCTAAGCAGAGTTGAACTAGATATGGCTCGTATGTGTAGGAAGCACAGTTCTTTTGTTCTGAGAAAGCACACTGTGCGGACACCATCGGAAACACAGTCGAGTAGATGAGAGCTCTTTTCTCAAAATTAGATTGTGTTTCTTGATAGGCGAGCTAGTATTTGCTTCCCAGTCAGAAATGGAGTTGAATCCCATACCGTTTCTGGTCCTACGAGCAAGAGTTTTTTTCTGGTAAGAAGAGTCACTATTGGGCTCCCATTGCCTTACAAGTGCAAATAGCACTGGCGTCTGTTCCCAGCAAGTACAGTGTATTCGAATGAAGAACAGCTACTGTTCTTGTCAGTTTTCTAAGCAGAGTTGAACTAGATACGGCCCGTGTGTGTAGGAAGCACAGTTCTTTTGTTCTGAGCAAGCTCAATGTTCGGACACCATAGGAAACACAGTAGAGTAGAAGAGTGCTCTTTTCTCAAAAGCAGAGTGTGTTTTTGTAAGGCGAGCTAGCGTTTGTTTCCTAGTCGTAAATGGAGTTGAATCACATGCAGTTTCTGGTCCTACGAGCAAGAGTTGTTTTCTGGTAAGGAAAGTCACTATTGCGCTCCCATACCCTACACAAGGCAAATAGCACTCGCGTCTTTTCCCAGCAAGTACAGTGTATTGGACTGAATAGGAGCTACTGTTCTTGTCAGTTTCCTAAGCAGAGTTGAACTAGATATGGTCCGTGTGTGTAGCAAGCACAGTTCTTTTGTTCTGAGCAAGCTTACTGTTTGGACCCCATAGGAAACACAGTAGAGTAGAAAAGTGCTCTTTTCTCTAAAGCAGAGTGTGTTTCTTGTAAGGCGAGCTAGCGTTTGTTTCCCAGTCCTAAATGGAGTTGAATCACATGCAGTTTCTGGTCCTACGAGCAAGAGTTGTTTTCTGGTAAGGGAAGTCACTATTGCGCTCCCATTGCCATAAACAGTGCAAATAGCCCTCCCGTCTGTTCCCAGCAAGTACAGTGTATTGGACTGAAGAGGAGCTACTGTTCTTCTCAGTTTCCTAAGCAGAGTTGAACTAGATATGGCCCATGTGTGTAGGAAGCACAGTTCTTATGTTCTGAGCAAGCTCACTGTTCTGGCCCTATAGGAAACACAGTAGAGTAGAAGAGTGCTCTTTTCTCAAAAGCAGAGTGTGTTTCTTGTAAAGCGAGCTAGAGTTTGTTTCCCAGTCCTAAATGGAGTTGAATCACATGCAGTCTCTGGTCCTACGAGCAAGAGTTGTTTTCTGGTAAGAAGAGTCACTATTGCGCTGCCTATGCCATACACAGGACAAATAGCACTGGCGTCTGTTCCAAGCAAGTACAGTGTTTTGGACTGAACAGGAGCTACTGTTCTTGTCAGGTTCCTAAGCAGACTTGAACTAGATATGGCCGTGTGTGTAGGAAGCACAGTTTTTTTGTTCTGAGCAAGCTCACTTTTCGGAACACATAGGAAACATAGTAGAGTAGAAGAGTGCTCTTTTCTCAAAAGCAGAGTGTGTTTCTTGGAAGTCGAGCTAGCGTTAGTTTCCCAGTCCTAAATGGAGTTGAGTCACATGCAGTTTTTTGTCCTACGAGCAAGAGTTTTTTTCTGGTAAGACAAGTCACTATAAGGTTCCAATTGCCATACACAGTGCAAATAGCATCGCGTATGTTCCCCGCAAGTACACTGTATTGGACGGAAGAGGAGCTACTGTTCTTGTCAGTTTCCTAAGCACAGTTGAACTTGTTATGGCCCTGAGTAGGAAGCACAGTTCTTTTGTTCTGAGCAAGGTCACTGTTCTGGCCCTATAGGAAATACAGTAGAGTAGAAGAGTGCTCTTTTCTCTAAAGCAGAGTGTGTTTCTTGTAAGGCAAGCTATCGTTTGTTTCCCAGTCTTAATGGAGTTGAATCACATGCAGTTTCTAGTACTATGAGCAAGAGTTTTTTTATGGTAAGAAGAGTCATTATTGCTCTGCCATTGCCATACACAGGACAAATAGCACTGGCGTCTGTTCCCAGCAGGTACAGTGTAATGGACTGAAGAGGATCTACTGTTCTTCTCAGGTTCCTAAGCAGATTTGAACTAGATATGGCCGTGTGTGTAGGAAGCACAGTTTTTTTGTTCTGAGCAAGCTCACTGTTCGGACCCCATAGGAAACACAGTAGAGTAGAAGAGTGCTCTTTTCTCTAAAGCAGAGTGTGTTTCTTGTAAGGCGAGCTAGCGTTTGTTTCCCAGTCCTAAATGGAGTTGAATCACATGCAGTTTCTGGTCCTACGAGCAAGAGTTGTTTTCTGGTAAGGGAAGTCACTATTGCGCTCCCATTGCCATAAACAGTGCAAATAGCCCTCCCGTCTGTTCCCAGCAAGTACAGTGTATTGGACTGAAGAGGAGCTACTGTTCTTCTCAGTTTCCTAAGCAGAGTTGAACTAGATATGGCCCATGTGTGTAGGAAGCACAGTTCTTATGTTCTGAGCAAGCTCACTGTTCTGGCCCTATAGGAAACACAGTAGAGTAGAAGAGTGCTCTTTTCTCAAAAGCAGAGTGTGTTTCTTGTAAAGCGAGCTAGAGTTTGTTTCCCAGTCCTAAATGGAGTTGAATCACATGCAGTCTCTGGTCCTACGAGCAAGAGTTGTTTTCTGGTAAGAAGAGTCACTATTGCGCTGCCTATGCCATACACAGGACAAATAGCACTGGCGTCTGTTCCAAGCAAGTACAGTGTTTTGGACTGAACAGGAGCTACTGTTCTTGTCAGGTTCCTAAGCAGACTTGAACTAGATATGGCCGTGTGTGTAGGAAGCACAGTTTTTTTGTTCTGAGCAAGCTCACTTTTCGGAACACATAGGAAACATAGTAGAGTAGAAGAGTGCTCTTTTCTCAAAAGCAGAGTGTGTTTCTTGGAAGTCGAGCTAGCGTTAGTTTCCCAGTCCTAAATGGAGTTGAGTCACATGCAGTTTTTTGTCCTACGAGCAAGAGTTTTTTTCTGGTAAGACAAGTCACTATAAGGTTCCAATTGCCATACACAGTGCAAATAGCATCGCGTATGTTCCCCGCAAGTACACTGTATTGGACGGAAGAGGAGCTACTGTTCTTGTCAGTTTCCTAAGCACAGTTGAACTTGTTATGGCCCTGAGTAGGAAGCACAGTTCTTTTGTTCTGAGCAAGGTCACTGTTCTGGCCCTATAGGAAATACAGTAGAGTAGAAGAGTGCTCTTTTCTCTAAAGCAGAGTGTGTTTCTTGTAAGGCAAGCTATCGTTTGTTTCCCAGTCTTAATGGAGTTGAATCACATGCAGTTTCTAGTACTATGAGCAAGAGTTTTTTTATGGTAAGAAGAGTCATTATTGCTCTGCCATTGCCATACACAGGACAAATAGCACTGGCGTCTGTTCCCAGCAGGTACAGTGTAATGGACTGAAGAGGATCTACTGTTCTTCTCAGGTTCCTAAGCAGATTTGAACTAGATATGGCCGTGTGTGTAGGAAGCACAGTTTTTTTGTTCTGAGCAAGCTCACTGTTCGGACCCCATAGGAAACACAGTAGAGTAGAAGAGTGCTCTTTTGTCAAAATCAGAGTGTGTTTCATGTAAGGCGAGCTAGCATTTGTTTCCCAGTCCTAATGGAGTTGAATCACATGCAGTTTCTGTTCCTACGAGCAAGAGTTGTTTTCTGGTAAGGAAAGTCACTATTGCGCTCCCATTGCCATACACAGTGCAAATAGCACTCGCATCTGTTCCCAGCAAGTACAGTCTATCGGACTGAAGAGGAGCTACTGTTCTTGTCAGTTTCCTAAGCAGAGTTGAACTAGATATGGCCCATGTGTAGGAAGCACAGTTCTTTTGTTCTGAGCAAGCTCACTGTTCTGGCCCTATAGGAAACACAGTAGAGTAGAAGAGTGCACTTTTCTCTAAAGCAGAGTGTGTTTTTGTAAGGCGAGCTAGCATTTGTTTCCCAGTCCTAAATGGAGTGGAATCACATGCAGTCTCTGGTCCTACGAGCAAGAGTTGTTTTCTGGTAAGGAAAGTCACTATTGCGCTCCCCTTGCCATACATAGTGCAAATAGTTCTCGCGTCTGTTCCTAGCAAGTACAGTGTATTGGACTGAAGAGGAGCTACTGTTCTTGTCAGTTTCCTAAGCAGAGTTGAACTAGATATGGCCCGTGTGTGTAGGAAGGACAGTTCTTTTGTTCTGAGCAAACTCACTGTTCAGAACCCGTAGGAAACACAGAAGAGGAGAAGAGTGCTCTTTTCTCAAAAGCAGAGTGTGTTTCTTGTAAGGCGAGCTAGCGTTTGTTTCCCAGTCCTAAATGGATTTGAGTCACATGCAGTTTCTGGTCCTAAGAACAAGAGTTGTTTACTGGAAAGGAAAGTCACTATTGCGCGCCCATTACCCTGTACAAGGCAAATAGCACTCGAGTCTTTTCCCAGCAAGTACAGTGTATTGGAGTGAATAGGAGCTACTGTTCTTGTCAGTTTCCTAAGCAGAGTTGAACTAGATATGATCCGTATGTGTAGGAAGCACAGTTCTTTTGTTCTGAGCAAGCTCACTTTTTGGATCTCATAGGAAACACAGTAGAGTAAAAGCGTGCTCTTTTCTCTAAAGCAGAGTGTGTTTTTGTAAGGCGAGCTAGCATTTGTTTCCCAGTCCTAAATGGAGTTGAATTACATGCAGTTTCTGGTCCTAAGAGCAAGAGTTGTTTTATGGTAAGAAGTGTCACTATTGCGCTGCCATTGCCATACACAGGACAAATAGCACTGGCGTCTGTTCCCAGCAAGTACAGTGTATCGGACTGAAGAGAATCTTCTGTTCTTGTCAGGTTCCTAAGCAGAATTGAACTAGATATGGCCGTGTGTGTAGGAAGCACATTTCTTTTGTTCTGAGCAAGCTTAGTGTTCGGACCACATAGGAAACACAGTATAGTAGAAGAGTGCTCTTTTCTCAAAAGCAGAGTGTGTTTCTAGTAAGGCGAGCTAGCGTTTCTTTCCCAGTCCTAAATGGAGTTGAGTCACATGCAGGTTTTTGTCCTACGAGCAAGAGTTGTTTTCTGGTAGGGCGAGTCACTATTGTGCTCCAATTTCCATACACAGTGCAAATAGCACTCCCGTCTGTTCCCTGCAAGCACAGTGTATCAGACTGAAGAGGAGCTACTGTTCTTGTCAGTTTCCTAAGCAGAGTTGAACTAGATATGGCCCGTGTGTAGGAAGCACAGTTCTTTGTTTTGAGCAAGCTCACTGTTCTGGCCCTATAGGAATCACAGTAGAGTAGAAGAGCGCTCTTTTCTCTAAAGCAGAGTGTGTTTCTCTAAGGTGAGCTAGCTTTTGTTTCCCAGTCCTAAATGGAGTTGAATCACATGCAGTTTCTGGTCCTACGATCAAGAGTTGTTTTATGGTAAGAAGAGTCACTATTGTGCTGTCATTGCCATACACAGGACAAATAGCACTGGCGTCTGTTCCCAGAACGTACAGTGTATTGGACTGAAGAGGATCTACTGATATTGTCAGGTTCCTAAGCAGAATTGAACTAGATATGGCCATGTGTGTAGGAAGCACAGTTCTTTTGTTCTGAGCAAGCTCACTGTTCGGACACCATAGGAAACACAGTAGAGTAGAAGAGTGCACTTTTCTCAAAAGCAGAGTGTGTTTTTGTAAGGCGAGCTACCGTTTGTTTCCTAGTCCTAAATGGAGTTGAATCACATGCAGTTTCTGGTCCTACGAGCAAGAGTTGTTTTCTGGTAAGGAAAGTCACTATTGTGCTCCCATTACCCTATACAAGGCAAATAGCACTCGAGTCTTTTCCCAGGAAGTACAGTGTATTGGAGTGAATAGGAGCTACTGTTCTTGTCAGTTTCCTAAGCAGAGTTGAACTAGATATGGTCCGTATGTGTAGGAAGCACAGTTCTTTTGTTCTGAGCAAGCTCACTTTTTGGATCTCATAGGAAACACAGTAGAGTAAAAGAGTGCTCTTTTCTCTAAAGCAGAGTGTGTTTTTGTAAGGCGAGCTAGCATTTGTTTCCCAGTCCTAAATGGAGTGGAATCACATGCAGTTTCTGGTCCTACGAGCAAGAGTTGTTTTCTGGTAAGGAAAGTCATTATTGCGCTCCCATTGCAATACACAGTGCAAATAGCCCTTCTGTCTGTTCCCAGCAAGTACAGTGTATTGGACTGAAGAGGAGCTACTGTTCTTCTCAGTTTCCTAAGCAGAGTTGAACTAGATATGGTCCATGTGTGTAGGAAGCACAGTTCTTTTTTTCTGAGCAAGCTCACTGTTCTGGCCCTATAGGAAACACAGTAGAGTAGAAGAGTGCTCTTTTCTCAAAAGCAGAGTGTGTTTCTTGTAAAGCGAGCTAGAGTTTGTTTCCCAGTCCTAAATGGAGTTGAATCACATGCAGTTTCTGGTCCTACGAACAAGAGTTGTTTTCTGGTAAGGAAAGTCACTATTGTGCTCCCATTGCCCTACACAAGGCAAATAGCACTCGCGACTTTTCCCAGCAAGTACAGTGTATTGGACTGAATAGGAGCTACTGTTCTTGTCAGTTTCCTAAGCAGAGTTGAACTAGATGTGGTCCGTGTGTGTATTAAGCACAGTTTTTTGTTCTGAGCAAGCTCACTGTTTGGAACCCATAGGAAACACAGTAGAGTAGAACAGTGCTATTTTCTCTAAAGCAGAGTGTGTTTCTTGTAAGGCGAGCTAGCATTTGTTTCCCAGTCCTAAATGGAGTGGAATCACATGCAGTTTCTAGTCCTATGAGCAAGAGTTGTTTTCTGGTAAGGAAAGTCACTATTGCGCTCCCATTGACACACACAGTGCAAATAGCACATGCGCCTGTTGCCAGCAAGTACAGTGTATAGGACTGAAGAGGAGCTACTGTTCTTGTCAGTTTCCTAAGCAGAGTTGAACTAGATATGGCCCGTGTGTGTAGGAAGCACAGTTCTTTTGTTCTGAGCAAGCTCACTGTTTGGACCTCATAGGAAACACAGTAGAGTAGAAGAGTGCTCTTTAATCAAAAGCAGAGTGTGTTTCATGTAAGGCGAGCTAGCATTTGTTTCCCAGTCCTAAATGGAGTTGAATCACATGCAGTTTCTGGTCCTACGAGCAAGAGTTGTTTTCTGGTAAGAAGAGTCACTATTGCGCTGCCATTGACATACTCAGGACAAATAGCACTCGCGTCTGTTCCCAGCAAGTACAGTGTATTGGACTGAAGAGGATCTACTGTTCTTGTCAGGTTCCTAAGCAGACTTGAACTAGATATGGCCGTGTGTGTAGGAAGCACAGTTTTTTTTTTTCTGAGCAAGCTCAGTGTTCGGAACACATAGGAAACACAGTAGAGTAGAAGAGTGCTCTTTTCTCAAAAGCAGAGTGTGTTTCTTGGAAGTCGAGCTAGCGTTTGTTTCCCAGTCCTAAATGGAGTTGAGTCACATGCAATTTTTTGTCCTACGAGCAAGAGTTGTTTTCTGGTAAGACAAGTCACTGTTGTGCTCCAATTGCCATACACAGTGCAAATATCACTCGCTTCTGTTCCCCACAAGTACAGTGTATCGGACTGAAGAGGAGCTACTGTTCTTGTCAGTTTCCTAAGCAGAGTTGAACTAGATATGGCCCGTGTGTGTAGGAAGCACAGTTCTTTTGTTCTGAGCAAGCTCACTGTTCGGACCCCATAGGAAACACAGTAGAGTAGAAGAGTGATCTTTTCTCAAAAGCAGAGTGTGTTTCATGTAAGGCGAGCTAGCTTTTGTTTTCCAGTCCTAAATGGAGTTGAATCACATGCAGTTTCTGGTCCTACGAGCAAGAGTTGTTTTCTTGTAAGAAGAGTCACTATTGTGCTGCCATTGCCATACACAGGACAAATAGCACTGGCGTCTGTTCCCAGCACGTACAGTGTATTGGACTGAAGAGGATCTACTGTTATTGTCAGGTTCCTAAGCAGACTTGAACTAGATATGGCCGTGTGTGTAGGAAGCACAGTTTTTTTGTTCTGAGCAAGCTCACTGTTCGGAACACATAGGAAACACAGTAGAGTAGAAGAGTGCTCTTTTCTCAAAAGCAGAGTGTGTTTCTTGGAAGTCGAGCTAGCGTTTGTTTCCCAGTCCTAAATGGAGTTGAGTCACATGCAGTTTTTTGTCCAACGAGCAAGAGTTGTTTTCTGGTAAGACAAGTCACTATTGTGCTCCAATTGCCATACACAGTGCAAATATCTCTCGCTTCTGTTCCCCACAAGTACAGTGTATCAGACTGAAGAGGAGCTACTGTTCTTGTCAGTTTCCTAAGCAGAGTTGAACTAGATATGGCTCGTGTGTGTAGGAAGCACAGTTCTTATGTTCTGAGCAAGCTCACTGTTCTGGCCCTATAGGAAACACAGTAGAGTAGAAGAGTGCTCTTTTCTCAAAAGCAGAGTGTGTTTCTTGTAAAGCGAGCTAGAGTTTGTTTCCCAGTCCTAAATGGAGTTGAATCACATGCAGTTTCTGGTCCTAAGAACAAGAGTTGTTTTCTGGTAAGGAAAGTCACTGTTGTGCTCCCATTGCCCTACACAAGGCAAATAGCACTCGCGACTTTTCCCAGCAAGTACAGTGTATTGGACTGAATAGGAGCTACTGTTCTTGTCAGTTTCCTAAGCAGAGTTGAACTAGATGTGGTCCGTGTGTGTATTAAGCACAGTTCTTTTGTTCTGAGCAAGCTCACTGTTTGGACCCCATAGGAAACACAGTAGAGTAGAACAGTGCTATTTTCTCTAAAGCAGAGTGTGTTTCTTGTAAGGCGAGCTAGCATTTGTTTCCCAGTCCTAAATGGAGTGGAATCACATGCAGTTTCTAGTCCTATGAGCAAGAGTTGTTTTCTGGTAAGGAAAGTCACTATTGCGCTCCCATTGACATACACAGTGCAAATAGCACATGCGCCTGTTGCCAGCAAGTACAGTGTATTGGACTGAAGAGGAGCTACTGTTCCTGTCAGTTTCCTAAGCAGAGTTGAACTAGATATGGCCCGTGTGTGTAGGAAGCACAGTTCTTTTGTTCTGAGCAAGCTCACTGTTTGGACCTCATAGGAAACACAGTAGAGTAGAAGAGTGCTCTTTAATCAAAAGCAGAGTGTGTTTCTTGTAAGGCGAGCTAGCATTTGTTTCCCAGTCCTAAATGGAGTTGAATCACATGCAGTTTCTGGTCCTACGAGCAAGAGTTGTTTTCTGGTAAGAAGAGTCACTATTGCGCTGCCATTGACATACACAGGACAAATAGCACTCACGTCTGTTCCCAGCAAGTACAGTGTATTGGACTGAAGAGGATCTACTGTTCTTGTCAGGTTCCTAAGCAGACTTGAACTAGATATGGCCGTGTGTGTAGGAAGCACAGTTTTTTTGTTCTGAGCAAGCTCAGTGTTCGGAACACATAGGAAACACAGTAGAGTACAAGAGTGCTCTTTTCTCAAAAGCAGAGTGTGTTTCTTGGAAGTCGAGCTAGCGTTTGTTTCCCAGTCCTAAATGGAGTTGAGTCACATGCAGTTTTTTGTCCAACGAGCAAGAGTTGTTTTCTGGTAAGACAAGTCACTATTGTGCTCCAATTGCCATACACAGTGCAAATATCACTCGCTTCTGTTCCCCACAAGTACAGTGTATCGGACTGAAGAGGAGCTATTGTTCTTGTCAGTTTCCTAAGCAGAGTTGAACTAGATATGGCCCGTGTGTGTAGGAAGCACAGTTCTTATGTTCTGAGCAAGCTCACTGTTCTGGCCCTATAGGAAACACAGTAGAGTAGAAGAGTGCTCTTTTCTCAAAAGCAGAGTGTGTTTCTTGTAAAGCGAGCTAGAGTTTGTTTCCCAGTCCTAAATGGAGTTGAATCACATGCAGTTTCTGGTCCTACGAACAAGAGTTGTTTTCTGGTAAGGAAAGTCACTATTGCGATCCCATTGCCCTACACAAGGCAAATAGCACTCGCGTCTTTTCCCAGCAAGTACAGTGTATTGGACTGAATAGGAGCTACTGTTCTTGTCAGTTTCCTAAGCAGAGTTGAACTAGATGTGGTCCGTGTGTGTATTAAGCACAGTTCTTTTGTTCTGAGCAAGCTCACTGTTTGGACCCCATAGGAAACACAGTAGAGTAGAACAGTGCTATTTTCTCTAAAGCAGAGTGTGTTTCTTGTAAGGCGAGCTAGCGTTTGTTTCCTAGTCCTAAATGGAGTGGAATCACATGCAGTTTCTAGTCCTATGAGCAAGAATTGTTTTCTGGTAAGGAAAGTCACTATTGTGCTCCCATTGACATACACAGTGCAAATAGCACATGCGCCTGTTGCCAGCAAGTACAGTGTATTGGACTGAAGAGGAGCTACTGTTCTTGTCAGTTTCCTAAGCAGAGTTGAAGTAGATATGGCCCGTGTGTGTTGGAAGCACAGTTCTTTTGTTCTGAGCAAGCTCACTGTTTGGACCTCATAGGAAACACAGTAGAGTAGAAGAGTGCTCTTTAATCAAAAGCAGAGTGTGTTTCATGTAAGGCGAGCTAGCATTTGCTTCCCAGTCCTAAATGGAGTTGAATCACATGCAGTTTCTGGTCCTAAGAGCAAGAGCTGTTTTCTGGTAAGGAAAGTCACTATTTTGCTCCCATTGCTATCCACAGTGCAAGTAGCCCTCCCGTCTGTTCCCAGCAAGTACAGTGTATTTGACGGAAGAGGAGCTACTGTTCTTGTCAGTTTCCTAAGCAGAGTTGAACTAGTTATGGCCCTGTGTTGGAAGCACAGTTCTTTTGTTCTGAGCAAGCTCACTGTTCTGGCCCTATAGGAAACACAGTAGAGTAGAAGAGTTTTCTTTTCTCTAAAGCAGAGTGTGTTTCTGTAAGGTGAGCTAGCTTTTGTTTCCCAGTCCTAAATGGAGTTGAATCACATGCAGTTTCTGGTCCTACGAGCAAGAGTTGTTTTATGGTAAGAAGAGTCACTATTGTGCTGCAATTGCCATACACAGGACAAATAGCACTGGCGTCTGTTCCCAGCACGTACAGTGTATTGGACTGAAGAGGAGCTACTGTTCTTGTCAGGTTCCTAAGCAGAATTGAACTAGATATGGCCATGTGTGTAGGAAGCACAGTTCTTTTGTTCTGAGCAAGCTTAGTGTTCGGACCACATAGGAAACACAGTAGAGTAGCAGAGTGCTCTTTTCTCAAAAGCAGAGTGTGTTTCTAGTAAGGCGAGCTAGCGTTTGTTTCCTACTCCTAAATGGAGTTGAATCACATGCAGTTTCTGGTCCTAGGGCAAGAGTTGTTTTCTGGTAAGGAAAGTCACTATTGTGCTCCCATTGCCTTACAGAAGGCAAATAGCACTCGCGTCTTTTCCCATCAAGTACAGTGTATTGGACTGAATAGGAGCTACTGTTCTTGTCAGTTTCCTAAGCAGAGTTGAACTAGATATGGTCCGTGTGTGTAGGGAGCACAGTTATTTTGCTCTGAGCAAGCTCACTGTTTGGACCCCATAGGGAACACAGTAGAGTAGAAGAGTGCTCTTTTCTCTAAAGCAGAGTTTGTTTTGGTAAGGCGAGCTAGCATTTGTTTCCCAGTCCTAAATGGAGTGGAATCACATGCAGTTTCTGGTCCAATGAGCAAGAGTTGTTTTCTGGTAAGGAAAGTCACTATTGTGCTCCCATTGCCATCCACAGTGCAAATAGCCCTCCCGTCTGTTCCCAGCAAGTACAGTGTATTGGACTGAAGAGGAGCTACTGTTCTTCTCAGTTTCCTAAGCAGAGTTGAACTAGATATGGTCCGTGTGTGTAGGAAGCACAGTTCTTTTTTTCTGAGCAAGCTCACTGTTCTGGCCCTATAGGAAACACAGTAGAGTAGAAGAGTGCTCTTTTCTCAAAAGCAGAGTGTGTTTCTTGTAAAGCGAGCTAGAGTTTGTTTCCCAGTCCTAAATGGAGTTGAATCACATGCAGTTTCTGGTCCTACGAGCAAGAGTTGTTTTCTTGTAAGAAGAGCCACGATTGCGCTGTCATTGACATACACAGGACAAATAGCACTGGTGTCTGTTCCCAGCAAGTACAGTGTATTGGACTGCATAGGATCTACTGTTCTTGTCAGGTTCCTAAGCAGACTTGAACTAGATATGGCCATGTGTGTAGGAAGCACAGTTTTTTTTTTTCTGAGCAAGCTCACTGTTCGGAACACATAGGAAACACAGTAGAGGAGAAGAGTGCTCTTTTCTCAAAAGCAGAGTGTGTTTCTTGGAAGTTGAGCTAGCGTTTGTTTCCCAGTCCTAAATGGAGTTGAGTCACATGCAGTTTTTTGTCCAACGAGCAAGAGTTGTTTTCTGGTAAGACAAGTCACTATTGTGCTCCAATTGCCATACACAGTGCAAATATCACTCGCTTCTGTTCCCCACAAGTACAGTGTATCGGACTGAAGAGGAGCTACTGTTCTTCTCAGTTTCCTAAGCAGAGTTGAACTAGATATGGCCCGTGTGTGTAGGAAGCACAGTTCTTTTGTTCTGAGCAAGCTCACTGTTCTGGACCTATAGGAAACACAGTAGAGTAGAAGAGTGCTCTTTTCTCAAAAGCAGAGTGTGTTTCTTGTAAAGCGAGCTAGCGTTTGCTTCCCAGTCCTAAATGGTATTGAGTCACATGCAGTTTCTGGTCCTAAGAACAAGAGTTGTTTTCTGGAAATGAAAGTCACTATTGCGTGCCCATTGCCTTACACAAGGCAAAGAGCACTCGCATTTTTTCCCAGCAAGTACAGTGTATTGGACTGAATAGGAGTTACTGTTCTTGTCAGTTTCCTAAGTAGAGTTGAACTAGATATGGCCCGTGTGTGTAGGAAGCACAGTTCTTTTGTTCTGAGCAAGCTCACTGTTCTGGCCCTATAGGAAACACAGCAGAGTAGAAGAGAGCTCTTTTCTCAAAAGCAGAGTGTGTTTCTTGTAAGGCGAGCTAGCGTTTGTTTCCCAGTCCTAAATGGAGTTGACTCACATGCAGGTTTTTGTCCTACGAGCAAGAGTTGTTTTCTGGTAGGGCGAGTCACTATTGTGCTCCAATTGCCATACACAGTGCAAATAGCACTCGCGTCTGTTCCCTGCAAGTACAGTGTATTGGACTGAGGAGGAGCTACTGTTCTTGTCAGTTTCCTAAGCAGAGTTGAACTAGATATGGCCATGTGTGTAGGAAGCACAGTTCTTTTGTTCTGAGCAAGCTCACTGTTCGGACACCATAGGAAACACAGTAGAGTAAAAGAGTGCTCTTTTCTCTAAAGCAGAGTGTGTTTTTGTAAGGCGAGCTAGCATTTGTTTCCCAGTCCTAAATGGAGTGGAATCACATGCAGTTTGTGGTCCTACGAGCAAGAGTTGTTTTCTGGTAAGGAAAGTCACTATTGCGCTCCCATTGCCATACTCAGTGCAAATAGCCCTCCCGTCTGTTCCCAGCAAGTACAGTGTATTGGACTGAAGAGGAGCTACTGTTCTTCTCAGTTTCCTAAGCAGAGTTGAACTAGATATGGCCCGTGTGTGTAGGAAGCACAGTTATTATGTTCTGAGCAAGCTCACTGTTCTGGCCCTATAGGAAACACAGTAGAGTAGAAGAGTGCTCTTTTCTCAAAAGCAGAGTGTGTTTCTTGGAAGTTGAGCTAGCGTTTGTTTCCCAGTCCTAAATGGAGTTGAGTCACGTGCAGTTTTTTGTCCAACGAGCAAGAGTTGTTTTCTGGTAAGACAAGTCACTATTGTGCTCCAATTGCCATACACAGTGCAAATATCACTCGCTTCTGTTCCCCACAAGTACAGTGTATCGGACTGAAGAGGAGCTACTGTTCTTGTCAGTTTCCTAAGCAGAGTTGAACTAGATATGGCCCATGTGTGTAGGAAGCACAGTTCTTATGTTCTGAGCAAGGTCACTGTTCTGGCCCTATAGGAAACACAGTAGAGTAGAAGAGTGCTCTTTTCTCAAAAGCAGAGTGTGTTTCTTGTAAAGCGAGCTAGAGTTTGTTTCCCAGTCCTAAATGGAGTTGAATCACATGCAGTTTCTGGTCCTACGAACAAGAGTTGTTTTCTGGTAAGGAAAGTCACTATTGCACTCCCATTGCCCTACACAAGGCAAATAGCACTCGCGTCTTTTCCCAGCAAGTACAGTGTATTTGACTGAATAGGAGCTACTGTTCTTGTCAGTTTCCTAAGCAGAGTTGAACTAGATGTGGTCCGTGTGTGTATTAAGCACAGTTCTTTTGTTCTGAGCAAGCTCACTGTTTGGACCCCATAGGAAACACAGTAGAGTAGAACAGTGCTATTTTCTCTAAAGCAGAGTGTGTTTCTTGTAAGGCGAGCTAGCATTTGTTTCCCAGTCCTAAATGGAGTGGAATCACATGCAGTTTCTAGTCCTATGAGGAAGAGTTGTTTTCTGGTAAGGAAAGTCACTATTGCGCTCCCATTGACATACACAGTGCAAATAGCACATGCGCCTGTTGCCAGCAAGTACAGTGTATTGGACTGAAGAGGAGCTACTGTTCTTGTCAGTTTCCTAAGCAGAGTTGAACTAGATATGGCCCGTGTGTGTAGGAAGCACAGTTCTTTTGTTCTGAGCCAGCTCACTGTTCGGACTTCATAGGAAACACAGTAGAGTAGAAGAGTGCTCTTTAATCAAAAGCAGAGTGTGTTTCATGTAAGGCGAGCTAGCATTTGTTTCCCAGTCCTAAATGGAGTTGAATCACATGCAGTTTCTGGTCCTAAGAGCAAGAGCTGTTTTCTGGTAAGGAAAGTCACTATTTTGCTCCCATTGCCATCCACAGTAAATAGCCCTCCCGTCTGTTCCCAGCAAGTACAGTGTATTGGACGGAAGAGGAGCTACTGTTCTTGTCAGTTTCCTAAGCAGAGTTGAACTAGTTATGGCCCGTGTGTAGGAAGCACAGTTCTTTTGTTCTGAGCAAGCTCACTGTTCTGGCCCTATAGGAAACACAGTAGAGTAGAAGAGTGCTCTTTTCTCTAAAGCAGAGTGTGTTTCTTGTAAGGCGAGCTAGCGTTTGTTTCCCAGTCCTAAATGGAGTTGAATCACATGCAGTTTCTAGTCTTACGAGCAAGAGTTGTTTTATGGTAACAAGAGTCACTATTGCTATGCCATTGCCATACACAGGACAAATAGCACTGGCGTCTGTTCCCAGCAAGTACAGTGTATTGGACTGAAGAGGAGCTACTGTTCTTGTCAGTTTCCTAAGCAGAGTTGAACTAGATATGGTCCGTGTGTGTAGGAAGCACAATTCTTTTGTTCTGAGCAAGCTCACTGTTTGGACCCCATAGGAAACACAGTAGAGTAGAAGAGTGCTCTTTTCTCTAAAGCAGAGTGTGTTTCTTGTAAGGCGAGCTAGCTTTTGCTTCCCAGTCCTAAATGGAGTGGAATCACATGCAGTTTCTGGTCCTACGAGCAAGAGTTGTTTTCTGGTAAGGAAAGTCACTATTGGGCTCCCATTGCCATACACAGTGTGCAAATAGCACTTGCGTCTGTTCCCAGCAAGTACAGTGTATGGAACTGAAGAGGAGCTACTGTTCTTATCAGTTTCCTAAGCAGAGTTGAACTAGATATGGCCCGTGTGCGTAGGAAGCACAGTTCTTTAGTTCTGAGCAAGCTCACTGTTCTGGCCCTATAGGAAACACAGTAGAGTAGAAGAGTGCTCTTTTCTCTAAAGCAGAGTGTGTTTCTTGTAAGGCTAGCTAGCGTTTGTTTCCCGGTCCTAAATGGAGTTGAATCACATGGAGTTTCTAGTCTTACGAGCAAGAGTTGTTTTATGGTAACAAGAGTCACTATTGCTCTGCCTTTGCCATACACAGGACAAATAGCAATGGCGTCTGTTCCCAGCAAGTACAGTGTAATGGACTGAAGAGGATCTACTGTTCTTGTCAGGTTCCTAAGCAGAATTGAACTAGATATGGCCGTGTGTGTAGGAAGCACAGTTTTTTTGTTCTGAGGAAGCTCACTGTTCAGAACACATAGGAAACACAGTAGAGTAGAAGAGTGCTCTTTTCTCAAAAGCAGAGTTTGTTTCTTGGAAGTTGAGCTAGCGTTTGTTTCCCAGTCCTAAATGGAGTTGAGTCACATGCAGATTTTTGTCCTACGAGCAAGAGTTGTTTTCTGGTAAGACAAGTCACTATTGTGCTCCAATTGCCGTACACAGTGCAAATAGCACTCGCGTCTGTTCCCCGAAAGTACAGTGTATTGGACTGAAGAGGAGCTAGTGTTCTTGTCAGTTTCCTAAGCAGAGTTGAACTAGATATGGCCCGTGTGTGTAGGAAGCACAGTTCTTTTGTTCTGAGCAAGCTCACTGTTCGGACCCCATAGGAAACACAGTACAGTAGAAGAGTGCTCTTTTCTCAAAAGCAGAGTGTGTTTTTGTAAGGCGAGCTAGCGTTTGTTTCCTACTCCTAAATGGAGTTGAATCACATGCAGTTTCTGGTCCTACGAGCAAGAGTTGTTTTCTGGTAAGGAAAGTCACTATTGCGCTCCCATTACCCTATACAAGGCAAATAGGACTCGAGTCTTTTCCCAGCAAGTACAGTGTATTGGAGTGAATAGAAGCTACTGTTCTTGTCAGTTTCCTAAGCAGAGTTGAACTAGATATGGTCCGTATGTGTAGGAAGCACAGTTCTTTTGTTCTGAGCAAGCTCACTGTTTGGATCTCATAGGAAACACAGTAGAGTAAAAGAGTGCTCTTTTCTCTAAAGCAAAGTGTGTTTTTGTAAGGCGAGCTAGCATTTGTTTCCCAGTCCTAAATGGAGTGGAATCACATGCAGTTTCTGGTCCTACGAGTAAGAGTTGTTTTCTGGTAAGGAAAGTCACTATTGCGCTCCCATTGCCATACTCAGTGCAAATAGCCCTCCCGTCTGTTCCCAGCAAGTACAGTGTATTGGACTGAAGAGGAGCTACTGTTCTTCTCAGTTTCCTAACCAGAGTTGAACTAGATATGGTCCGTGTGTGTAGGAAGCACAGTTCTTTTTTTCTGAGCACGCTCACTGTTCTGGCCCTATAGGAAACACAGTAGAGTAGAAGAGTGCTCTTTTCTCAAAAGCAGAGTGTGTTTCTTGTAAAGCGAGCTAGAGTTTGTTTCCCAGTCCTAAATGGAGATGAATCACATGCAGTTTCTGGTCCTACGAGCAAGAGTTGTTTTCTGGTAAGAAGAGTCACTATTGCGCTGCCATTGCCATACACAGAACAAATAGCACTCGCATCTGTTCCCAGCAAGTACAGTGTATTGGACTGAAGAGGATGTACTGTTCTTGTCAGGTTCCTAAGCAGACTTGAACTAGATATGGCCGTTTGTGTAAGAAGCACAGTTTTTTTGTTCTGAGCAAGCTCACTGTTCGGAACACATAGGAAACACAGTAGAGTAGAAGAGTGCTCTTTTCTGAAAAGCAGAGTGTGTTTCTTGGAAGTCGAGCTAACGTTTGTTTCCCAGTCCTAAATGGACTTGAGTGACATGCAGTTTTTTGACCAACGAGCAAGAGTTGTTTTCTGGTAAGGAAAGTCACTATTGCGCTCCCATTGCCATACACAGTGCAAATAGCCCTCGCGTCTGTTCCCAGCAAGTACAGTCTATCGGAATGAAGAGGAGCTACTGTTCTTGTCAGTTTCCTAAGCAGAGTTGAACTAGATATGGCCCGTGTGTAGGAAGCACAGTTCTTTTGTTCTGAGCAAGCTCACTGTTCTGACCCTATAGGATACACAGTAGAGTAGAAGAGTGCTCTTTTCTCTAAAGCAGAGTGTGTTTTTGTAAGGCGAGCTAGCATTTGTTTCCCAGTCCTAAATGGAGTGGAATCACATGCAGTTTCTGGTCCTACGAGCACGAGTTATTTTCTGGTAAGGAGAGTCACTATTGCTCTCCCCTTGCCATACATAGTGCAAATAGCTCTCACGTCTGTTGCCAGCAAGTACAGTGTGTCGGACTGAAGAGGAGCTACTGTTCTTGTAAGTTTCCTAAGCAGAGTTGAACTAGATATGGCCCGTGTGTGCAGGAAGCACAGTTCTTTTGTTCTGAGCAAGCTCAATGTTCGGACACCATAGGAAACACAGTAGAGTAGAAGAGTGCTCTTTTCTCAAAAGCAGAGTGTGTTTCTTGTAAGGCGAGCTAGCGTTTGTTTCCTACTCCTAAATGGAGTTGAATCACATGCAGTTTCTGGTCCTAGGGCAAGAGTTGTTTTCTGGTAAGGAAAGTCACTATTGTGCTCCCATTGCCTTACAGAAGGCAAATAGCACTCGCCTCTTTTCCCATCAAGTACAGTGTATTGGACTGAATAGGAGCTACTGTTCTTGTCAGTTTCCTAAGCAGAGTTGAACTAGATATGGTCCGTGTGTGTAGGGAGCACAGTTATTTTGCTCTGAGCAAGCTCACTGTTTGGACCCCATATGGAACACAGTAGAGTAGAAGAGTGCTCTTTTCTCTAAAGCAGAGTTTGTTTTGGTAAGGCGAGCTAGCATTTGTTTCCCAGTCCTAAATGGAGTGGAATCACATGCAGTTTCTGGTCCTACGAGCAAGAGTTGTTTTCTGGTAAGGAAAGTCACTATTGTGCTCCCATTGCCATACACAGTGCAAATAGCCCTATCGTCTGTTCCCAGCAAGTACAGTGTATTGGACTGAAGAGGAGCTACTGTTCTTCTCAGTTTCCTAAGCAGAGTTGAAGTAGATATGGTCCGTGTGTGTAGGAAGCACAGTTCTTTTTTTCTGAGCAAGCTCACTGTTCTGGCCCTATAGGAAACACAGTAGAGTAGAAGAGTGCTCTTTTCTCAAAAGCAGAGTGTGTTTCTTGTAAAGCGAGCTAGAGTTTGTTTCCCAGTCCTAAATGGAGTTGAATCACATGCAGTTTCTGGTCCTACGAGCAAGAGTTGTTTTCTGGTAAGAAGAGCCACGATTGCGCTGTCATTGACATACAAAGGACAAATAGCACTGGCGTCTGTTCCCAGCAAGTACAGTGTATTGGACTGAATAGGATCTACTGTTCTTGTCAGGTTCCTAAGCAGACTTGAACTAGATATGGCCGTGTGTGTAGGAAGCACAGTTTTTTTTTTCTGAGCAAGCTCACTGTTCGGAACACATAGGAAACACAGTAGAGGAGAAGAGTGCTCTTTTCTCAAAAGCAGAGTGTGTTTCTTGGAAGTCGAGCTAGCGTTTGTTTCCCAGTCCTAAATGGAGTTGAGTCACATGCAGTTTTTTGTCCAACGAGCAAGAGTTGTTTTCTGGTAAGACAAGTCACTATTGTGCTCCAATTGCCATTCACAGTGCAAATATCACTCGCTTCTGTTCCCCACAAGTACAGTGTATCGGACTGAAGAGGAGCTACTGTTCTTGTCAGTTTCCTAAGCAGAGTTGAACTAGATATGGCCCGTGTGTGTAGGAAGCACAGTTCTTTTGTTCTGAGCAAGCTCACTGTTCTGGCCCTATAGGAAACACAGCAGAGTAGAAGAGTGCTCTTTTCTCAAAAGCAGAGTGTGTTTCTTGTAAGGCGAGCTAGCGTTTGTTTCCCAGTCCTAAATGGAGTTGACTCACATGCAGGTTTTTGTCCTATGAGCAAGAGTTGTTTTCTGGTAGGGCGAGTCACTATTGTGCTCCAATTGCCATACACAGTGCAAATAGCACTCGCGTGTGTTCCCTGCAAGTACAGTGTATCGGACTGAAGAGGAGCTACTGTTCTTGTCAGTTTCCTAAGCAGAGTTGAACTAGATATGGCCTGTGTGTAGGAAGCACAGTTCTTTATTCTGAGCAAGCTCACTGTTCTGGCCCTATAGGAAACACAGTAGAGTAGAAGAGTGCTCTTTTCTCTAAAGCAGAGTGTGTTTCTGTAAGGTGAGCTAGCTTTTGTTTCCCAGTCCTAAATGGAGTTGAATCACATGCAGTTTCTGGTCCTACGATCAAGAGTTGTTTTATGGTAAGAAGAGTCACTATTGTGCTGCCATTGCCATACACAGGACAAATAGCAGTGGCGTCTGTTCCCAGCACGTACAGTGTATTGGACTGAAGAGGAGCTACTGTTCTTGTCAGTTTCCTAAGCAGAGTTGAACTAGATATGGCCCGTGTGTGTAGGAAGCACAGTTCTTATGTTCTGAGCAAGCTCACTGTTCTAGCCCTATAGGAAACACAGTAGAGTAGAAGAGTGCTCTTTTCTCAAAAACAGAGTGTGTTTCTTGTAAAGCAAGCTAGAGTTTGTTTCCCAGTCCTAAATGGAGTTGAATCACATGCAGTTTCTGGTCCTACGAACAAGAGTTGTTTTCTGGTAAGGAAAGTCACTATTGCGCTCCCATTGCCCTACACAAGGCAAATAGCACTCGCGTCTTTTCCCAGCAAGTACAGTGTATGGGACTGAAGAGGAGCTAGTGTTCTTGTCAGTTTCCTAAGCAGAGTTGAACTATATATGGCCCGTGTGTGTAGGAAGCACAGTTCTTTTGTTCTGAGCAAGCTCACTGTTCGGACCCCATAGGAAACACAGTAGAGTAGAAGAGTGATCTTTTCTCAAAAGCAGAGTGTGTTTCATGTAAGGCGAGCTAGCATTTGTTTTCCAGTCCTAAATGGAGTTGAATCACATGCAGTTTCTGGTCCTACGATCAAGAGTTGTTTTCTGGAAAAGAAAGTCACTATTGCGCTCCCATTGCCATACACAGTGCAAATAGCACTCGCGTCTGTTCCCAGCAAGTACAGTGTATCGGAATGAAGAGGAGCTACTGTTCCTGTCAGTTTCCTAAGCAGAGTTGAACTAGATATGGCTCGTATCCAGGAAGCACAGTTCTTTGTTCTGAGCATTCTCACTGTTCTGGCCCTATAGGAAACACAGTAGAGTAGAAGAGTGCTCTTTTCTCTAAAGCAGAGTGTGTTTCTGTAAGGTGAGCTAGCTTTTGTTTCCCAGTACTAAATGGAGTTGAATCACATGCAGTTTCTGGTCCTACGAGCAAGAGTTGTTTTTTGGTAAGAAGAGTCACTATTGTGCTGCCATTGCCATACACAGGACAAATAGCACTGGCGTCTGTTCCCAGCACGTACAGTGTATTGGACTGAAGAGGATCTACTGTTATTGTCACGTTCCTAAGCAGACTTGAACTAGATATGGCCGTGTGTGTAGGAAGCACAGTTTTTTTGTTCTGAGCAAGCTCACTGTTCGGAACACATAGGAAACACAGTAGAGTAGAAGAGTGCTCTTTTCTCAAAAGCAGAGTGTGTTTCTAGTAAGGCGAGCTAGCATTTGTTTCCCAGTCATAAATGGAGTGGAATCACATGCTGTTTCTAGTCCTATGAGCAAGAGTTGTTTTCTGGTAAGACAAGTCACTATTGTGCTCCAATTGCCATACACAGTGCAAATATCACTCGCTTCTGTTCCACACAAGTACAGTGTATCGGACTGAAGAGGAGCTACTGTTCTTGTCAGTTTCCTAAGCAGAGTTGAACTAGATATGGCCCGTGTGTGTAGGAAGCACACTTCTTATGTTCTGAGCAAGCTCACTATTCTGGCCCTATAGGAAACACAGTAGAGTAGAAGAGTGCTCTTTTCTCAAAAGCAGAGTGTGTTTCTTGTAAAGTGAGCTAGAGTTTGTTTCCCAGTCCTAAATGGAGTTGAATCACATGCAGTTTCTGGTCCTACGAGCAAGAGTTGTTTTCTGGTAAGGAAAGTAACTATTGCGCTTCCATTGCCATACACAGTGCAAATAGCACTCGCTTCTGTTCCCAGCAAGTACAGTGTATTGGACGGAAGAGGAGCTACTGTTCTTGTCAGTTTCCTAAGCAGAGTTGAACTAGTTATGGCCATGTATTGGAAGCACATTTCTTTTGTTCTGAGCAAGCTCACTGTTCTGGCCCTATAGGAAACACAGTAGAGTAGAAGAGTTTTCTTTTCTCTAAAGCAGAGTGTGTGTCTGTAATGTGAGCTAGCTTTTGTTTCCCAGTCCTAAATGGAGTTGAATCACATGCAGTTTCTGGTCCTACGAGCAAGAGTTGTTTTATGGTAAGAAGAGTCACTATTGTGCTGCCATTGCCATACACAGGACAAATAGCACTGGCGTCTGTTCCCAGCACGTACATTGTATTGGACTGAAGAGGAGCTACTGTTCTTGTCAGGTTCCTAAGCAGAATTGAACTAGATATGGCCATGTGTGTAGGAAGCACAGTTCTTTTTTTCTGTGCAAGCTCAATGTTCGGACATCATAGGAAACACAGTAGAGTAGAAGAGTGCTCTTTTCTCAAAAGCAGAGTGTGTTTCTTGTAAGGCGAGCTAGCGTTTGTTTCCTACTCCTAAATGGAGTTGAATCACATGCAGTTTCTGGTCCTAGGGCAAGAGTTGTTTTCTGGTAAGGAAAGTCACTATTGTGCTCCCATTGCCTTACAGAAGGCAAATAGCACTCGCGTCTTTTCCCATCAAGTACAGTGTATTGGACTGAATAGGAGCTACTGTTCTTGTCAGTTTCCTAAGCAGAGTTGAACTAGATATGGTCCGTGTGTGGAGGGAGCACAGTTATTTTGCTCTGAGCAAGCTCACTGTTTGGACACCATAGGGAACACAGTAGAGTAGAAGAGTGCTCTTTTCTCTAAAGCAGAGTTTGTTTTGGTAAGGCGAGCTAGCATTTGTTTCCCAGTCCTAAATGGAGGGGAATCACATGCAGTTTCTGGTCCTAGGAGCAAGAGTTGTTTTCTGGTAAGGAAAGTCACTATTGTGCTCCCATTGCCATACACAGTGCAAATAGCCCTCCCGTCTGTTCCCAGCAATTACAGTGTATTGGACTGAAGAGGAGCTACTGTTCTTCTCAGTTTCCTAAGCAGAGTTGAACTAGATATGGTCCGTGTGGGTGGGAAGCACAGTTCTTTTTTTCTGAGCAAGCTCACTGTTCTGGCCCTATAGGAAACACAGTAGAGTAGAAGAGTGCTCTTTTCTCAAAAGCAGAGTGTGTTTCTTGTAAAGCGAGCTAGAGTTTGTTTCCCAGTCCTAAATGGAGTTGAATCACATGCAGTTTCTGGTCCTACGAGCAAGAGTTGTTTTCTTGTAAGAAGAGCCACGATTGCGCTGTCATTGACATACACAGGACAAATAGCACTGGTGTCTGTTGCAGCAAGTACAGTGTATTGGACTGAATAGGATCTACTGTTCTTGTCAGGTTCCTAAGCAGACTTGAACTAGATATGGCCGTGTGTGTAGGAAGCACAGTTTTTTTTTTTCTGAGCAAGCTCACTGTTCTGAACACATAGGAAACACAGTAGAGGAGAAGAGTGCTCTTTTCTCAAAAGCAGAGTGTGTTTCTTGGAAGTCGAGCTAGCGTTTGTTTCCCAGTCCTAAATGGAGTTGAGTCACATGCAGTTTTTTGTCCAACGAGCAAGAGTTGTTTTCTGGTAAGACAAGTCACTATTGTGCTCCAATTGCCATACACAGTGCAAATATCACTCGCTTCTGTTCCCCACAAGTACAGTGTATCGGACTGAAGAGGAGCTACTGTTCTTGTCAGTTTCCTAAGCAGAGTTGAACTAGATATGGCCCGTGTGTGTAGGAAGCACAGTTCTTTTGTTCTGAGCAAGCTCACTGTTCTGGCCCTATAGGAAACACAGTAGAGTAGAAGAGTGCTCTTTTCTCAAAAGCAGAGTGTGTTTCTTGTAAAGCGAGCTAGCGTTTGTTTCCCAGTCCTAAATGGTTTTGAGTCACATGCAGTTTCTGGTCCTAAGAACAAGAGTTGTTTTCTGGAAATGAAAGTCACTATTGCGTGCCCATTGCCTTACACAAGGCAAAGAGCACTCGCATTTTTTCCCAGCAAGTCAGTGTATTGGACTGAATAGGAGTTACTGTTCTTGTCAGTTTCCTAAGTAGAGTTGAACTAGATATGGCCCGTGTGTGTAGGAAGCACAGTTCTTTTGTTCTGAGCAAGCTCACTGTTCTGGCCCTATAGGAAACACAGCAGAGTAGAAGAGAGCTCTTTTCTCAAAAGCAGAGTGTGTTTCTTGTAAGGCGAGCTAGCGTTTGTTTCCCAGTCCTAAATGGAGTTGACTCACATGCAGGTTTTTGTCCTACGAGCAAGAGTTGTTTTCTGGTAGGGCGAGTCACTATTGTGCTCCAATTGCCATACACAGTGCAAATAGCACTCGCGTCTGTTCCCTGCAAGTACAGTGTATTGGACTGAGGAGGAGCTACTGTTCTTGTCAGTTTCCTAAGCAGAGTTGAACTAGATATGGCCATGTGTGTAGGAAGCAGAGTTCTTTTGTTCTGAGCAAGCTCACTGTTCGGACACCATAGGAAACACAGTAGAGTAAAAGAGTGCTCTTTTCTCTAAAGCAGAGTGTGTTTTTGTAAGGCGAGCTAGCATTTGTTTCCCAGTCCTAAATGGAGTGGAATCACATGCAGTTTGTGGTCCTACGAGCAAGAGTTGTTTTCTGGTAAGGAAAGTCACTATTGCGCTCCCATTGCCATACTCAGTGCAAATAGCCCTCCCGTCTGTTCCCAGCAAGTACAGTGTATTGGACTGAAGAGGAGCTACTGTTCTTCTCAGTTTCCTAAGCAGAGTTGAACTAGATATGGCCCGTGTGTGTAGGAAGCACAGTTCTTATGTTCTGAGCAAGCTCACTGTTCTGGCCCTATAGGAAGCACAGTAGAGTAGAAGAGTGCTCTTTTCTCAAAAGCAGAGTGTGTTTTTGGAAGTCGAGCTAGCGTTTGTTTCCCAGTCCTAAATGGAGTTGAGTCACGTGCAGTTTTTTGTCCAACGAGCAAGAGTTGTTTTCTGGTAAGACAAGTCACTATTGTGCTCCAATTGCCATACACAGTTCAAATATCACTCGCTTCTGTTCCCCACAAGTACAGGGTATCGGACTGAAAAGGAGCTACTGTTCTTGTCAGTTTCCTAAGCAGAGTTGAACTAGATATGGCCCATGTGTGTAGGAAGCACAGTTCTTATGTTCTGAGCAAGGTCATTGTTCTGGCCCTATAGGAAACACAGTAGAGTAGAAAAGTGCTCTTTTCTCAAAAGCAGAGTGTGTTTCTTGTAAAGCGAGCTAGAGTTTGTTTCCCAGTCCTAAATGGAGTTGAATCACATGCAGTTTCTGGTCCTACGAACAAGAGTTGTTTTCTGGTAAGGAAAGTCACTATTGCACTCCCATTGCCCTACACAAGGCAAATAGCACTCGCGTCTTTTCCCAGCAAGTACAGTGTATTTGACTGCATAGGAGCTACTGTTCTTGTCAGTTTCCTAAGCAGAGTTGAACTAGATGTGGTCCGTGTGTGTATTAAGCACAGTTCTTTTGTTCTGAGCAAGCTCACTGTTTGGACCCCATAGGAAACACAGTAGAGTAGAACAGTGCTATTTTCTCTAAAGCAGAGTGTGTTTCTTGTAAGGCGAGCTAGCATTTGTTTCCCAGTCCTAAATGGAGTGGAATCACATGCAGTTTCTAGTCCTATGAGGAAGAGTTGTTTTCTGGTAAGGAAAGTCACTATTGCGCTCCCATTGACATACACAGTGCAAATAGCACATGCGCCTGTTGCCAGCAAGTACAGTGTATTGGACTGAAGAGGAGCTACTGTTCTTGTCAGTTTCCTAAGCAGAGTTGAACTAGTTATGGCCCGTGTGTAGGAAGCACAGTTCTTTTGTTCTGAGCAAGCTCACTGTTCTGGCCCTATAGGAAACACAGTAGAGTAGAAGAGTGCTCTTTTCTCTAAAGCAGAGTGTGTTTCTTGTAAGGCGAGCTAGCGTTTGTTTCCCAGTCCTAAATGGAGTTGAATCACATGCAGTTTCTAGTCTTACGAGCAAGAGTTGTTTTATGGTAACAAGAGTCACTATTGCTATGCCATTGCCATACACAGGACAAATAGCACTGGCGTCTGTTCCCAGCAAGTACAGTGTATTGGACTGAAGAGGAGCTACTGTTCTTGTCAGTTTCCTAAGCAGAGTTGAACTAGATATGGTCCGTGTGTGTAGGAAGCACAATTCTTTTGTTCTGAGCAAGCTCACTGTTTGGACCCAATAGGAAACACTGTAGAGTAGAAGAGTGCTCTTTTCTCTAAAGCAGAGTGTGTTTCTTGTAAGGCGAGCTAGCTTTTGCTTCCCAGTCCTAAATGGAGTGGAATCACATGCAGTTTCTGGTCCTACGAGCAAGAGTTGTTTTCTGGTAAGGAAAGTCACTATTGGGCTCCCATTGCCATACACAGTGTGCAAATAGCACTTGCGTCTGTTCCCAGCAAGTACAGTGTATGGAACTGAAGAGGAGCTACTGTTCTTATCAGTTTCCTAAGCAGAGTTGAACTAGATATGGCCCGTGTGCGTAGGAAGCACAGTTCTTTAGTTCTGAGCAAGCTCACTGTTCTGGCCCTATAGGAAACACAGTAGAGTAGAAGAGTGCTCTTTTCTCTAAAGCAGAGTGTGTTTCTTGTAAGGCTAGCTAGCGTTTGTTTCCTGGTCCTAAATGGAGTTGAATCACATGGAGTTTCTAGTCTTACGAGCAAGAGTTGTTTTATGGTAACAAGAGTCACTATTGGTCTGCCTTTGCCATAAACAGGACAAATAGCACTGGCGTCTGTTCCCCGAAAGTACAGTGTATTGGACTGAAGAGGAGCTAGTGTTCTTGTCAGTTTCCTAAGCAGAGTTGAACTAGATATGGCCCGTGTGTGTAGGAAGCACAGTTCTTTTGTTCTGAGCAAGCTCACTGTTTGGACCCCATAGGGAACACAGTAGAGTAAAAGAGTGCTCTTTTCTCTAAAGCAAAGTGTGTTTTTGTAAGGCGAGCTAGCATTTGTTTCCCAGTCCTAAATGGAGTGGAATCACATGCAGTTTCTGGTCCTACGAGTAAGAGTTGTTTTCTGGTAAGGAAAGTCACTATTGCGCTCCCATTGCCATACACAGTGCAAATAGCCCTCCCGTCTGTTCCCAGCAAGTACAGTGTATTGGACTGAAGAGGAGCTACTGTTCTTCTCAGTTTCCTAACCAGAGTTGAACTAGATATGGTCCGTGTGTGTAGGAAGCACAGTTCTTTTTTTCTGAGCAAGCTCACTGTTCTGGCCTTATAGGAAACACAGTAGAGTAGAAGAGTGCTCTTTTCTCAAAAGCAGAGTGTGTTTCTTGTAAAGCGAGCTAGAGTTTGTTTCCCAGTCCTAAATGGAGATGAATCACATGCAGTTTCTGGTCCTACGAGCAAGAGTTGTTTTCTGGTAAGAAGAGTCACTATTGCGCTGCCATTGCCATACACAGAACAAATAGCACTCGCATCTGTTCCCAGCAAGTACAGTGTATTGGACTGAAGAGGATCTACTGTTCTTGTCAGGTTCCTAAGCAGACTTGAACTAGATATGGCCGTGTGTGTAAGAAGCACAGTTTTTTTGTTCTGAGCAAGCTCACTGTTCGGAACACATAGGTAACACAGTAGAGTAGAAGAGTGCTCTTTTCTGAAAAGCAGAGTGTGTTTCTTGGAAGTCGAGCTAACGTTTGTTTCCCAGTCCTAAATGGACTTGAGTGACATGCAGTTTTTTGACCAACGAGCAAGAGTTGTTTTCTGGTAAGGAAAGTCACTATTGCGCTCCCATTGCAATACACAGTGCAAATAGCACTCGCGTCTGTTCCCAGCAAGTACAGTCTATCGGAATGAAGAGGAGCTACTGTTCTTGTCAGTTTCCTAAGCAGAGTTGAACTAGATATGGCCCGTGTGTAGGAAGCACAGTTCTTTTGTTCTGAGCAAGCTCACTGTTCTGACCCTATAGGAAACACAGTAGAGTAGAAGAGTGCTCTTTTCTCTAAAGCAGAGTGTGTTTTTGTAAGGCGAGCTAGCATTTGTTTCCCAGTCCTAAATGGAGTGGAATCACATGCAGTTTCTGGTCCTACGAGCACGAGTTATTTTCTGGTAAGGAGAGTCACTATTGCGCTCCCCTTGCCATACATAGTGCAAATAGCTCTCGCGTCTGTTGCCAGCAAGTACAGTGTATCGGACTGAAGAGGAGCTACTGTTCTTGTAAGTTTCCTAAGCAGAGTTGAACTAGATATGGCCCGTGTGTGCAGGAAGCACAGTTCTTTTGTTCTGAGCAAGCTCAATGTTCGGACACCATAGGAAACACAGTAGAGTAGAAGAGTGCTCTTTTCTCAAAAGCAGAGTGTGTTTCTTGTAAGGCGAGCTAGCGTTTGTTTCCTACTCCTAAATGGAGTTGAATCACATGCAGTTTCTGGTCCTAGGGCAAGAGTTGTTTTCTGGTAAGGAAAGTCACTATTGTGCTCCCATTGCCTTACAGAAGGCAAATAGCACTCGCCTCTTTTCCCATCAAGTACAGTGTATTGGACTGAATAGGAGCTACTGTTCTTGTCAGTTTCCTAAGCAGAGTTGAACTAGATATGGTCCGTGTGTGTAGGAAGCACAGTTTTTTTGCTCTGAGCAAGCTCACTGTTTGGACCCCATAGGGAACACAGTAGAGTAGAAGAGTGCTCTTTTCTCTAAAGCAGAGTTTGTTTTGGTAAGGCGAGCTAGCATTTGTTTCCCAGTCCTAAATGGAGTGGAATCACATGCAGTTTCTGGTCCTACGAGCAAGAGTTGTTTTCTGGTAAGGAAAGTCACTATTGTGCTCCCATTGCCATACACAGTGCAAATAGCCCAATCGTCTGTTCCCAGCAAGTACAGTGTATTGGACTGAAGAGGAGCTACTGTTCTTCTCAGTTTCCTAAGCAGAGTTGAAGTAGATATGGTCCGTGTGTGTAGGAAGCACAGTTCTTTTTTTCTGAGCAAGCTCACTGTTCTGGCCCTATAGGAAACACAGTAGAGTAGAAGAGTGCTCTTTTCTCAAAAGCAGAGTGTTTTTCTTGTAAAGCGAGCTAGAGTTTGTTTCCCAGTCCTAAATGGAGTTGAATCACATGCAGTTTCTGGTCCTACGAACAAGAGTTGTTTTCTGGTAAGGAAAGTCACTATTGCACTCCCATTGCCCTACACAAGGCAAATAGCACTCGCGCTTTTCCCAGCAAGTACAGTGTATTTGACTGAATAGGAGCTACTGTTCTTGTCAGTTTCCTAAGCAGAGTTGAACTAGATGTGGTCCGTGTGTGTATTAAGCACAGTTCTTTTGTTCTGAGCAAGCTCACTGTTTCGACCACATAGGAAACACAGTAGAGTAGAACAGTGCTATTTTCTCTAAAGCAGAGTGTGTTTCTTGTAAGGCGAGCTAGCATTTGTTTCCCAGTCCTAAATGGAGTGGAATCACATGCAGGTTCTAGTCCTATGAGGAAGAGTTTTTTTCTGGTAAGGAAAGTCACTATTGCGCTCCCATTGACATACACAGTGCAAATAGCACATGCGCCTGTTGCCAGCAAGTACAGTGTATTGGACTGAAGAGGAGCTACTGTTCTTGTCAGTTTCCTAAGCAGAGTTGAACTAGATATGGCCCGTGTGTGTAGGAAGCACAGTTCTTTTGTTCTGAGCCAGCTCACTGTTCGGACCTCATAGGAAACACAGTAGAGTAGAAGAGTGCTCTTTTCTCTAAAGCAGAGTTTGTTTTGGTAAGGCGAGCTAGCATTTGTTTCCCAGTCCTAAATGGAGTGGAATCACATGCAGTTTCTGGTCCTACGAGCAAGAGTTGTTTTTTGGTAAGGAAAGTCACTATTGTGCTCCCATTGCCATACACAGTGCTAATAGCCCTATCGTCTGTTCCCAGCAAGTACAGTGTATTGGACTGAAGAGGAGCTACTGTTCTTCTCAGTTTCCTAAGCAGAGTTGAAGTAGATATGGTCCGTGTGTGTAGGAAGCACAGTTCTTTTTTTCTGAGCAAGCTCACTGTTCTGGCCCTATAGGAAACACAGTAGAGTAGAAGAGTGCTCTTTTCTCAAAAGCAGAGTGTGTTTCTTGTAAAGCGAGCTAGAGTTTGTTTCCCAGTCCTAAATGGAGTTGAATCACATGCAGTTTCTGGTCCTACGAGCAAGAGTTGTTTTCTGGTAAGAAGAGCCACGATTGCGCTGTCATTGACATACACAGGACAAATAGCACTGGCGTCTGTTCCCAGCAAGTACAGTGTATTGGACTGAATAGGATCTACTGTTCTTGTCAGGTTCCTAAGCAGACTTGAACTAGATATGGCCGTGTGTGTAGGAAGCACAGTTTTTTTTTTTCTGAGCAAGCTCACTGTTCTGAACACATAGGAAACACAGTAGAGGAGAAGAGTGCTCTTTTCTCAAAAGCAGAGTGTGTTTCTTGGAAGTCGAGCTAGCGTTTGTTTCCCAGTCCTAAATGGAGTTGAGTCACATGCAGTTTTTTGTCCAACGAGCAAGAGTTGTTTTCTGGTAAGACAAGTCACTATTGTGCTCCAATTGCCATACACAGTGCAAATATCACTCGCTTCTGTTCCCCACAAGTACAGTGTATCGGACTGAAGAGGAGCTACTGTTCTTGTCAGTTTCCTAAGCAGAGTTGAACTAGATATGGCCCGTGTGTGTAGGAAGCACAGTTCTTTTGTTCTGAGCAAGCTCACTGTTCTGGCCCTATAGGAAACACAGTAGAGTAGAAGAGTTCTCTTTTCTCAAAAGCAGAGTGTGTTTCTTGTAAAGCGAGCTAGCGTTTGTTTCCCAGTCCTAAATGGTTTTGAGTCACATGCAGTTTCTGTTCCTAAGAACAAGAGCTGTTTTCTGGAAAGGAAAGTCACTATTGCGTGCCCATTGCCTTACACAAGGCAAAGAGCACTCGCATTTTTTCCCAGCAAGTACAGTGTATTGGACTGAATAGGAGTTACTGTTCTTGTCAGTTTCGTAAGTAGAGTTGAACTAGATATGGCCCGTGTGTGTAGGAAGCACAGTTCTTTTGTTCTGAGCAAGCTCACTGTTCTGGCCCTATAGGAAACACAGCAGAGTAGAAGAGAGCTCTTTTCTCAAAAGCAGAGTGTGTTTCTTGTAAGGCGAGCTAGCGTTTGTTACCCAGTCCTAAATGGAGTTGACTCACATGCAGGTTTTTGTCCTACGAGCAAGAGTTGTTTTCTGGTAGGGCGAGTCACTATTGTGCTCCAATTGCCATACACAGTGCAAATATCACTCGTTTCTGTTCCCCACAAGTACAGTGTATCGGACTGAAGAGGAGCTACTGTTCTTGTCAGTTTCCTAAGCAGAGTTGAACTAGATATGGCCCATGTGTGTAGGAAGCACAGTTCTTATGTTCTGAGCAAGGTCACTGTTCTGGCCCTATAGGAAACACAGTAGAGTAGAAGAGTGCTCTTTTCTCAAAAGCAGAGTGTTTTTCTTGTAAAGCGAGCTAGAGTTTGTTTCCCAGTCCTAAATGGAGTTGAATCACATGCAGTTTCTGGTCCTACGAACAAGAGTTGTTTTCTGGTAAGGAAAGTCACTATTTCACTCCCATTGCCCTACACAAGGCAAATAGCACTCGCGTCTTTTCCCAGCAAGTACAGTGTATTTGACTGAATAGGAGCTACTGTTCTTGTTAGTTTCCTAAGCAGAGTTGAACTAGATGTGGTCCGTGTGTGTATTAAGCACAGTTCTTTTGTTCTGAGCAAGCTCACTGTTTGGACCCCATAGGAAACACAGTAGAGTAGAACAGTGCTATTTTCTCTAAAGCAGAGTGTGTTTCTTGTAAGGCGAGCTAGCATTTGTTTCCCAGTCCTAAATGGAGTGGAATCACATGCAGGTTCTAGTCCTATGAGGAAGAGTTTTTTTCTGGTAAGGAAAGTCACTATTGCGCTCCCATTGACATACACAGTGCAAATAGCACATGCGCCTGTTGCCAGCAAGTACAGTGTATTGGACTGAAGAGGAGCTACTGTTCTTGTCAGTTTCCTAAGTAGAGTTGAACCAGATATGGCCCGTGTGTGTAGGAAGCACAGTTCTTTTGTTCTGAGCCAGCTCACTGTTCGGACCTCATAGGAAACACAGTAGAGTAGAAGAGTGCTCTTTAATCAAAAGCAGAGTGTGTTTCATGTAAGGCGAGCTAGCATTTGTTTCCCAGTCCTAAATGGAGTTGAATCACATGCAGTTTCTGTTCCTAAGAGCAAGAGCTGTTTTCTGGTAAGGAAAGTCACTATTTTGCTCCCATTGCCATCCACAGTAAATAGCCCTCCCGTCTGTTCCCAGCAAGTACAGTGTATTGGACGGAAGAGGAGCTACTGTTCTTGTCAGTTTCCTAAGCAGAGTTGAACTAGTTATGGCCCGTGTGTAGGAAGCACAGTTCTTTTGTTCTGAGCAAGCTCACTGTTCTGGCCCTATAGGAAACACAGTAGAGTAGAAGAGTGCTCTTTTCTCAAAAGCAGAGTGTGTTTCTTGTAAGGCGAGCTAGCGTTTGTTTCCCAGTCCTAAATGGAGTTGAATCACATGCAGTTTCTAGTCTTACGAGCAAGAGTTGTTTTATGGTAACAAGAGTCACTATTGCTATGCCATTGCCATACACAGGACAAATAGCACTGGCGTCTGTTCCCAGCAAGTACAGTGTATTGGACTGAAGAGGAGCTACTGTTCTTGTCAGTTTCCTAAGCAGAGTTGAACTAGATATGGTCCGTGTGTGTAGGAAGCACAATTCTTTTGTTCTGAGCACGCTCACTGTTTGGACCCCATAGGAAACACAGTAGAGTAGAAGAGTGCTCTTTTCTCTAAAGCAGAGTGTGTTTCTTGTAAGGTGAGCTAGCTTTTGCTTCCCAGTCCTAAATGGAGTGGAATCACATGCAGTTTCTGGTCCTACGAGCAAGAGTTGTTTCTGGTAAGGAAAGTCACTATTGGGCTCCCATTGCCATACACAGTGTGCAAATAGCACTTGCGTCTGTTCCCAGCAAGTACAGTGTATGGAACTGAAGAGGAGCTACTGTTCTTATCAGTTTCCTAAGCAGAGTTGAACTAGATATGGCCCGTGTGCGTAGGAAGCAACAGTTCTTTAGTTCTGAGCAAGCTCACTGTTCTGGCCCTATAGGAAACACAGCAGAGTAGAAGAGTGCTCTTTTCTCTAAAGCAGAGTGTGTTTCTTGTAAGGCTAGCTAGCGTTTGTTTCCCGGTCCTAAATGGAGTTGAATCACATGGAGTTTCTAGTCTTACGAGCAAGAGTTGTTTTATGGTAACAAGAGTCACTATTGCTCTGCCTTTGCCATACACAGGACAAATAGCACTGGCGTCTGTTCCCAGCAAGTACAGTGTAATGGACTGAAGAGGATCTACTGTTCTTGTCAGGTTCCTAAGCAGAATTGAACTAGATATGGCCGTGAGTGTAGGAAGCACAGTTTTTTTGTTCTGAGGAAGCTCACTGTTCAGAACACATAGGAAACACAGTAGAGTAGAAGAGTGCTCTTTTCTCAAAAGCAGAGTTTGTTTCTTGGAAGTCGAGCTAGCGTTTTTTTCCCAGTCCTAAATGGAGTTGAGTCACATGCAGATTTTTGTCCTACGAGCAGGAGTTGTTTTCTGGTAAGACAAGTCACTATTGTGCTCCAATTGCCGTACACAGTGCAAATAGCACTCGCGTCTGTTCCCCGAAAGTACAGTGTATTGGACTGAAGAGGAGCTAGTGTTCTTGTCAGTTTCCTAAGCAGAGTTGAACTAGATATGGCCCGTGTGTGTAGGAAGCACAGTTCTTTTGTTCTGAGCAAGCTCACTGTTCGGACTCCATAGGAAACACAGTATAGTAGAAGAGTGCTCTTTTCTCAAAAGCAGAGTGTGTTTTTGTAAGGCGAGCTAGCGTTTGTTTCCTACTCCTAAATGGAGTTGAATCACATGCAGTTTCTGGTCCTACGAGCATAAGTTGTTTTCTGGTAAGGAAAGTCACTATTGTGCTCCCATTAGCCTATACAAGGCAAATAGCACTCGAGTCTTTTCCCAGCAAGTACAGTGTATTGGAGTGAATAGAAGCTACTGTTCTTGTCAGTTTCCTAAGCAGAGTTGAACTAGATATGGTCCGTATGTGTAGGAAGCACAGTTCTTTTGTTCTGAGCAAGCTCACTGTTTGGATCTCATAGGAAACACAGTAGAGTAAAAGAGTGCTCTTTTCTCTAAAGCAAAGTGTGTTTTTGTAAGGCGAGCTAGCATTTGTTTCCCAGTCCTAAATTGAGTGGAATCACATGCAGTTTCTGGTCCTACGAGTAAGAGTTGTTTTCTGGTAAGGAAAGTCACTATTGCGCTCCCATTGCCATACACAGTGCAAATAGCCCTCCCGTCTGTTCCCAGCAAGTACAGTGTATTGGACTGAAGAGGAGCTACTGTTCTTCTCAGTTTCCTAACCAGAGTTGAACTAGATATGGTCCGTGTGTGTAGGAAGCACAGTTCTTTTTTTCTGAGCAAGCTCACTGTTCTGGCCCTATAGGAAACACAGTAGAGTAGAAGAGTGCTCTTTTCTCAAAAGCAGAGTGTGTTTCTTGTAAAGTGAGCTAGAGTTTGTTTCCCAGTACTAAATGCAGATGAATCACATGTAGTTTCTGGTCCTACGAGCAAGAGTTGTTTTCTGGTAAGAAGAGTCACTATTGCGCTGCCATTGCCATACACAGAACAAATAGCACTCGCATCTGTTCCCAGCAAGTACAGTGTATTGGACTGAAGAGGATCTACTGTTCTTGTCAGGTTCCTAAGCAGACTTGAACTAGATATGGCCGTGTGTGTAAGAAGCACAGTTTTTCTGTTCTGAGCAAGCTCACTGTTCGGAACACATAGGAAACACAGAAGAGTAGAAGAGTGCTCTTTTCTGCAAAGCAGAGTGTGTTTCTTGGAAGTCGAGCTAACGTTTGTTTCCCAGTCCTAAATGGACTTGAGTGACATGCAGTTTTTTGACCAACGAGCAAGAGTTGTTTTCTGGTAAGGAAAGTCACTATTGCGCTCCCCTTTCCATACATAATGCAAATAGCTCTCGCGTCTGTTGCCAGCAAGTACAGTGTATCGGACTGAAGAGGAGCTACTGTTCTTGTAAGTTTCCTAAGCAGAGTTGAACTAGATATGGCCCGTGTGTGCAGGAAGCACAGTTCTTTTGTTCTGAGCAAGCTCACTGTTCAGACCCTATAGGAAACACAGTAGAGGAGAAGAGTGCTCTTTACTCAAAAGCAGAGTGTGTTTCTTGTAAGGCGAGCTAGTGTTTGTTTCCCAGTCCTAAATGGATTTGAGTCACATGCAGTTTCTGGTCCTAAGAACAAGAGTTGTTTTCTGGAAAGGAAAATCACTATTGCGCGCCCATTGCCTTACACAAGGCAAATAGCACTCGCGTCTTTTCCCAGCAAGTACAGTGTATTGGACTGAATAGGAGTTACTGTTCTTGTCAGTTTCCTAAGTAGAGTTGAACTAGATATGGCCCGTGTGTGTAGGAAGCACAGTTCTTTTGTTCTGAGCAAGCTCACTGTTCTGGCCCTATAGGAAACACAGCAGAGTAGAAGAGTGCTCTTTTCTCAAAAGCAGAGTGTGTTTCTTGTAAGGCGAGCTAGCGTTTGTTTCCCAGTCCTAAATGGAGTTGACTCACATGCAGGTTTTTGTCCTACGAGCAAGAGTTGTTTTCTGGTAGGGCGAGACACTATTGTGCTCCAATTGCCATACACAGTGCAAATAGCACTCGCGTCTGTTCCCTGCAAGTACAGTGTATCGGACTGAAGAGGAGCTACTGTTCTTGTCAGTTTCCTAAGCAGAGTTGAACTAGATATGGCCCATGTGTAGGAAGCACAGTTCTTTATTCTGAGCAAGCTCACTGTTCTGGCCCTATAGGAAACACAGTAGAGTAGAAGAGTGCTCTTTTCTCTAAAGCAGAGTGTGTTTCTGTAAGGTGAGCTAGCTTTTGTTTCATAGTCCTAAATGGAGTTGAATCACATGCAGTTTCTGGTCCTACGATCAAGAGTTGTTTTATGGTAAGAAGAGTCACTATTGTGCTGCCATTGCCATACACAGTGCAAATAGCACTGTCGTCTGTTCCCAGCACGTACAGTGTATTGGACTGAAGAGGATCTACTGTTATTGTCAGGTTCCTAAGCAGAATTGAACTAGATATGGCCATGTGTGTAGGAAGCACAGTTCTTTTGCTCTGAGCAAGCTCACTGTTCTAGCCCTATAGGAAACACAGTAGAGTAGAAGAGTGCTCTTTTCTCAAAAACAGAGTGTGTTTCTTGTAAAGCGAGCTAGAGTTTGTTTCCCAGTCCTAAATGGAGTTGAATCACATGCAGTTTCTGGTCCTACGAACAAGAGTTGTTTTCTGGTAAGGAAAGTCACTATTGCGCTCCCATTGCCCTTCACAAGGCAAATAGCACTCGCGTCTTTTCCCAGCAAGTACAGTGTATTGGACTGAATAGGAGCTACTGTTCTTGTCAGTTTCCTAAGCAGAGTTGAACTAGATGTGGTCCGTGTGTGTATTAAGCACAGTTCTTTTGTTCTGAGCAAGCTCACTGTTTGGACCCCATAGGAAACACAGTACAGTAGAACAGTGCTATTTTCTCTAAAGCAGAGTGTGTTTCTTGTAAGGCGAGCTAGCATTTGTTTCCCAGTCCTAAATGGAGTGGAATCACATGCAGTTTCTAGTCCTATGAGCAAGAGTTGTTTTCTGGTAAGGAAAGTCACTATTGCGCTCCCATTGACATACACAGTGCAAATAGCACATGCGCCTGTTGCCAGCAAGTACAGTGTATTGGACTGAAGAGGAGCTACTGTTCTTGTCAGTTTCCTAAGCAGAGTTGAACTATATGGCTCGTATGTATAAAGCACAGTTCTTTGTTCTGAGCATTCTCACTGTTCTGGCCCTATAGGAAACACAGTAGAGTAGAAGAGTGCTCTTTTCTCTAAAGCAGAGTGTGTTTCATGTAAGGCGAGCTAGCATTTGTTTCCCAGTCCTAAATGGAGTTGAATCACATGCAGTTTCTGGTCCTAAGAGCAAGAGCTGTTTTCTGGTAAGGAAAGTCACTATTTTGCTCCCATTGCCATCCACAGTAAATAGCCCTCCCGTCTGTTCCCAGCAAGTACAGTGTATTGGACTGAAGAGGAGCTACTGTTCTTCTCAGTTTCCTAAGCAGAGTTGAACTAGTTATGGCCCGTGTGTAGGAAGCACAGTTCTTTTGTTCTGAGCAAGCTCACTGTTCTGGCCCTATAGGAAACACAGTAGAGTAGAAGAGTGCTCTTTTCTCTAAAGCAGAGTGTGTTTCTTGTAAGGCGAGCTAGCGTTTGTTTCCCAGTCCTAAATGGAGTTGAATCACATGCAGTTTCTAGTCTTACGAGCAAGAGTTGTTTTATGGTAACAAGAGTCACTATTGCGCCCCCATTGCCCTACACAAGGCAAATAGCACTCGCGTCTTTTCCCAGCAAGTACAGTGTATTGGACTGAATAGGAGCTACTGTTCTTGTCAGTTTCCTAAGCAGAGTTGAACTAGATGTGGTCCGTGTATTAAGCACAGTTCTTTTGTTCTGAGCAAGCTCAATGTTCGGACACCATAGGAAACACAGTAGAGTAGAAGAGTGCTCTTTTCTCAAAAGCAGAGTGTGTTTTTGTAAGGCGAGCTAGCGTTTGTTTCCTACTCCCAAATGGAGTTGAATCACATGCAGTTTCTGGTCCTAGGGCAAGAGTTGTTTTCTGGTAAGGAAAGTCACTATTGTGCTCCCATTGCCCTACACAAGGCAAATAGCTCTCGCGTCTTTTCCCAGCAAGTACAGTGTATTGGACTGAATAGGAGCTACTGTTCTTGTCAGTTTCCTAAGCAGAATTGAACTAGATATGGTCCGTGTGTGTAGGGAGCACAGTTATTTTGTTCTGAGCAAGCTCACTGTTTGGACCCCATAGGAAACACAGTAGAGTAGAAGAGTGCTCTTTTCTCTAAAGCAGAGTTTGTTTTTGTAAGGCGAGCTAGCATTTGTTTCCCAGTACTAAATGGAGTGGAATCACATGCAGTTTCTGGTCCTACGAGCAAGAGTTGTTTTCTGGTAAGGAAAGTCACTATTGTGCTCCCATTGCCATACACAGTGCAAATAGCCCTCCCGTCTGTTCCCAGCAAATACAGTGTATTGGAATGAATAGGAGTTACTGTTCTTGTCAGTTTCCTAAGTAGAGTTGAACTAGATATGGCCCGTGTGTGTAGGAAGCACAGTTCTTATGTTCTGAGTAAGCTCACTGTTCTGGCCCTATAGGAAACACAGCAGAGTAGAAGAGAGCTCTTTTCTCAAAAGCAGAGTGTGTTTCTTGTAAGGCGAGCTAGCGTTTGTTTCCCAGTCCTAAATGGAGCTGACTCACATGCAGGTTTTTGTCCTACAAGCAAGAGTTGTTTTCTGGTAGGGCGAGTCACTATTGTGCTTCAATTGCCATACACAGTGCAAATAGCACTCGCGTCTGTTCCCTGCAAGTACAGTGTATCGGACTGAAGAGGAGCTACTGTTCTTGTCAGTTTCCTAAGCAGAGTTGAACTAGATATGGCCCGTGTGTGTAGGAAGCACAGTTCTTATGTTCTGAGCAAGGTCACTGTTCTGGCCCTACAGGAAACACAGTAGAGTAGAAGAGTGCTCTTTTCTCAAAAGCAGAGTGTGTTTCTTGTAAAGCGAGCTAGAGTTTGTTTCCCAGTCTTAAATGGAGTTGAATCACATGCAGTTTCTGGTCCTACGAACAAGAGTTGTTTTCTGTTAAGGAAAGTCACTATTGCGCTCCCATTGCCCTACACAAGGCAAATAGCACTCGCTTCTTTTCCCAGCAAGTACAGTGTATTGGACTGAATAGGAGCTACTGTTCTTGTCAGTTTCCTAAGCAGAGTTGACCTAGATATGATCCGTTTGTGTAGGAAGCACAGTTCTTTTTTTCTGAGCAAGCTCACTGTTCTGGCCCTATAGGAAACACAGTAGAGAAGAGTGCTCTTTTCTCAAAAGCAGAGTGTGTTTCTTGTAAAGCGAGCTAGAGTTTGTTTCCCAGTCCTAAATGGAGTAGAATCACATGCTGTTTCTTGTCCTACGAGCAAGAGTTGTTTTCTGGTAAGAAGAGTCACTATTGCGCTGTCATTGACATACACAGGACAAATAGCACTGGCGTCTGTTCCCAGCAAGTACAGTGTATTGGACTGAAAAGGATCTACTGTTCTTGTCAGGTTCCTAAGCAGACTTGAACTAGATATGGCCGTGTGTGTAGGAAGCACAGTTTTTTTTGTTTTGAGCAAGCTCACTGTTCGAAACACATAGGAAACACAGTAGAGTAGAAGAGTGCTCTTTTCTCAAAAGCAGAGTGTGTTTCTTGGAAGTCGAGCTAGCGTTTGTTTCCCAGTCCTAAATGGAGTTGAGTCACATGCAGTTTTTTGTCCAACGAGCAAGAGTTGTTTTCTAGTAAGACAAGTCACTATTGTGCTCCAATTGCCATACACAGTGCAAATATCACTCGCTTCTGTTCCCCACAAGTACAGTGTATCAGACTGAAGAGGAGCTACTGTTCTTGTCAGTTTCCTAAGCAGAGTTGAACTAGATATGGCCCGTGTGTGTAGGAAGCACAGTTCTTATGTTCTGAGCAAGCTCACTGTTCTGGCCCTTTAGGAAACACAGTAGAGTAGAAGAGTGCTCTTTTCTCAAAAGCAGAGTATGTTTCTTGTAAAGCGAGCTAGAGTTTGTTTCCCAGTCCTAAATGGAGTTGAATCCCATGCAGTTTCTGGTCCTATGAACAAGAGTTGTTTTCTGGTAAGGAAAGTCACTGTTGCGCTCCCATTGCCCTATACAAGGCAAATAGCACTCGCGTCTTTTCCCAGCAAGTACAGTGTATTGCACTGAATAGGAGCTACTGTTCTTGTCAGTTTCCTAATCAGAGTTGAACTAGATGTGGACCGTGTGTGTATTAAGCACAGTTCTTTTGTTCTGAGCAAGCTCACTGTTTGGACCCCATAGGAAACACAGTAGAGTAGAACAGTGCTATTTTCTCTAAAGCAGAGTGTGTTTCTTTTAAGGCGAGCTAGCATTTGTTTCCCAGTCCTAAATGGAGTGGAATCACATGCAGTTTCTAGTCCTATGAGGAAGAGTTGTTTTCTGGTAAGGAAAGTCACTATTGCGCTCCCATTGACATACACAGTGCAAATAGCACATGTGCCTGTTGCCAGCAAGTACAGTGTATTGGACTGAAGAGGAGCTACTGTTCTTGTCAGTTTCCTAAACAGAGTTGAACTAGATATGGCCCGTGTGTGTAGGAAGCACAGTTCTTTTGTTCTGAGCAAGCTCACTGTTTGGACCTCATAGGAAACACAGTAGAGTAGAAGAGTGCTCTTTAATCAAAAGCAGAGTGTGTTTCATGTAAGGCGAGCTAGCATTTGTTTCCCAGTCCTAAATGGAGTTGAATCACATGCAGTTTCTGGTCCTACGAGCAAGAGCTGTTCTCTGGTAAGGAAAGTCACTATTTTGCTCCCATTGCCATCCACAGTGCAAATAGCCCTTCCGTCTGTTCCCAGCAAGTACAGTGTATTGGACGGAAGAGGAGCTACTGTTCTTGTCAGGTTCCTAAGAAGAGTTGAACTAGTTATGGCCCTGTGTTGGAAGCACAGTTCTTTTGTTTTGAGCAAGCTCACTGTTCTGGCCCTATAGGAAACACAGTAGAGTAGAAGAGTGCTCTTTTCTCTAAAGCAGAGTGTGTTTCTTGTAAGGCGAGCTAGCGTTTGTTTCCCAGTCCTAAATGGAGTTGAATCACATGCAGTTTCTAGTCTTACGAGCAAGAGTTGTTTTATGGTAACAAGAGTCACTATTGCTATGCCATTGCCATACACAGGACAAATAGCACTGGCGTCTGTTCCCAGCAAGTACAGTGTATTGGACTGAAGAGGATCTACAGTTCTTGTCAGGTTCCTAAGCACAATTGAACTAGATATGGCCGTGTGTGTAGGAAGCACAGTTTTTTTGTTCTGAGGAAGCTCACTGTTCGGAACACATAGGAAACACAGTAGAGTAGAAGAGTGCTCTTTTCTCAAAAGCAGAGTGTGTTTCTTGGAAGTCGAGCTAGCGTTTGTTTCCCAGTCCTAAATGGAGTTGAGTCACATGCAGTTTTTTGTCCTACGAGCAAGAGTTGTTTTCTGGTAAGACAAGTCACTATTGTGCTCCAATTGCGATACACAGTGCAAATATCACTCGCTTCTGTTCCCCACAAGTACAGTGTATTGGACTGAAGAGGAGCTACTGTTCTTGTCAGTTTCCTAAGCAGAGTTGAACTAGATATGGCCCGTGTGTGTAGGAAGCACAGTTCTTTTGTTCTGAGCAAGCTCACTGTTCGGACCCCTTAGGAAACACAGTAGAGTAGAAGAGTGATCTTTTCTCAAAAGCAGAGTGTGTTTCATGTAAGGCGAGCTAGCATTTGTTTTCCAGTCCTAAATGGAGTTGAATCACATGCAGTTTCTGGTCCTACGATCAAGAGTTGTTTTCTGGAAAGGAAAGTCACTATTGCGCTCCCATTGCCATACACAGTGCAAATAGCACTCGCGTCTGTTCCCAGCAAGTACAGTGTTTCGGAATGAAGAGGAGCTACTGTTCCTGTCAGTTTCCTAAGCAGAGTTGAACTAGATATGGCTCGTATCCAGGAAGCACAGTTCTTTGTTCTGAGCATTCTCACTGTTCTGGCCCTATAGGAAACACAGTAGAGTAGAAGAGTGCTCTTTTCTCTAAAGCAGAGTGTGTTTCTGTAAGGTGAGCTAGCTTTTGTTTCCCAGTACTAAATGGAGTTGAATCACATGCAGTTTCTGGTCCTACGAGCAAGAGTTGTTTTCTGGTAAGAAGAGTCACTATTGTGCTGCCATTGCCATACACAGGACAAATAGCACTGGCGTCTGTTCCCAGCACGTACAGTGTATTGGACTGAAGAGGATCTACTGTTATTGTCAGGTTCCTAAGCAGACTTGAACTAGATATGGCCGTGTGTGTAGGAAGCACAGTGTTTTTGTTCTGAGCAAGCTCACTGTTCGGAACACATAGGAAACACAGTAGAGCAGAAGAGTGCTCTTTTCTCAAAAGCAGAGTGTGTTTCTAGTAAGGCGAGCTAGCATTTGTTTCCCAGTCCTAAATGGAGTGGAATCAAATGCAGTTTCTAGTCCTATGAGCAAGAGTTGTTTTCTGGTAAGACAAGTCACTATTGTGCTCCAATTGCCATACACAGTGCAAATATCACTTGCTTCTGTTCCCCACAAGTACAGTGTATCGGACTGAAGAGGAGCTACTGTTCTTGTCAGTTTCCTAAGCAGAGTTGAACTAGATATGGCCCGTGTGTGTAGGAAGCACAGTTCTTATGTTCTGAGCAAGCTCACTGTTCTGGCCCTATAGGAAACACAGTAGAGTAGAAGAGTGCTCTTTTCTCAAAAGCAGAGTGTGTTTCTTGTAAAGCGAGCTAGAGTTTGTTTCCCAGTCCTAAATGGAGTTGAATCACATGCAGTTTCTGGTCCTACGAGCAAGAGTTGTTTTCTGGTAAGGAAAGTAACTATTGCGCTTCCATTGCCATACACAGTGCAAATAGCACTCGCTTCTGTTCCCAGCAAATACAGTGTATTGGACGGAAGAGGAGCTACTGTTCTTGTCAGTTTCCAAAGCAGAGTTGAACTAGTTATGGCCATGTATTGGAAGCACATTTCTTTTGTTTTGAGCAAGCTCACTGTTCTGGCCCTATAGGAAACACAGTAGAGTAGAAGAGTTTTCTTTTCTCTAAAGCAGAGTGTGTGTCTGTAATGTGAGCTAGCTTTTGTTTCCCAGTCCTAAATGGAGTTGAATCACATGCAGTTTCTGGTCCTACGAGCAAGAGTTGTTTTATGGTAAGAAGAGTCACTATTGTGCTGCCATTGCCATACACAGGACAAATAGCACTGGCGTCTGTTCCCAGCACGTCCAGTGTATTGGACTGAAGAGGAGCTACTGTTCTTGTCAGGTTCCTAAGCAGAATTGAACTAGATATGGCCATGTGTGTAGGAAGCACAGTTCTTTTGTTCTGAGCAAGCTCAATGTTCGGACACCATAGGAAACACAGTAGAGTAGAAGAGTGCTCTTTTCTCAAAAGCAGAGTGTGTTTCTTGTAAGGCGAGCTAGCGTTTGTTTCCTACTCCTAAATGGAGTTGAATCACATGCAGTTTCTGGTCCTAGGGCAAGAGTTGTTTTCTGGTAAGGAAAGTCACTATTGTGCTCCCATTGCCTTACAGAAGGCAAATAGCACTCGCGTCTGTTCACAGCAAGTACAGTGTATCGGACTGAAGAGGAGCTACTGTTCTTGTCAGTTTCCTAAGCAGAGTTGAACTAGATATGGCCCGTGTGTGTAGGAAGCACATTTCTTATGTTCTGAGCAAGCTCACTCTTCTGGCCCTATAGGAAACACAGTAGAGTAGAAGAGTGCTCTTTTCTCAAAAGCAGAGTGTGTTTCTTGTAAAGCGAGCTAGAGTTTGTTTCCCAGTCCTAAATGGAGTTGAATCACATGCAGTTGGTGGTCCTACAAGCAAGAGTTGTTTTATGGTAAGAAGAGTCACTATTGCGCTGCCATTGCCATATACAGGACAAATAGCACTGGCGTCTGTTCCCAGCAAATACAGTGTATTGGACTGAAGAGGATCTACTGCTCTTGTCAGGTTCCTAAGCAGACTTGAACTAGATATGGCCGTGTGTGTAGGAAGCACATTTCTTTTGTTCTGAGCAAGCTCACTGTTCTGGCCCAATAGGAAACACAGTAGAGTAGAAGAGTGCTCTTTTCTCAAAAGCAGAGTGTGTTTCTTGTAAGGTGAGCTAGCTTTTGTTTTCCAGTCCTAAATGGAGTTGAATCACATGCAGTTTCTGGTCCTACGAGCAAGAGTTGTTTTCTGGTAAGACAAGTCACTATTGGGCTCCAATATCCATACACAGTGCAAATAGCACTTGCGTCTGTTCCGCGCAAGTACAGTGTATTGGACTGAAGAAGATCTAGTGTTCTTGTCAGTTTCCTAAGCAGAGTTGAACTAGATATGGCCCGTGTGTGTAGGAAGCACAGTTCTTATGTTCTGAGCAAGTTCACTCTTCTGGCCTTATAGGAAACACAGTAGAGTAGAAGAGTGCTCTTTTCTCAAAAGCAGAGTGTGTTTTTGTAAGGCGAGCTAGCGTTTGTTTCCTAGTCCTAAATGGAGTGGAATCACATGCAGTTTTTGGTCCTATGAACAAGAGTTGTTTTCTGGTAAGGAGTCACTATTGCGCTCCCATTGCCCTTCACAAGGCAAATAGCACTCGCGTCTTTTCCCAGCAAGTACAGTGTATTGGACTGAATAGGAGCTACTCTTCTTGTCAGTTTACTAAGCAGAGTTGAACTAGATATGGTCCGTGTGTAGGAAGCACAGTTCTTTTGTTCTGAGCAAGCTCACTGTTTGGACCCCATCGGAAACACAGTAGAGTAGAAGAATGCTCTTTTCTCTAAAGCAGAGTGTTTTTCCTTGTAAGGCAAGCTACCGTTTGTTTCCCAGTCCTAAATGGAGTGGAATCACATGCAGTTTGTGGTCCTACGAGCAAGAGTTGTTTTCTGGTAAGGAAAGTCACTATTGCGCTCCCATTGCCATACACAGTGCAAATAGCCCTCCCTTCTGTTCCCAGCAAGTACAGTGTATTGGACTGAAGAGGAACTACTGTTCTTCTCAGTTTCCTAAGCGGAGTTGAACTAGATATGGCCCGTGTGTGTAGGAAGCACAGTTCTTTTTTTCTGAGCAAGCTCACTGTTCTGGCCCTATAGGAAATACAGTAGAGTAGAAGAGTGCTCTTTTCGTAAAAGCAGAGTGTGTTTCTTGTAAAGCGAGTTGGAGTTTGTTTCCCAGTCCTAAATGGAGTTGAATCACATGGAGTTTCTGGTCCTACGAGCAAGACTTGTTTTCTGGTAAGAAGAGTCACTATTGCGCTGCCATTGCCATAGCACTGGCGTCTGTTCCCAGCAAGTACAGTGTATTGGACTGAAGAGGATATACTGTTCTTGTCAGGTTCCTAAGCAGACTTGAACTAGATATAACCGTGTGAGTAGGAAGTACAGTTTTTTTGTTCTGAGCAAGCTCACTGTTCAGAACACATAGGAAACACAGTAGAGTAGAAGAGTGCTCTTTTCTCAAAAGCAGAGCGTGCTTCTTGTAAGGCGAGCTAGCATTTGTTTCCCAGTCCTAAATGGAGTTGAATCACATGCAGTTTCTGGTCCTACGAGCAAGAGTTGTTTTCTGGTAAGAAGAGTCACTATTGCGCTGCCATTGCCATACACAGGACTAATAGCACTGGCGTCTGTTCCCAGCAAGTACAGTGTATTGGACTGTAGAGGATCTACTGTTCTTGTCAGGTTCCTAAGCAGAATTGAACTAGATATGGCCGTGTGTGTAGGAAGCACAGTTCTTTTGTTCTGAGCAAGCTCACTGTTCGGACCCCAGAGGAAACACAGTAGAGTAGAAGAGTGCTCTTTTCTCAAAAGCAGAGTGTGTTTCTTGTAAGGCGAGCTAGCGTTTGCTTCCCAGTCCTAAATGGAGTTGAGTCACATGCAGTTTTTTGTCCTACGAGCAAGAGTTGTTTTATGGTAAGACGAGTCACTATTGTGCTCCCATTGCCATACACAGTGCAAATAGCACTCGCGTCTGTTCCCCGCAAGTACAGTGTATTGGACGGAAGAGGAGCTACTGTTCTTGTCAGTTTCCTAAGCAGAGTTGAAATAGATATGGCGCGTGTGTGTAGGAAGCACAGTTCTTTTGTTCTGAGCAAGCTCACTGTTTGGACCCCATAGGAAACACAGTAGAGTAGAAGAGTGCTCTGTTCTCTAAAGCAGAGTGTGTTTTTTGTAAGGCGAGCTACCGTTTAATTCCCAGTCCTAAATGGAGTGGAGTCACATGCAGTTTCTGGTCCTACGAGCAAGAGTTGTTTTCTGGTAAGGAAAGTCACTATTGCGCTCCCATTGCCATGCACAGTGCAAATAGCCTTCCCGTCTGTTCCCAGCAAGTACAGTGTATTGGATTGAAAAGGAGCTACTGTTCTTCTCAGTTTCCTAAGCAGAGTTGAACTAGATATGGCCCGTGTGTGTAAGAAGTACAGTTTTTTTGTTCTGAGCAAGCTCACTGTTCGGAACACATAGGAAACACAGTAGAGTAGAAGAGTGCTCTTTTCTCAAAAGCAGAGTGTGTTTCACGTAAGGCGACCTAGCATTTGTTTCCCACTCCTAAGTGGAATTGAATCACATGCAGTTTCTGGTCCTACGATCAAGAGTTGTTTTCTGGTAAGAAGAGTCACTATTGGGCTCCCATTGCCTTACACAGTATAAATAGCATTTGCGTCTGTTCCCAGCAAGTACAATGTATTGGACTGAATAGAAGCTACTGTTCTTGTTGGTTTCCTAAGCAGAGTTGAACTAGATATTGCCCGTGTGTGTAGGAAGCACAGTTATTTTGTTCTGTGCAAACTCACTGTTCGGACCGCATAGGAAACACAATAGAGTAGAAGAGTACTCTTTTCTCAAAAGCAGAGTGTGTTTCATGTATGCGAGCTAGCATTTGTTTCCCAGTCCTAAATGGAGTTGAACCACATGCAGTTTCTGGTCCTACGAGCAAGAGTTGTTTTCTGGTAAGGAAAGTAACTATTGCGCTCCCATTGCCATACACAGTGCAAATAGCACTCGCGTCTTTTCCCAGCAAGTACAGTGTATTGGACTGAACAGGAGCTACTGTTCTTCTCAGTTTCCTAAGCAGAGTTGAACTAGATATGGTCCGTGTGTGTAGGAAGCACAGTTCTTTTGTTCTGAGCAAGCTCACTGTTTGGACCGCATAGGAAACACAGTAGAGTAGAAGAGTGCTCTTTTCTCAAAAGCAGAGTGTGTTTCTTGTAAAGCGAGCTAGAGTTTGTTTCCCAGTCCTAAATGGAGTTGAATCACATGCAGTTTCTGGTCCTACGAGCAAGAGTTGTTTTCTGGTAAGAAGAGTCACTATTGCACTGCCATTGCCATATACAGGACAAATAACACTGGCGTCTGTTCCCAGCAAGTACAGTGTATTGGACTGAAGAGGATATACTGTTCTTGTCAGGTTCCTAAGCAGACTTGAACTAGATATGGCCGTGTGAGTAGGAAGTACAGTTTTTTTGTTCTGAGCAAGCTCACTGTTCGGAACACTTAGGAAACACAGTAGAGTAGAAGAGTGCTCTTTTCTCAAAAGCAGAGTGTGTTTCATGTAAGGCGAGCTAGTGTTTGTTTCCCAGTCCTAAATGGAGTTGAGTCACATGCAGTTTTTTGTCCTACGAGCAAGAGTTGTTTTCTGGTAAGACAAGTCACTATTGTGCTCCAATGCCATACACAGTGCAAATAGCACTCGCGTCTGTTCCCCCCAAGTACAGTGTATTGGACTGAAGAGGAGCTACTGTTCTTGTTGGTTTCCTAAGCAGAGTTGAACTAGATATGGCCCGTGTGTGTAAAAAGCACAGTTCTTTTGTTCTGAGCAAGCTCACTGTTCGGACCCGATAGGAAACACAATAGAGTAGAAGAGTGATCTTTTCTCAAATGCAGAGTGTGTTTCATGTAAGGCGAGGTACCATTTGTTTCCCAGTCCTAAATGGAGTGGAATCACATGCAGTTTTGGTCCTACGAGCAAAAGTTGTTTTCTGGTAAGGAAAGTCACTATTGCGCTCCCATTGCCATACACAGTGCAAATAGCCTTCCCGTCTGTTCCCAGCAAGTACAGTGTATTGGATTGAAAAGGAGCTACTGTTCTTCTCAGTTTCCTAAGCAGAGTTGAACTAGATATGGCTCGTGTGTGTAGGAAGTACAGTTCTTTTTTTCTGAGCAAGCTCACTCTTCTGGCCATATAAGAAACACAGTAGAGTAGAAGAGTGCTCTTTTCTCAAAAGCAGAGTGTGATTCTTGGAAAGGGAGCTAGAGTTTGTTTCCCAGTCCTAAATGGAGTTGAATCACATGCAATTTCTGGTCCTACGAGCAAGAGTTGTTTTCTGGTAAGAAGAGTCACTATTGCGCTGCCATTGCCATACACAGGACAAATAGCACATGCGTCTGTTCCCAGCAAGTACAGTGTATTGGACTGAAGAGGATCTACTGTTCTTGTCAGGTTCCTTAGCAGACTTGAACTAGGTATGGTCCGTGTGTGTAGGAAGCACAGTTCTTTTGTTCTGAGCAAGCTCACTGTTTGGACCCCATAGGAAACACAGTAGAGTCAAAGAGTGGTCTTTTCTCTAAAGCAGAGTGTGTTTCTTGTAAGGCGAGCTACCGTTTGTTTTCCAGTCCTAAATGGAGTGGAATCACATGCAATTTCTGGTCCTACGAGCAAGAGTTGTTTTATGGTAAGGAAAGTCACTATTGGGCTCCCATTGCCATACACAGTGCAAATAGCCCTCCCATCTGTTCCCAGAAAGTACAGTGTATTGGACTGAAGAGGATCTACTGTTCTTCTCAGTTTCCTAAGCAGAGTTGAACTAGATATGGCCCGTGTGTGTAGGAAGCACAGTTCTTTTTTTCTGAGCAAGCTCACTGTTCTGGCCCTATAGGAAACACAGTAGAGTAGAGGAGTGCTCTTTTCTCAAAAGCAGAGTGTGTTTCTTGTAAAGCGAGCTAGAGTTTGTTTCCCAGTCTTAAATGGAGTTGAATCACATGCAGTTTCTGGTCCTACGAGCAAGAGTTGTTTTCTGGTAAGGAAAGTCACTATTGTGCTCCCATTGCCATACACAGTGCAAATAGCCCTCCCGTCTGTTCCCAGCAAGTACAGTGTATTGGACTGAAGAGGAGCTACTGTTCTTCTCAGTTTCCTAAGGAGAGTTGAACTAGATATGGCCCGTGTGTGTAGGAAGCACAGTTCTTTTTTTCCGAGCAAGCTCACTGTTCTGGCCCTATAGGAAACACAGTAGAGTAGAAGAGTGCTCTTTTCTCAAAAGCAGAGTGTGTTTCTTGTAAAGCGAGCTAGAGTTTGTTTCCCAGTCCTAAATGGAGTTGAATCACATGCAGTTTCTGGTCCTACGAGCAAGAGTTGTTTTCTGGTAAGAAGAGTCACTATTGCACTGCCATTGCCATACACAGGACAAATAACACTGGCGTCTGTTCCCAGCAAGTACAGTGTATTGGACTGAAGAGGATATACTGTTCTTGTCAGGTTCCTAAGCAGACTTGAACTAGATATGGCCGTGTGAGTAGGAAGTACAGTTTTTTTGTTCTGAGCAAGCTCACTGTTCGGAACACATAGGAAACACAGTAGAGTAGAAGAGTGCTCTTTTCTCAAAAGCAGAGTGTGTTTCATGTAAGGCGAGCTAGTGTTTGTTTCCCAGTCCTAAATGGAGTTGAGTCACATGCAGTTTTTTGTCCTACGAGCAAGAGTTGTTTTCTGGTAAGACAAGTACAGTGTATTGGATTGAAAAGGAGCTACTGTTCTTCTCAGTTTCCTAAGCAGAGTTGAACTAGATATGGCCCGTGTGTGTAGGAAGCACAGTTCTTTTTTTCTGAGCAAGCTCACTGTTCTGGCCCTATAGGAAACACAGTAGAGTAGAGGAGTGCTCTTTTCTCAAAAGCAGAGTGTGTTTCTTGTAAAGCGAGCTAGAGTTTGTTTCCCAGTCCTAAATGGAGTTGAATCACATGCAGTTTCTGGTCCTACGATCAAGAGTTGTTTTCTGGTAAGAAGAGTCACTTTTGCGCTGCCATTGCCATACACAGGACAAATAGCACTGGCGTCTGTTCCCAGCAAGTACAGTGTATTGGACTGAGTAGGATCTACTGTTCTTGTCAGGTTCCTAAGCAGACTTGAACTAGATATGGCCGTGTGAGTAGGAAGTACAGTTTTTTTGTTCTGAGCAAGCTCACTGTTCGGAACACATAGGAAACACAGTAGAGTAGAAGAGTGCTCTTTTCTCAAAAGCAAAGTGTGTTTCTTGGAAGTTGAGCTAGCGTTTGTTTCCCAGTCCTAAATGGAGTTGAGTCACATGCAATTTTTTGTCCTACGAGCAAGACTTGTTTTCTGGTAAGGAAAGTCACTATTGTGCTCCCATTGCCATACACAGTGCAAATAGCACTCGCGTCTGTTCCCAGCAAGTACAGTGTATCGGACTGAAGAGGAGCTACTGTTCTTGTCAGATTCCTAAGCAGAGTTGAACTAGATATGGCCCGTGTGTAGGAAGCACAGTTCTTTTGTTCTGAGCAAGCTCACTGTTCTGGCCCTATAGGAAACACAGTAGAGTAGAAGAGTGCTCTTTTCTCAAAAGCAGAGTGTGTTTCTTGTCAGGCGAGCTAGCGTTTGTTTCCCAGTCCTAAATGGAGTTGAGTCACATGTAGTTTTTTTTCCTTCGAGCAAGAATTGTTTTCTGGTAAGACGAGTCACTATTGTGCTCCAATTGCCATACACAGTGCAAATAGCATTCGCGTCTGTTACCCGCAAGTACAGTGTATTGGACTGAAGAAGATCTACTGTTCTTGTCAGTTTCCTAAGCAGAGTTTAACTAGATATGGCCCGTGTGTGTAGGAAGCACAGTTCTTTTGTTCTGAGTAAGCTCACTGTTCGGAACCCATAGGAAGCACAGTAGATTAGAAGAGTGCTCTTTTCTCAAAAGCAGAGTGTGTTTCATGTAAGGCGAGCTAGCATTTGTTTCCCAGTCCTAAATGGAGTTGAATCACATGCAGTTTCTGGTCCGACGATCAAGAGTTGTTTTCTGGTAAGGAAAGTCACTATTGCGCTCCCATTGCCATACACAGTGCAAATAGCACTCGCATCTGTTCCCAGCAAGTACAGTCTATCGGACTGAAGAGAAGCTACTGTTCTTGTCAGTTTCCCAAGCAAAGTTGAACTAGTTATGGCCCGTGTGTAGGAAGCACAGTTCTTTTTTTCTGAGCAAGCTCACTGTTCTGGCCTTATAGGAAACACAGTAGAGTAGAAGAGTGCTCTTTTCTCAAAAGCAGAGTGTGATTCTTGTAAAGCGAGCTAGAGTTTGTTTCCCAGTCCTAAATGGAGTTGAATCACATGAAGTTTCTGGTCCTAAGAGCAAGAGTTGTTTTCTGTTAAGAAGAGTAACTATTGCGCTGCCATTGCCATACACAGGACAAATAGCACTGGCGTCTGTTCCCAGCAAGTACAGTGTATTGAACTGAAGAGGATCTACTGTACTTGTCAGGTTCCTAAGCAGACTTGAACTAGATATGGCCGTGTGAGTAGGAAGCACAGTTTTTTTGTTCTGAGCAAGCTCACTGTTCTGGCCTTATAGGAAACAAAGTAGAGTAGAAGAGTGCTCTTTTATCAAAAGCAGAGTGTGTTTCTAGGAAGTCGAGCTAGCGTTTGTTTCCCAGTCCTAAATGGAGTTGAGTCACATGCAGTTTTTTGTCCTACGAGCAAGAGTGGTTTTCTGGTAAGACAAGTCACTATTGTGCTCCAATTGCCATACACAGGACAAATAGCACTGGCGTCTGTTCCCAGCAAGTACAGTGTATTGGACTGAAGAGGATCTACTGTTCTTGTCAGGTTCCCAAGCAGACTTGAACTAGATATGGCCGTGTGTGTAGGAAGCACAGTTTTTTTGTTCTGAGCAAGCTCACTGTTCGGAACACATAGGAAACACAGTAGAGTAGAAGAGTGCTCTTTACTCAAAAGCAGAGTGTGTTTCTTGTAAGGCAAGCTAGCGTTTGTTTCCCAGTCCTAAATGGAGTTGAGTCACATGCAGTTTTTTGTCCTACGAGCAAAAGTTGTTTTCTGGTAAGACAAGTCACTATTGTTCTCCATTTGCCATACACAATGCAAACAGCACTCGCGTCTGTTCCCTGCAAGTACAGTGTATTCGACGGAAGAGGAGCTACTGTTCTTGTCAGTTTCCTAAGCACAGTTGAACTAGATATGGCCCGTGTGTGTATGAAGCACAGTTCTTTTGTTCTGAGCAAGCTCACTGTTTGGACCCCATAGGAAACACAGTAGAGTAGAAGAGTGCTCTTTTCTCAAAAGCAGAGTGTTTTTCATGTAAGGCGAGCTAGAGTTTGTTTTCCAGTCCTAAATGGAGTTGAATCACATGCAGTTTCTGGTCTTACGAGCAACAGTTGTTTTCTGGTAAGGAAAGTCACTATTGCGCTCCCATTGCCATACACAGTGCAAATAGCACTCGCGTCTGTTCCCAGCAAGTACAGTGTATCGGACTGAAGAGGAGCTACTGTTCTTGTCAGTTTCCAAAGCAGAGTTGAACTAGATATAGCCCGTGTGTAGGAAGCACAGTTTTTTTGTTCTGAGCAAGCTCATTTTTCGGAACACATAGGAAACACAGTAGAGAAGAAGAGTGCTCTTTTCTCAAAAGCAGAGTGTGTTTTTGTAAGGCGAGCTAGCGTTTGTTTCCTAGTCCTAAATGGAGTTGAATCACATGCAGTTTCTGGTCCTAGGAACAAGAGTTGTTTTCTGGTAAGGAAAGTCACTATTGCGCTCCCATTGCCCTTCACAAGGCAAATAGCACTCGCTTCTTTTCCCAGCAAGTACAGTGTATTGGACTGAATAGGAGCTACTGTTCTTGTCAGTTTACTAAGCAGAGTTGAACTAGATATGGTCCGTGTGTGTAGGAAGCACAGTTCTTTTGTTCTGAGCAAGCTCACCGTTTGGACCCCATAGGAAACACAGTAGAGTAGAAGAGTGCTCTTTTCTCAAAAGCAGAGTGTGTTTCTTGGAAGTCGAGCTAGTGTTTCTTTCCCAGTCCTAAATGGAGTTGAGTCACATGCAGTTTTTTGCCCTACGAGCAAGAGTTGTTTTCTGGTAAGACAAGTCACTATTGTGCTCCAATTGCCATACACAGTGCAAATAGCACTCGCGTCTGTTCCCCGCAAGTACAGTGTATTGGACGGAAGAGGAGCTACTGTTCTTGTCAGGTTCCTAAGGAGAGTTGAACTAGATATGGCCCGTGTGTGTAGGAAGCACAGTTCTTTTTTTCTGAGCAAGCTCACTGTTCTGGCCTTATAGGAAACACAGTAGAGTAGAAGAGTGCTCTTTTCTCAAAAGCAGAGTGTGATTCTTGTAAAGCGAGCTAGAGTTTGTTTCCCAGTCCTAAATGGAGTTGAATCACATGAAGTTTCTGGTCCTAAGAGCAAGAGTTGTTTTCTGTTAAGAAGAGTAACTATTGCGCTGCCATTGCCATACACAGGACAAATAGCACTGGCGTCTGTTCCCAGCAAGTACAGTGTATTGAACTGAAGAGGATCTACTGTACTTGTCAGGTTCCTAAGCAGACTTGAACTAGATATGGCCGTGTGAGTAGGAAGCACAGTTTTTTTGTTCTGAGCAAGCTCACTGTTCTGGCCTTATAGGAAACAAAGTAGAGTAGAAGAGTGCTCTTTTATCAAAAGCAGAGTGTGTTTCTAGGAAGTCGAGCTAGCGTTTGTTTCCCAGTCCTAAATGGAGTTGAGTCACATGCAGTTTTTTGTCCTACGAGCAAGAGTTGTTTTCTGGTAAGACAAGTCACTATTGTGCTCCAATTGCCATACACAGGACAAATAGCACTGGCGTCTGTTCCCAGCAAGTACAGTGTATTGGACTGAAGAGGATCTACTGTTCTTGTCAGGTTCCTAAGCAGACTTGAACTAGATATGGCCGTGTGTGTAGGAAGCACAGTTTTTTTGTTCTGAGCAAGCTCACTGTTCGGAACACATAGGAAACACAGTAGAGTAGAAGAGTGCTCTTTTCTCAAAAGCAGAGTGTGTTTCTTGTAAGGCGAGCTAGCGTTTGTTTCCCAGTCCTAAATGGAGTTGAGTCACATGCAGTTTTTTGTCCTATGAGCAAAAGTTGTTTTCTGGTAAGACAAGTCACTATAGTTCTCCAATAGCCATACACAATGCAAACAGCACTCGCGTCTGTTCCCCGCAAGTACAGTGTATTCGACGGAAGAGGAGCTACTGTTCTTGTCAGTTTCCTAAGCACAGTTGAACTAGATATGGCCCGTGTGTGTATGAAGCACAGTTCTTTTGTTCTGAGCAAGCTCACTGTTCGGACTCCATAGGAAACACAGTAGAGTAGAAGAGTGCTCTTTTCTCAAAAGCAGAGTGTTTTTCATGTAAGGCGAGCTAGAGTTTGTTTTCCAGTCCTAAATGGAGTTGAATCACATGCAGTTTCTGGTCTTACGAGCAACAGTTGTTTTCTGGTAAGGAAAGTCACTATTGCGCTCCCATTGCCATACACAGTGCAAATAGCCTTCCCGTCTGTTCCCAGCAAGTACAGTGTATTGGATTGAAAAGGAGCTACTGTTCTTCTCAGTTTCCTAAGCAGAGTTGAACTAGATATGGCCCGTGTGCGTAGGAAGTACAGTTCTTTTTTTCTGAGCAAGCTCACTCTTCTGGCCATATAAGAAACACAGTAGAGTAGAAGAGTGCTCTTTTTTCAAAAGCAGAGTGTGATTCTTGGAAAGGGAGCTAGAGTTTGTTTCCCAGTCCTAAATGGAGTTGTATCACATGCAATTTCTGGTCCTAAGAGCAAGAGTTGTTTTCTGGTAAGAAGAGTCACTATTGCGCTGCCATTGCCATACACAGGACAAATAGCACATGCGTCTGTTCCCAGCAAGTACAGTGTATTGGACTGAAGAGGATCTACTGTTCTTCTCAGGTTCCTTAGCAGACTTGAACTAGATATGGTCCGTGTGTGTAGGAAGCACAGTTCTTTTGTTCTGAGCAAGCTCACTGTTTGGACCCCATAGGAAACACAGTAGAGTCGAAGAGTGCTCTTTTCTCTAAAGCAGAGTGTGTTTCTTGTAAGGCGAGCTACCGTTTGTTTCCCAGTCCTAAATGGAGTGGAATCACATGCAATTTCTGTTCCTACGAGCAAGAGTTGTTTTATGGTAAGGAAAGTCACTATTGGGCTCCCATTGCCATACACAGTGCAAATAGCCCTCCCATCTGTTCCCAGAAAGTACAGTGTATTGGACTGAAGAGGATCTACTGTTCTTCTCAGTTTCCTAAGCAGAGTTGAACTAGATATGGCCCGTGTGTGTAGGAAGCACAGTTCTTTTTTTCTGAGCAAGCTCACTGTTCTGGCCCTATAGGAAACACAGTAGAGTAGAGGAGTGCTCTTTTCTCAAAAGCAGAGTGTGTTTCTTGTAAAGCGAGCTAGAGTTTGTTTCCCAGTCCTAAATGGAGTTGAATCACATGCAGTTTCTGGTCCTACGATCAAGAGTTGTTTTCTGGTAAGAAGAGTCACTTTTGCGCTGCCATTGCCATACACAGGACAAATAGCACTGGCGTCTGTTCCCAGCAAGTACAGTGTATTGGACAGAATAGGATCTACTGTTCTTGTCAGGTTCCTATGCAGACTTGAACTAGATATGGCCGTGTGAGTAGGAAGTACAGTTTTTTTGTTCTGAGCAAGCTCACTTTTCTGAACACATAGGAAACACAGTAGAGTAGAAGAGTGCTCTTTTCTCAAAAGCAGAGTGTGTTTCTTGTAATGCGAGCTAGCGTTTGTTTCCCAGTCCTAAATGGAGTTGAATCACATGCAGTTTCTGGTCCTAGGAACAAGAGTTGTTTTCTGGTAAGGAAAGTCACTATTGCGCTCCCATTGCCATACACAGTGCAAATAGCACTCGCGTCTTTTTCCAGCAAGTACAGTGTATTGGACTGAACAGGAGCTACTGTTCTTGTCAGTTTCCTAAGCAGAGTTGAACTAGATATGGTCCGTGTGTGTAGGAAGCACAGTTCTTTTGTTCTGAGCAAGCTCACTGTTTGGACCCCATAGGAAACACAGTAGAGTAGAAGAGTGCTCTTTTCTCTAAAGCAGAGTGTGTTTCTTGTAAGGCAAGCTACCGTTTGTTTTCCAGTCCTAAATGGAGTGGAATCACATGCAGTTTCTGGTCCTACGAGCAAGAGTTGTTTTCTGGTAAGGAAAGTAACTATTGCGCTCCCATTGCCATACACAGTGCAAATAGCACTCGTGTCTTTTCCCAGCAAGTACAGTGTATTGGACTGAACAGGAGCTACTGTTCTTCTCAGTTTCCTAAGCAGAGTTGAACTAGATATTATCCGTGTGTGTAGGAAGCACAGTTCTTTTGTTCTGAGCAAGCTCACTGTTTGGACCCCATAGGAAACACAGTAGAGTAGAAGAGTGCTCTTTTCTCAAAAGCAGAGTGTGTTTCTTGTAAAGCGAGCTAGAGTTTGTTTCCCAGTCCTAAATGGAGTTGAATCACATGCAGTTTCTGGACCTACGAGCAAGAGTTGTTTTCTGGTAAGAAGAGTCACTATTGCACTGCCATTGCCATACACAGGACAAATAACACTGGCGTCTGTTCCCAGCAAGTACAGTGTATTGGACTGAAGAGGATATACTGTTCTTGTCAGGTTCCTAAGCAGACTTGAACTAGATATGGCCGTGTGAGTAGGAAGTACAGTTTTTTTTGTTCTGAGCAAGCTCACTGTTCGGAACACATAGGAAACACAGTAGAGTAGAAGAGTGCTCTTTTCTCAAAAGCAAAGTGTGTTTCTTGGAAGTTGAGCTAGTGTTTGTTTCCCAGTCCTAAATGGAGTTGAGTCACATGTAGTTCTTTGTCCTACGAGCAAGAGTTGTTTTCTGGTAAGACAAGTCACTATTGTGCTCCAATGCCATACACAGTGCAAATAGCACTCGCGTCTGTTCCCCCCAAGTACAGTGTATTGGACTGAAGAGGAGCTACTGTTCTTGTTGGTTTCCTAAGCAGAGTTGAACTAGATATGGCCCGTGTGTGTAGGAAGCACAGTTCTTTTGTTCTGAGCAAGCTCACTGTTCGGACCCGATAGGAAACACAATAGAGTAGAAGAGTGCTCTTTTCTCAAATGCAGAGTGTGTTTCATGTAAGGTGAGCTAGCATTTGTTTCCCAGTCCTAAATGGAGTTGAATCACATGCAGTTTCTGGTCCTACGAGCAAGAGTTGTTTTCTGGTAAGAAGAGTCACTATTGCGCTGCCATTGCCATACACAGGACTAATAGCACTGGTGTCTGTTCCCAGCAAGTACAGTGTATTGGACTGTAGAGGATCTACTGTTCTTGTCAGGTTCTTAGCAGAATTGAACTAGATATGGCCGTGTGTGTAGGAAGCACAGTTCTTTTGTTCTGAGCAAGCTCACTTTTCGGACCCCAGAGGAAACACAGTAGAGTAGAAGAGTGCTCTTTTCTCAAAAGCAGAGTGTGTTTCTTGTAAGGCAAGCTAGCGTTTGTTTCCCAGTCCTAAATGGAGTTGAGTCACATGCAGTTTTTTGTCCTACGAGCAAGAGTTGTTTTATGGTAAGACGAGTCACTATTGTGCTCCCATTGCCATACACAGTGCAAATAGCACTCGCGTCTGTTCCCCGCAAGTACAGTGTATTGGACGGAAGAGGAGCTACTGTTCTTGTCAGTTTCCTAAGCAGAGTTGAAATAGATATGGCCCGTGTGTGTAGGAAGCACAGTTCTTTTGTTCTGAGCAAGCTCACTGTTTGGACCCCATAATAAACACAGTAGAGTAGAAGAGTGCTCTTTTCTCTAAAGCAGAGTGTATTTCTTGTAAGGCGAGCTACCGTTTGATTCCCAGTCCTAAATGGAGTGGAGTCACATGCAGTTTTGGTCCTACGAGCAAGAGTTGTTTTCTGGTAAGGAAAGTCACTATTGCGCTCCCATTGCCATACACAGTGCAAATAGCCTTCCCGTCTGTTCCCAGCAAGTACAGTGTATTGGATTGAAAAGGAGCTACTGTTCTTCTCAGTTTCCTAAGCAGAGTTGAACTAGATATGGCCCGTGTGTGTAGGAAGTACAGTTCTTTTTTTTTGAGCAAGCTCACTCTTCTGGCCATATAAGAAACACAGTAGAGTAGAAGAGTGCTCTTTTCTCAAAAGCAGAGTGTGATTCTTGGAAAGGGAGCTAGAGTTTGTTTCCCAGTCCTAAATGGAGTTGAATCACATGCAATTTCTGGTCCTACGAGCAAGAGTTGTTTTCTGGTAAGAAGAGTCACTATTGCGCTGCCATTGCCATACACAGTACAAATAGCACATGCGTCTGTTCCCAGCAAGTACAGTGTATTGGACTGAAGAGGATCTACTGTTCTTGTCAGGTTCCTTAGCAGACTTGAACTAGATATGGTCCGTTTGTGTAGGAAGCACAGTTCTTTTGTTCTGAGCAAGTTCACTGTTTGGACCCGATAGGAAACACATTAGAGTCGAAGAGTGCTCTTTTCTCTAAAGCAGAGTGTGTTTCTTGTAAGGCGAGCTACCGTTTGTTTCCCAGTCCTAAATGGAGTGGAATCACATGCAATTTCTGGTCCTACGAGCAAGAGTTGTTTTATGGTAAGGAAAGTCACTATTGGGCTCCCATTGCCATACACAGTGCAAATAGCCCTCCCATCTGTTCCCAGAAAGTACAGTGTATTGGACTGAAGAGGAGCTACTTTTCTTGTCAGTTTCCTAAGCAGAGTTGAACTAGATATGGCCCGTGTGTGTAGGAAGCACAGTTCTTTTTTTCTGAGCAAGCTCACTGTTCTGGCCCTATAGGAAACACAGTAGAGTAGAGGAGTGCTCTTTTCTCAAAAGCAGAGTGTGTTTCTTGTAAAGCGAGCTAGAGTTTGTTTCCCAGTCCTAAATGGAGTTGAATCACATGCAGTTTCTGGTCCTACGATCAAGAGTTGTTTTCTGGTAAGAAGAGTCACTATTGCGCTGCCATTGCCATACACAGGACAAATAGCACTGGCGTCTGTTCCCAGCAAGTACAGTGTATTGGACTGAATAGGATCTACTGTTCTTGTCAGGTTCCTAAGCAAACTTGAACTAGATATGGCCGTGTGAGTAGGAAGTACAGTTTTTTTGTTCTGAGCAAGCTCACTGTTCGGAACACATAGGAAACACAGTAGAGTAGAAGAGTGCTCTTTTCTCAAAAGCAAAGTGTGTTTCTTGGAAGTTGAGCTAGCGTTTCTTTCCCAGTCCTAAATGGAGTTGAGTCACATGCAATTTTTTGTCCTACGAGCAAGACTTGTTTTCTGGTAAGGAAAGTCACTATTGTGCTCCAATTGCCATACACAGTGCAAATAGCACTCGCGTCTGTTCCCCGCAAGTACAGTGTATTGGACGGAAGAGGAGCTACTGTTCTTGTCAGGTTCCTAAGGAGAGTTGAACTAGATATGGCCGTGTGAGTAGGAAGCACAGTTTTTTTGTTCTGAGCAAGCTCACTGTTCTGGCCTTATAGGAAACAAAGTAGAGTAGAAGAGTGCTCTTTTATCAAAAGCAGAGTGTGTTTCTAGGAAGTCGAGCTAGCGTTTGTTTCCCAGTCCTAAATGGAGTTGAGTCACATGCAGTTTTTTGTCCTACGAGCAAGAGTTGTTTTCTGGTAAGACAAGTCACTATTGTGCTCCAATTGCCATACACAGGACAAATAGCACTGGCGTCTGTTCCCAGCAAGTACAGTGTATTGGACTGAAGAGGATCTACTGTTCTTGTCAGGTTCCTAAGCAGACTTGAACTAGATATGGCCTGTGTGTGTAGGAAGCACAGTTCTTATGTTCTGAGCAAGCTCACTGTTCTGGCCCTATAGGAAACACAGTAGAGTAGAAGAGTGCTCTTTTCTCAAAAGCAGAGTGTGTTTTTGTAAGGCGAGCTAGCGTTTGTTTCCTAGTCCTAAATGGAGTTGAATCACATGCAGTTTCTGGTCCTATGAACAAGAGTTGTTTTCTGGTAAGGAAAGTCACTATTGCGCTCCCATTGCCCTTCACAAGGCAAATAGCACTCGCGTCTTTTCCCAGCAAGTACAGTGTATTGGACTGAATAGGAGCTACTGTTCTTGTCAGTTTACTAAGCAGAGTTGAACTAGATATGGTCCGTGTGTGTAGGAAGCACAGTTCTTTTGTTCTGAGCAAGCTCACTGTTTGGACCCCATAGGAAACACAGTAGAGTAGAAGAGTGCTCTTTTCTCAAAACAGAGTGTGTTTCTTGGAAGTCGAGCTAGTGTTTCTTTCCCAGTCCTAAATGGAGTTGAGTCACATGCAGTTTTTTGTCCTACGAGCAAGAGTTGTTTTCTGGTAAGACAAGTCACTATTGTGCTCCAATTGCCATACACAGTGCAAATAGCACTCGTGTCTGTTCCCCGCAAGTACAGTGTATTGGACGGAAGAGGAGCTACTGTTCTTGTCAGTTTCCTAAGGAGAGTTGAACTAGATATGGCCCGTGTGTGTAGGAAGCACAGTTCTTTTGTTCTGAGCAAGCTCACTGTTTGGAACCCATAGGAAACAGAGTCGAGTAGAAGAGTGCTCTTTTCTCAAAAGCAGAGTGTGTTTCATGTAAGGCGATCTAGCATTTTTTTCCCAGTCCTAAATGGAGTTGAATCACATGCAGTTTCTGGTCTTACGAGCAAGAGTTTTTTTCTGTTAAGGAAAGTCACTATTGCGCTCCCATTGCCATACACAGTGCAAATAGCACTCGCGTCTGTTCCCAGCAAGTACAGTGTATCGGACTGAAGGGGAGGTACTGTTCTTGTCAGTTTCCTAAGCAGAGTTGAACGAGATATGGCCCGTGTGTAGGAAGCACAGTTTTATTGTTCTGAGCAAGCTCACTGTTCTGGCCCTATAGGAAAAACAGTAGAGTAGAAGAGTGCTCTTTTCTCAAAAGCAGAGTGTGTTTCTTGTAAGGCGAGCTAGCGTTTGTTTCCCAGTCCTAAATGGAGTTGAGTCACATGCAGTTTTTTTTCCTACGAGCAAGAATTGTTTTCTGGTAAGACGAGTCACTATTGTGCTCCAATTGCCATACACAGTGCAAATAGCACTGGCGTCTGTTCCCCGCAAGTACAGTGTATTGGACTGAAGAAGATCTACTGTTCTTGTCAGTTTCCTAAGCAGAGTTGAACTAGATATAGCCCGTGTGTGTAGGAAGCACAGTTCTTTTGTTCTGAGCAAGCTCACTGTTCGGAACCCATAGGAAGCACAGTAGATTAGTAGAGTGCTCTTTTCTCAAAAGCAGAGTGTGTTTCATGTAAGGCGAGCTAGCATTTGTTTCCCAGTCCGAAATGGAGTTGAATCACATGCAGTTTCTGGTCCTACGATCAAGAGTTGTTTTCTGGTAAGGAAAGTCACTATTGCGCTCCCATTGCCATACACAGTGCAAATAGCACTCGCGTCTGTTCCCAGCAAGTACAGTGTATCGGACTGAAGAGGAGCTACTGTTCTTGTCAGTTTCCTAAGCAAAGTTGAACTAGTTATGGCCCGTGTGTAGGAAGCACAGTTCTTTTTTTCTGAGCAAGCTCACTGTTCTGGCCTTATAGGAAACACAGTAGAGTAGAAGAGTGCTCTTTTCTCAAAAGCAGAGTGTGATTCTTGTAAAGCGAGCTAGAGTTTGTTTCCCAGTCCTAAATGGAGTTGAATCACATGAAGTTTCTGGTCCTAAGAGCAAGAGTTGTTTTCTGTTAAGAAGAGTAACTATTGCGCTGCCATTGCCATACACAGGACAAATAGCACTGGCGTCTGTTCCCAGCAAGTACAGTGTATTGAACTGAAGAGGATCTACTGTACTTGTCAGGTTCCTAAGCAGACTTGAACTAGATATGGCCGTGTGAGTAGGAAGCACAGTTTTTTTGTTCTGAGCAAGCTCACTGTTCTGGCCTTATAGGAAACAAAGTAGAGTAGAAGAGTGCTCTTTTATCAAAAGCAGAGTGTGTTTCTAGGAAGTCGAGCTAGCGTTTGTTTCCCAGTCCTAAATGGAGTTGAGTCACATGCAGTTTTTTGTCCTACGAGCAAGAGTTTTTTTCTGGTAAGACAAGTCACTATTGTGCTCCAATTGCCATACACAGGACAAATAGCACTGGCGTCTGTTCCCAGCAAGTACAGTGTATTGGACTGAAGAGGATCTACTGTTCTTGTCAGGTTCCTAAGCAGACTTGAACTAGATATGGCCGTGTGTGTAGGAAGCACAGTTTTTTTGTTCTGAGCAAGCTCACTGATCGAAACACATAGGAAACACAGTAGAGTAGAAGAGTGCTCTTTTCTCAAAAGCAGAGTGTGTTTCTTGTAAGGCGAGCTAGCGTTTGTTTCCCAGTCCTAAATGGAGTTGAGTCACATGCAGTTTTTTGTCCTATGAGCAAAAGTTGTTTTCTGGTAAGACAAGTCACTATTGTTCTCCAATTGCCATACACAATGCAAACAGCACTCGCGTCTGTTCCCCGCAAGTAAAGTGTATTCGACGGAAGAGGAGCTACTGTTCTTGTCAGTTTCCTAAGCACAGTTGAACTAGATATGGCCCGTGTGTGTATGAAGCACAGTTCTTTTGTTCTGAGCAAGCTCACTGTTCGGACCCCATAGGAAACACAGTAGAGTAGAAGAGTGCTCTTTTCTCAAAAGCAGAGTGTTTTTCATGTAAGGCGAGCTAGAGTTTGTTTTCCAGTCTTAAATGGAGTTGAATCACATGCAGTTTCTGGTCTTACGAGCAACAGTTGTTTTCTGGTAAGGAAAGTCACTATTGCGCTCCCATTGCCATACACAGTGCAAATAGCACTCGCGTCTGTTCCCAGCAAGTACAGTGTATCGGACTGAAGAGGAGCTACTGTTCTTGTCAGTTTCCAAAGCAGAGTTGAACTAGATATGGCCCGTGTGTAGGAAGCACAGTTTTTTTGTTCTGAGCAAGCTCACTTTTCGGAACACATAGGAAACACAGTAGAGAAGAAGAGTGCTCTTTTCTCAAAAGCAGAGTGTGTTTTTGTAAGGCGAGCTAGCGTTTGTTTCCTAGTCCTAAATGGAGTTGAATCACATGCAGTTTCTGGTCCTATGAACAAGAGTTGTTTTCTGGTAAGGAAAGTCACTATTGCGCTCCCATTGCCATACACAGTGCAAATAGCACTCGCGTCTGTTCCCAGCAAGTACAGTGTATCGGACTGAAGGGGAGGTACTGTTCTTGTCAGTTTCCTAAGCAGAGTTGAATGAGATATGGCCCGTGTGTAGGAAGCACAGTTGTTTTGTTCTGAGCAAGCTCACTGTTCTGGCCCTATAGGAAAAACAGTAGAGTAGAAGAGTGCTCTTTTCTCAAAAGCAGAGTGTGTTTCTTGTAAGGCGAGCTTTCATTTGTTTCCCAGTCCTAAATGGAGTTGAGTCACATGCAGTTTTTTGTCCTACGAGCAAGAGTTGTTTTCTGGTAAGACGAGTCACTATTGTGCTCCAATTGCCATACACAGTGCAAATAGCACTCGCGTCTGTTCCCCGCAAGTACATTGTATTGTACTGAAGAGGATCTACTGTTTTTGTCAGTTTCCTAAGCAGAGATGAACTAGATATGGCCCGTGTGTGTAGGAAGCACAGTTCTTTTGTTCTGAGCAAGTTCACTGTTTGGACCCCATAGGAAGCACAGTAGAGTAGAAGAGTGCTCTTTTCTCAAAAGCAGAGTGTTTTTCATGTAAGGCGAGCTAGCATTTGTTTCCCAGTCCTAAATGGAGTTGTATCACATGCAGTTTCTGGTCCTACGAGCAAGAGTTGTTTTCTGGTAAGAAGAGTCACTATTGCGCTGTCATTGCCATACACAGGACAAATAGCACTGGCGTCTGTTACCAGCAAGTACAGTGTATTGTACTGAAGAGGATCTACTGTTTTTGTCAGTTTCCTAAGCAGACTTGAACTAGATATAGCCGTGTGAGTAGGAAATACAGTTTTTTTGTTCTGAGCAAGCTCACTCTTCGGAACACATAGGAAACACAGTAGAGTAGAAGAGTGCTCTTTTCTCAAAAGCAGAGTGTGTTTCATGTAAGGCGACCTAGCATTTGTTTCCCACTCCTAAGTGGAGTTGAATCACATGCAGTTTCTGGTCCTACGATCAAGAGTTGTTTTCTGGTAAGGAAAGTCACTATTGCGCTCCCATTGCCGTATACAGTACAAATAACACTCGCGTCTGTTCCCAGCAAGTACAGTGTATTGGACTGAAGAGGAGCTACTGTTCTTGTTGGTTTCCTAAGCAGAGTTGAATTAGCTATGGCCCGTGTGTGTAGGAAGTACAGTTATTTTTTTCTGTGCAAACTCACTGTTCGGACCCCATAGGAAAAACAGTAGAGTAGAAGAGTACTCTTTTCTCAAAAGCAGAGTGTGTTTCATGTATGCGAGCTAGCATTTGTTTCCCAGTCCTAAATGGAGTTGAATCACATGCAGTTTCTGGTCCTACGAGCAAGAGTTGTTTACTGGTAAGGAAAGTCACTATTGAGCTCCTCTTGCCATACACAGTGCAAATAGCTCTCGCGTCTGTTCCCAGCAAGTACAGTGTATCAGACAGAAGAGGAGCTACTCTTCTTGTCAGTTTCCTAAGCAGAGTTGAACTAGATATGGCCCGTGTGTGTAGGAAGCACAGTTCTTATGTTCTGAGCAAGTTCACTCTTCTGGCCCTATAGGAAACACAGTAGAGTAGAAGAGTGCTCTTTTCGCAAAAGCAGAGTGTGTTTTTGTAAGACGAGCTAGCATTTGTTTCCTAGTCCTAAATGGAGTTGAATCACATGCAGTTTCTGGTCCTATGAACAAGAGTTGTTTTCTGGTAAGGAAAGTCACTATTGCGCTCCCATTGCCCTTCACAAGGCAAATAGCACTCGCGTCTTTTTCCAGCAAGTACAGTGTATTGGACTGAATAGGAGCTACTGTTCTTGTCAGTTTACTAAGCAGAGTTGAACTAGATATGGTCCGTGTGTGTAGGAAGCACAGTTCTTTTGTTCTGAGCAAGCTCACTGTTTGGACCCCATAGGAAGCAGAGTAGAGTAGAAGAGTGCTCTTTTCTCTAAAGCAGAGTGTGTTTCTTGTAAGGCAAGCTACCGTTTGTTTCCCAGTCCTAAATGGAGTGGAATCACATGCAGTTTCTGGTCCTACGAGCAAGAGTTGTTTTCTGGTAAGGAAAGTCACTATTGCGCTCCCATTGCCATACACAGTGCAAATAGCCCTCCCGTCTGTTCCCAGCAAGTACAGTGTATTGGACTGAAGAGGAGCTACTGTTCTTCTCAGTTTCCTAAGCAGAGTTGAACTAGATATGGCCCGTGTGTGTAGGAAGCACAGTTCTTTTTTTCTGAGCAAGCTCACTGTTCTGGCCCTATTGGAAACACAGTAGAGTAGAAGAGTGCTCTTTTCTCAAAAGCAGAGTGTGTTTCTTGTAAAGCGAGCTAGAATTTGTTTCCCAGTCCTAAATGGGGTTGATTCACATGCAGTTTCTGGTTCTACGAGCAAGAGTTGTTTCCTGTTAAGAAGAGTCACTATTGCACTGCCATTGCCATACACAGGACAAATAGCACATGCGTCTGTTCCCAGCAAGTACAGTGTATTGAACTGAAGAGGATCTACTGTTCTTGTCAGGTTCCTGAGCAGACTTGAACCAGATATGGCCGTGTGAGTAGGAAGCACAGTTTTTTTTTTTTCTGAGCAAGCTCACTGTTCGGAACATATAGGAAATGCAGTAGAGTAGAAGAGTGCTCTTTTCTCAAAAGCAAAGTGTGTTTCTTGGAAGTTGAGCTAGCGTTTGTTTCCCAGTCCTAAATGGAGTTGAGTCACATGCAATTTTTTGTGCTACGAGCAAGACTTGTTTTCTTTTAAGGAAAGTCACTATTGTGCTCCCATTGCCATACACAGTGCAAATAGCACTCGCGTTTGTTCCCAGCAAGTACAGTGTATCGGACTGAAGAGGAGCTACTGTTCTTGTCAGTTTCCTAAGCAGAGTTGAACTAGATATGGCCCGTGTGTAGGAAGCACGGTTCTTTTGTTCTGAGCAAGCTCACTGTTCTGGCCCTATAGGAAACACAGTAGATTAGAAGAGTGCTCTTTTCTCAAAAGCAGAGTGTGTTTCTTGTAAGGCGAGCTAGCGTTTGTTTCCCAGTCCTAAATGGAGTTGAGTCACATGCAGTTTTTTGTCCTATGAGCAAGAATTGTTTTCTGTTAAGACGAGTCACTATTGTGCTTCAATTGCCATACACAGTGCAAATAGCACTGGCGTCTGTTCCCCGCAAGTACAGTGTATTGGACTGAAGAAGATCTACTGTTCTTGTCAGTTTCCTAAGCAGAGTTGAACTAGATATAGCCCGTGTGTGTAGGAAGCACAGTTCATTGGTTCTGAGCAAGCTCACTGTTCGGAACCCATAGGAAGCACAGTAGATTAGTAGAGTGCTCTTTTCTCAAAACCAGAGTGTGTTTCATGTAAGGCGAGCTAGCATTTGTTTCCCAGTCCTAAATGGAGTTGAATCTCATGCAGTATCTGGTCCTACGATCAAGAGTTGTTTTCTGGTAAGGAAAGTCACTATTGCGCTCCCATTGCCATACACAGTGCAAATAGCACTCGCGTCAGTTCCCAGCAAGTACAGTGTATCGGACTGAAGAGGAGCTACTGTTCTTGTCAGTTTCCTAAGCAAAGTTGAACTAGTTATGGCCCGTGTGTAGGAAGCACAGTTCTTTTTTTCTGAGCATGCTCACTGTTCTGGCCTTATAGGAAACACAGTAGAGTAGAAGAGTGCTCTTTTCTCAAAAGCAGAGTGTGTTTCTTGTAAAGCGAGCTAGAGTTTGTTTCCCAGTCCTAAATGGAGTTGAATCACATGAAGTTTCTGGTCCTAAGAGCAAGAGTTGTTTTCTGTTAAGAAGAGTAACTATTGCGCTGCCTTTGCCATACACAGGACAAATAGCACTGGCGTCTGTTCCCAGCAAGTACAGTGTATTGAACTGAAGAGGATCTTCTGTACTTGTCAGGTTCCTAAGCAGACTTGAACTAGATATGGCCGTGTGAGTAGGAAGCACAGTTTTTTTGTTCTGAGCAAGCTCACTGTTCTGGTGCTATAGGAAACAAAGTAGAGTAGAAGAGTGCTCTTTTATCAAAAGCAGAGTGTGTTTCTTGGATGTCGAGCTAGCGTTTGTTTCCCAGTCCTAAATGGAGTTGAGTCACATGCAGTTTTTTGTCCTACGAGCAAGAGTTGTTTTCTGGTAAGACAAGTCACTATTGTGCTCCAATTGCCATACACAGGACAAATAGCACTGGCGTCTGTTCCCAGCAAGTACAGTGTATTGGACTGAAGAGGATCTACTGTTCTTGTCAGTTTCCTAAGTAGACTTGAACTAGATATGGCCGTGTGTGTAGGAAGCACAGTTTTTTTGTTCTGAGCAAGCTCACTGTTCGGAACACATAGGAAACACAGTAGAGTAGAAGAGTGCTCTTTTCTCAAAAGCAGAGTTTGTTTCTTGTAAGGCGAGCTAGCGTTTGTTTCCCAGTCCTAAATGGAGTTGAGTCACATGCAGTTTTTTGTCCTATGAGCAAAAGTTGTTTTCTGGTAAGACAAGTCACTATTGTTCTCCAATTGCCATACACAATGCAAATAGCACTCGCGTCTGTTCCCCGCAAGTACAGTGTATTGGATGGAAGAGGAGCTACTGTTCTTGTCAGTTGAACTAGATATGGCCCGTGTGTGTAGGAAGCACATTTCTTTTGTTCTGAGCAAGCTCACTGTTTGGACCCCATAGGAAACACAGTAGAGTAGAAGAGTGCTCTTTTCTCAAAAACAGAGTGTGTTTCATGTAAGGCGAGCTAGCATTTGTTTCCCAGTCCTAAATGGAGTTGAATCTCATGCAGTTTCTGGTCTTACGAGCAAGAGTTGTTTTCTGGTAAGGAAAGTAACTATTGCGCTCCCATTGCCATACACAGTGCAAATAGCACTCGCGTCTGTTCCCAGCAAGTACAGTGTATCGGACTGAAGAGTAGCTACTGTTCTTGTCAGTTTCCAAAGCAGAGTTGAACTAGATATGGCCCGTGTGTAGGAAGCACAGTTTTTTTGTTCTGAGCAAGCTCACTTTTCGGAACACATAGGAAACACAGTAGAGTAGAAGAGTGCTCTTTTCTCAAAAGCAGAGTGTGTCTTTGTAAGGCGAGCTAGCGTTTGTTTCCTAGTCCTAAATGGAGTTGAATCACATGCAGTTTCTGGTCCTATGAACAAGAGTTGTTTTCTGGTAAGGAAAGTCACTATTGCGCTCCCATTGCCCTTCACAAGGCAAAGAGCACTCGCGTCTTTTCCCAGCAAGTACAGTGTATTGGACTGAATAGGAGCTACTGTTCTTGTCAGTTTACTAAGCAGAGTTGAACTAGATATGGTCCGTGTGTGTAGGAAGCACAGTTCTTTTGTTCTGAGCAAGCTCACTGTTTGGACCCCATAGGAAACACAGTAGAGTAGAAGAGTGCTCTTTTCTCAAAAGCAGAGTGTGTTTCTTGGAAGTCGAGCTAGCGTTGATTTCCCAGTCCTAAATGGAGTTGAGTCACATGCAGTTTTTTGTCCTATGAGCAAGAGTTGTTTTCTGGTAAGACAAGTCACTATTGTGCTCCAATTGCCATACAAAGTGCAAATAGCACTCGCGTCTGTTCCCCGCAAGTACAGTGTATTGGACGGAAGAGGAGCTACTGTTCTTGTTGGTTTCCTAAGCAGAGTTGAACTAGATATGTCCCGTGTGTGTAGGAAGCACAGTTCTTTTGTTCTGAGCAAGCTCACTGTTTGGAACCCATAGGAAACAGAGTAGAGTAGAAGAGTGCTCTTTTCTCAAAAGCAGAGTGTGTTTCATGTAAGGCGAGCTAGCGTTTGTTTCCTAGTCCTAAATGGAGTTGAATCACATGCAGTTTCTGGTCCTATGAACAAGAGTTGTTTTCTGGTTAGGAAAGTCACTATTGTGCTCCCATTGCCCTTCACAAGGCAAATAGCACTCGCATCTTTCCTAGCAAGTACAGTGTATTGGACTGAATAGGATCTACTGTTCTTGTCAGTTTCATAAGCAGAGTTGAACTAGTTATGACCCGTGTGTAGGAAGCACAGTTCTTTTGTTTTGAGTAAGCTCACTGTTGTGGCCCTATAGGAAACACAGTAGAGTAGAAGAGTGCTTTTTTCTCTAAAGCAGTGTGTGTTTCTTGGAAGTCGAGCTAGCGTTTCTTTCCCAGTCCTAAATGGAGTTGAATCACATGCAGTTTCTAGTCCTAAGAGCATGAGTTGTTTTATGGTAAGAAGAGTCACTATTGCGCTGCCATTGCCATACACAGGACAAATAGCACTGGCGTCTCTTCCCAGCAAGTACAGTGTATTGGACTGAAGAGGATCTACTGTTCTAGTCAGGTTCCTAAGCAGAATTGAACTAGATATGGCCGTGTGTGTAGGAAGCACAGTTCTTTTGTTCTGAGCAAGCTCACTGTTCGGACACAATAGGAAACACAGTAGAGTAGAAGAGTGCTCTTTTCTCAAAAGCAGAGTGTGTTTCTTGTAAGGCGTGCTAGCGTTTGTTTCCCAGTCCTAAATGGAGTTGAATCACATGCAGTTTCTGGTCCTAAGAGCAAGAGTTGATTTCTGGTAAGACAAGTCACTATTGCGCTCCCCTTGCTATACATAGTGCAAATAGCTCTCGCGTCTTTTCCCAGCAAGTACAGTGTATCGGACTGAAGAGGAGCTACTGTTCTTGTCAGTTTCCTAAGCAGAGTGGAACTAGATATGGCCCGTGTGTAGGAAGCACAGTTCTTATGTTCTGAGCAAGCTCACTGTTCTGGCCCTATAGGAAACACAGTAGAGTAGAAGACTGCTCTTTTCTCAAAAGCAGAGTGAGTTTTTGTAAGGCGAGCTAGCGTTTGTTTCCTAGTCCTAAATGGAGTTGAATCACATGCAGTTTCTGGTCCTACGAACAAGAATTGTTTTCTGGTAAGGAAAGTCAATATTGCGCTCCCATTGCCCTCACAAGACAAAGAGCACTCGCGTCTTTTCCCAGCAAGTACAGTGTATTGGACTGAATAGGAGCTACTGTTCTTGTCAGTTTACTAAGCAGAGTTGAACTAGATATGGTCAGTGTGTGTAGGAAGCATAGTTCTTTTGTTCTGAACAAGCTCACTGTTTGGACCACATAGGAAACACAGTAGAGTAGAAGAGTGCTCTTTTCTCTAAAGCAGAGTGTGTTTCTTGTCAGGCGAGCTAGCGTTTGTTTCCCAGTCCTAAATGGAGTGGAATATCATGCAGTTTCTGGTCCTACGAGCAAGAGTTGTTTTCTGGTAAGGAAAGTCACTATTGCGCTCCCATTGCCGTACACAGTGCAAATAGCGCTCCCGTCTGTTCCCAGCAATTACAGTGTATTGGACTGAAGAGGAGATACTGTTCTTGTCAGTTTCCTAAGCAGAGTTGTACTAGATATGGCCCGTGTGTGTAGGAAGCACAGTTCTTTTGTTCTGAGCAAGCTCACTGTTTGGAACCCATAGGAAAAACAGTAGAGTAGAAGAGTGCTCTTTTCTCTAAAGCAGAGTGTGTTTCTTGTAAGGCGATCTAGCGTTTGTTTCCCAGTTCTAAATGGAGTTGAATCACATGCAGTTTTTTGTCCTACGAGCAAGAGTTGTTTTCTGGTAAGACGAGTCACTATTGTGCTCCAATTGCCATACACAGTGCAAATAGCACTCGCGTCTGTTCCCTGCAAGTAAAGTGTATTCGACTGAAGAGGAGCTACTGTTCTTGTCAGTTTCCTAAGCAGAGTTGAACTAGTTATGGCCCGTGTGTAGGAAGCACAGTTCTTTTGTTTTGAGTAAGCTCTCTGTTCTGGCCCTATAGGAAACACAGTAGTGGTAGAAGAGTGCTCTTTTCTCTAAAGCAGTGTGTGTTTCTTGGTAAGGCGAGCTAGCGTTTGTTTCCCAGTCCTAAATGGAGTTGAATCACATGCAGTTTTCTAGTCCTAAGAGCATGAGTTGTTTTTATGGTAAGAAGAGACACTATTGCGCTGCCATTGCAATACACAGGACAAATAGCACTGGCGTCCTCTTCCCAGCAAGTACAGTGTATTGGACTGAAGAGGATCTACTGTTGTTGTCAGGGTTCCTAAGCAGAATTGAACTAGATATGGCCGTGTGTGTAGGAAGCACAGTTCTTTTGTTCTGAGCAAGCTCACTGTTCGGACATCATAGGAAAACACAGTAGAGTAGAAGAGTGCTCTTTTCTGAAATGCAGAGTGTGTTTTCTTGTTAAGGCGAGCTAGCGTTTGTTTCCCAGTCCTAAATGGAGTTGAATCACATGCAGTTTCTGGTCCTAAGAGCAAGAGTTGATTTCTGGTAAGGAAAGTCACTATTGCGCTCCCCTTGCTATACATAGTGCAAATAGCTCCTCGCGTCTGTTCCAAGAAAGTACAGTGTTTCGGACTGAAGAGGAGCTACTGTTTCTTGTCAGTTTCCTAAGCAGAGTGGAACTAGATATGGCCCGTGTGTAGGAAGCACAGTTCTTATGTTCTGAGCAAGCTCACTGTTCTGGCCCTATAGGAAACACAGTAGAGTAGAAGACTGCTCTTTTTCTCAAAAGCAGAGTGTGTTTTTGTAAGGTGAGCTAGCGTTTGTTTCCTAGTCCTAAATGGAGTTGAATCACATGCAGTTTCTGGTCCTACGAACAAGAATTGTTTTCTGGTAAGGAAAGTCACTATTGCGCTCCCATTGCCATACACAGTGCAAATAGTACTCGTGTCTGTTCTCAGCAAGTACAGTGTATCGAACTGAAGAGGAGCTACTGTTCTTGTCAGTTTCCTAAGCAGAGTTGAACTAGATATGGCCCATGTGTGTACGAAGCACAGTTCTTTTGTTCTGAGCAAGCTCACTGTTCTGGCCATACAGGAAACACAGTAGAGTAGATGAGTGCTCTTTTCTCTAAAGCAGAGTGTGTTTCTTGTAAGGCCAGCTCGCTTTTGTTTCCCAGTCCAAAATGGAGTTGAGTCACAGACAGTTTTTGGTCCTACAAGCAAGAGTTGTTTTCTGGTAAGAAGAGTCACTATTGCGCTCTAAATGCCATACACAGTGCAAATAGCACTCGCGTCTGTTCCCAGCAAGTACAGTGTATTGGACTGAATAGGAGCTACTGTTCTTGTCAGTTTCCTAAGTAGAGTTGAACTAGATATGGTCCATGTGTGTAGGAAGCACAGTTCTTTTGTTCTGACCAAGCTCACTGTTTGGACCCCATAGGAAACACAGTAGAGTAGAAGTGTGCTCTTTTCTCAAAAGCAGAGTGTGTTTCTTGTAAAGCGAGCTAGCGTTTGTTTCCCAGTTTTAAATGGAGTTGAATCACATGCAGTTTCTAGTCCTAAGAGCATGAGTTGTTTTATGGTAAGAAGAGTCACTATTGCGCTGCCATTGCCATACACAGGACAAATAGCACTGGCGTCTCTTCCCAGCAAGTACAGTGTATTGGACTGAAGAGGATCTACTGTTGTTGTCAGGTTCCTAAGCAGAATTGAACTAGATATGGCCGTGTGTGTAGGAAGCACAGTTCTTTTGTTCTGAGCAAGCTCACTGTTCGGACACCATAGGAAACACAGTAGAGTAGAAGAGTGCTCTTTTCTCAAAAGCAGAGTGTGTTTCTTGTAAGGCGAGCTAGCGTTTGTTTCCCAGTCCTAAATGGAGATGAATCACATGCAGTTTCTGGTCCTAAGAGCAAGAGTTGATTTCTGGTAAGGAAAGTCACTATTGCGCTCCCCATGCTATACATAGTTCAAATAGCTCTCGCGTCTGTTCCCAGCAAGTACAGTGTATCGGACTGAAGAGGAGCTACTGTTCTTGTCAGATTCCTAAGCAGAGTGGAACTAAATATGGCCCGTGTGTAGGAAGCTTATGTTCTGAGCAAGCTCACTGTTCTGGCCCTACAGGAAACACAGTAGAGTAGATGAGTGCTCTTTGCTCAAAAGCAGAGTGTGTTTTTGTAAGGCAAGCTAGCGTTTGTTTCCTAGTCCTAAATGGAGTTGAATCACATGCAGTTTCTGGTCCTACGAACAAGAATTGTTTTCTGGTAAGGAAAGTCACTATTGCGCTCCCATTGCCCTACACAAGACAAATAGCACTCGCGTCTTTTCCCAGCAAATACAGTGTATTGGACTGAATAGGAGCTACTGTTCTTGTCAGTTTACTAAGCAGAGTTGAACTAGATATGGTCCGTGTGTAGGAAGCATAGTTCTTTTGTTCTGAACAAGCTCACTGTTTGGACCCCATAGGAAACACAGTAGAGTAGAAGAGTGCTCTTTTCTGTAAAGCAGAGTGTGTTTCTTGTAAGGCGAGCTAGCGTTTGTTTCCCAGTCCTAAATGGAGTGGAATAACATGCAATTTCTGGTCCTACGAGCAAGAGTTGTTTAGTGGTAAGGAAAGTCACTATTGTGCTACCATTGCCATACACAGTGCAAATAGCCCTCCCGTCTGTTCCCAGCAAGTACAGTGTATTGGACTGAAGAGGAGCTACTGTTCTTCTCAGTTTCCTAAGCAGAGTTGAACTAGATATGGCCCGTGTGTTTAGGAAGTACAGTTCCTTTTTTCTGAGCAAGCTCACTGTTCTGGCCCTATAGGAAACACATTAGAGTAGAAGAGTGCTCTTTTCTCAAATGCAGAGTGTGTTTCTTGTAAAGCGAGCTAGAGTTTTTTTCCCAGTCCTAAATGGAGTTGAATCACATGCAGTTTCTGGTCCTACGAGCAAGAGTTGTTTTCTGGTAAGAAGAGTCACTATTGCGCTGCCATTGCCCTAAACAGGACAAATAGCATTGGCGTCTGTTCCCAGCAAGTACAGTGTATTGGACTGAAGAGGATCTACTGTTCTTGTCAGGTTCCTAAGCAGACTTGAACGAGATATGGCCGTGTGTGTAGGAAGCAAAATTTTTTTGTTCTGAGCAAGCTCACTTTTCGGAAACATGGGAAACACAGTAGAGTAGAAGAGTGCTCTTTTCTCAAAAGCTGAGTGTGTTTACTGGAAGTCGAGCTAGCGTTTGTTTCCCAGTCCTAAATGGAGTTGAGTCACATGCAGTTTTTGTCCTACGAGCAAGAGTTGTTTTCTGGTAAGACAAGTCACTATTGTGCTCCAATTGCCATACACAGTGCAAAGAGCACTCGCGTCTGTTCCCCGCAAGTACAGTGTATTCGACTGAAGAGGAGCTACTGTTCTTGTTATTTTCCTAAGCAGAGTTGAACTAGATATGGCCCGTGTGTGTAGGAAGCACAGTTCTTTTGTTCTGAGCAAGCTCACTGTTCTGGCCCTACAGGAAACACAGTAGAGTAGATGAGTGCTCTTTTCTCAAAAGCAGAGTGTGTTTCTTGTAAGGCCAGCTCGCGTTTGTTTCCCAGTCCTATATGGAGTTGAGTCACAGACAGTTTTTGGTCCTACGAGCAAGAGTTGTTTTCTGGTAAGGAGAGTCACTATTGCGCTCTAAATGCCATACACAGTGCAAATAGCACTCGCGTCTGTTCCCAGCAAGTACAGTGTTTTGGACTGAATAGGAGCTACTGTTCTTGTCAGTTTCCTAAGCAGACTTGAACTAGATATGGTCCATGTGTGCAGGAAGCACAGTTCTTTTGTTCTGACCAAGCTCACTGTTTGGAAGCCATAGGAAACACAGTAGAGTAGAAGAGTGCTCTTTTCTCTAAAGAAGAGTGTGCTTCTTGTAAGGTGAGCTAGCGTTTGTTTCCCAGTTCTAAATGGAGTTGAGTCACATGCAGTTTTTTGTCCTATGAGCAAGAGTTGTTTTCTGGTAAGACGAGTCACTGTTGTGCTCCAATTGCCATACACAGTGCAAATAGCACTTGCGTATGTTCCCTGCAAGTAAAGTGTATTGGACTGAAGAGGAGCTACTGTTCTTGTCAGTTTCCTAAGCAGAGTTGAACTAGATATGGCCCGAGTGTGTAGGAAGCACAGTTCTTTTGTTCTGAGCAATCTCACTGTTTGGACACCATAGGAAACACAGTAGAGTAGAAGAGTGCTCTTTTCTCAAAAGCAGAGTGTGTTTCATGTAAGGCGAGCTAGCACTTGTTTCCCAGTCCTAAATGGAGTTGAATCACATGCAGTATCTAGTCCTATGAACAAGAGTTGTTTTCTGGTAAGGAAAGTCACTATTGTGCTCCCATTGCCATACACAGTGCAAATAGCACTCGTGTCTGTATCGGACTGAACAGGATCTACTGTTCTTGTCAGTTTCCTAAGCAGAGTTGAACTAGTTATGGCCCGTGTGTAGGAAGCACAGTTATTTTTTTTGAGCAAGCTCACTGTTCTGGCCCTATAGGAAACACAGTAGAGTAGAAGAGTGCTCTTTTCTCTAAAGAAGAGTGTGCTTCTTGTAAGGTGAGCTAGCGTTTGTTTCCCAGTCCTAAATGGAGTTGAATCACATGCAGTTTCTAGTCCTAAGAGCATGAGTTGTTTTATGGTAAGAAGAGTCACTATTGCGCTGCCATTGCCATACACAGGACAAATAGCACTGGCGTCTCTTCCCAGCAAGTACAGTGTATTGGACTGAAGAGGATCTACTGTTCTTGTCAGGTTCCTAAGCAGAATTGAACTAGATATGGCCGTGTGTGTAGGAAGCACAGTTCTTTTGTTCTGAGCAAGCTCACTGTTCGGACAACATAGGAAACACAGTAGAGTAGAAGAGTGCTCTTTTCTCAAAAGCAGAGTGTGTTTCTTGTAAGGCGAGCTAGTGTTTGTTTCCCAGTCCTAAATGGAGTTGAATCACATGCAGTTTCTGGTCCTAAGAGCAAGAGTTGATTTCCGGTAAGGAAAGTCACTATTGCGCTCCCCATGCTATACATAGTTCAAATAGCTCTCGCGTCTGTTCCCAGCAAGTACAGTGTATCGGACTGAAGAGGAGCTACTGTTCTTTCAGTTTCCTAAGCAGAGTGGAACTAAATATGGCCCGTGTGTAGGAAGCACAGTTCTTATGTTCTGAGCAAGCTCACTGTTCTGGCCCTACAGGAAACACAGTAGAGTAGATGAGTGCTCTTTGCTCAAAAGCAGAGTGTGTTTTTGTAAGGCAAGCTAGCGTTTGTTTCCTAGTCCTAAATGGAGTTGAATCACATGCAGTTTCTGGTCCTACGAACAAGAATTGTTTTCTGGTAAGGAAAGTCACTATTGAGCTCCTCTTGCCATACACAGTGCAAATAGCTCTCGTGTCTGTTCCCAGCAAGTACAGTGTATCAGACTGAAGAGGAGCTACTGTTCTTGTCAGTTTCCTAAGCAGAGTTGAACTAGATATGGCCCGTGTGTGTAGGAAGCACAGTTCTTATGTTCTGAGCAAGTTCACTCTTCTGGCCCTATAGGAAACACAGTAGAGTAGAAGAGTGCTCTTTTCTCAAAAGCAGAGTGTGTTTTTGTAAGGCGAGCTAGCATTTGTTTCCTAGTCCTAAATGGAGTTGAATCACATGCAGTTTCTGGTCCTAGGAACAAGAGTTGTTTTCTGGTAAGGAAAGTCACTATTGCGATCCCATTGCCCTTCACAAGGCAAATAGCACTCGCGACTTTTCCCAGCAAGTACAGTGTATTGGACTGAATAGGAGCTACTCTTCTTGTCAGTTTACTAAGCAGAGTTGAACTAGATATGGTCCGTGTGTGTAGGAAGCACAGTTCTTTTGTTCTGAGCAAGCTCACTGTTTGGACCCCGTAGGAAACAGAGTAGAGTAGAAGAGTGCTCTTTTCTCTAAAGCAGAGTGTGTTTCTTGTAAGGCAAGCTACCGTTTGTTTCCCAGTCCTAAATGGAGTGGAATCACATGCACTTTCTGGTCCTACGAGCAAGAGTTGTTTTCTGGTAAGGAAAGTCACTATTGCGCTCCCATTGACATACACAGTGCAAATAGCCCTCCCGTCTGTTCCCAGCAACTACAGTGTATTGGACTGAAGAGGAGCTACTGTTCTTCTCAGTTTCCTAAGCAGAGTTGAACTAGATATGGCCCGTGTGTGTAGGAAGCACAGTTCTTTTTTTCTGAGCAAGCTCACTGTTCTGGCCCTATTGGAAACACAGTAGAGTAGAAGAGTGCTCTTTTCTCAAAAGCAGAGTGTGTTTCTTGTAAAGCGAGCTAGAATTTGTTTCCCAGTCCTAAATGGGGTTGAATCACATGCAGTTTCTAGTTCTACGAGCAAGAGTTGTTTCCTGTTAAGAAGAGTCACTATTGCACTGCCATTGCCATACACAGGACAAATAGCACATGCGTCTGTTCCCAGCAAGTACAGTGTATTGAACTGAAGAGGATCTACTGTTCTTGTCAGGTTCCTGAGCAGACTTGAACCAGACATGGCCGTGTGAGTAGGAAGCACAGTTTTTTTTTTCTGAGCAAGCTCACTGTTCGGAACATATAGGAAACACAGTAGAGTAGAAGAGTGCTCTTTTCTCAAAAGCAAAGTGTGTTTCTTGGAAGTTGAGCTAGCGTTTGTTTCCCAGTCCTAAATGGAGTTGAGTCACATGCAATTTTTTGTGCTACAAGCAAGACTTGTTTTCTGGTAAGGAAAGTCACTATTGTGCTCCCATTGCCATACACAGTGCAAATAGCACTCGCGTTTGTTCCCAGCAAGTACAGTGTATCGGACTGAAGAGGAGCTACTGTTCTTGTCAGTTTCCTAAGCAGAGTTGAACTAGATATAGCCCGTGTGTGTAGGAAGCACAGTTCTTTTGTTCTGAGCAAGCTCACTGTTCGGACCCCATAGGAAGCACAGTAGATTAGAAGAGTGCTCTTTTCTCAAAAGCAGAGTGTGTTTCATGTAAGGCGAGCTAGCATTTGTTTCCCAGTCCTAAATGGAGTTGAATCACATGCAGTTTCTGGTCCTACGATCAAGAGTTTTTTTCTGGTAAGGAAAGTCACTATTGTGCTCCCATTGCCATACACAGTGCAAATAGTACTCGCGTCTGTTCCCAGCAAGTACAGTGTATCGGACTGAAGTGGAGCTACTGTTCTTGTCAGTTTCCTAAGCAAAGTTGAACTAGTTATGGCCCGTGTGTAGGAAGCACAGTTCTTTTTTTCTGAGCATGCTCACTGTTCTGGCCTTATAGGAAACACAGTAGAGTAGAAGAGTGCTCTTTTCTCAAAAGCAGAGTGTGTTTCTTGTAAAGCGAGCTAGAGTTTGTTTCCCAGTCCTAAATGGAGTTGAATCACATGAAGTTTCTGGTCCTAAGAGCAAGAGTTGTTTTCTGTTAAGAAGAGTAACTATTGCGCTGCCTTTGCCATACACAGGACAAATAGCACTGGCGTCTGTTCCCAGCAAGTACAGTGTATTGAACTGAAGAGGATCTTCTGTACTTGTCAGGTTCCTAAGCAGAATTGAACTAGATATGGCCGTGTGAGTAGGAAGCACAGTTTTTTTGTTCTGAGCAAGCTCACTGTTCTGGCGCTATAGGAAACAAAGTAGAGTAGAAGAGTGCTCTTTTATCAAAAGCAGAGTGTGTTTCTTGGATGTCGAGCTAGCGTTTGTTTCCCAGTCCTAAATGGAGTTGAGTCACATGCAGTTTTTTGTCCTACGAGCAAGAGTTGTTTTCTGGTAAGACAAGTCACTATTGTGCTCCAATTGCCATACACAGGACAAATAGCACTGGCGTCTGTTCCCAGCAATTACAGTGTATTGGACTGAAGAGGATCTACTGTTCTTGTCAGTTTCCTAAGTAGACTTGAACTAGATATGGCCGTGTGTGTAGGAAGCACAGTTTTTTTGTTCTGAGCAAGCTCACTGTTCGGAACACTTAGGAAACACAGTAGAGTAGAAGAGTGCTCTTTTCTCAAAAGCAGAGTTTGTTTCTTGTAAGGCGAGCTAGCGTTTGTTTCCCAGTCCTAAATGTAGTTGAGTCACATGCAGTTTTTTGTCCTATGAGCAAAAGTTGTTTTCTGGTAAGACAAGTCACTATTGTTCTCTAATTGCCATACACAATGCAAATAGCACTCGCGTCTGTTCCCCGCAAGTACAGTGTATTGGATGGAAGAGGAGCTACTGTTCTTGTCAGTTGAACTAGATATGGCCCGTGTGTGTAGGAAGCACAGTTCTTTTGTTCTGAGCAAGCTCACTGTTGGGACCCATAGGAAACACAGTAGAGTAGAAGAGTGCTCTTTTCTCAAAAGCAGAGTGTGTTTCATGTAAGGCGAGCTAGCATTTGTTTCCCAGTCCTAAATGGAGTTGAATCTCATGAAGTTTCTGGTCTTACGAACAAGAGTTGTTTTCTGGTAAGGAAAGTAACTATTGCGCTCCCATTACCATACACAGTGCAAATAGCACTCGCGTCTGTTCCCAGCAAGTACAGTGTATCGGACTGAAGAGTAGCTACCGTTCTTGTCAGTTTCCAAAGCAGAGTTGAACTAGATATGGCCCGTGTTTAAGAAGCACAGTTTTTTTGTTCTGAGCAAGCTCACTTTTCGGAACACATAGGAAACACAGTAGAGTAGAAGAGTGCTCTTTCCTCAAAAGCAGAGTGTGTTTTTGTAAGGCGAGCTAGCGTTTGTTTCCTAGTCCTAAATGGAGTTGAATCACATGCAGTTTCTGGTCCTATGAACAAGAATTTTTTTCTGGTAAGAATTGTCACTATTGCGCTCCCATTGCCCTACACAAGGCAAATAGCACTTGCGTTTTTTCCCAGCAAGTACAGTGTATTGGACTGAATAGGAGCTACTGATCTTGTCAGTTTCCTAAACAGAGTTGAACTAGATATGGTCCGTGTGTGTAGGAAGCACAGTTCTTTTGTTCTGAGCAAGCTCACTGTTTGGACCCCATAGGAAACACAGTAGAGTAGAAGAGTGCTCTTTTCTCTAAAGCAGAGTGTGTTTCTTGTAAGGCGAGCTAGCGTTTGTTTCCCAGTTCTAAATGGAGTTGAATCACATGCAGTTTTTTGTCCTATGAGCAAGAGTTGTTTTCTGGTAAGACGAGTCACTGTTGTGCTCCAATTGCCATACACAGTGCAAATAGCACTCGCGTCTGTTCCCTTCAAGTAAAGTGTATTGGACTGAAGAGGAGCTACTGTTCTTGTCAGTTTCCTAAGCAGAGTTGAACTAGATATGGCCCGTGTGTGTAGGAAGCACAGTTCTTTCGTTCTGAGCAAGCTCACTGTTCGGACCCCATAGGAAACACAGTAGAGTAGAAGAGTGCTCTTTTCTCAAAAGCAGAGTGTGTTTCTGGAAGTCGAGCTAGCGTTTGTTTCCTAGTCCTAAATGGAGTTGAGTCACATGCAGTTTTTTGTCCTACGAGCAAGAGTTGTTTTCTGGTAAGACAAGTCAATATTGTGCTCCAATTGCCATACACAGTGCAAATAGCACTCGCGTCTGTTCCCCGCAAGTACAGTGTATTCGACTGAAGAGGAGCTACTGTTCTTGTTTTTTTCCTAAGCAGAGTTGAACTAGATATGGCCCGTGTGTGTAGGAAGCACAGTTCTTTTGTTCTGAGCAAGCTCACTGTTCGGACCCCATAGAAAACATAGTAGAGTAGAAGAGTGCTCTTTTCTCAAAAGCAGAGTGTGTTTCATGTAAGGCGAGCTAGCATTTGTTTCCCAGTCCTAAATGGAGTTGAATCACATGCAGTTTCTGGTCCTACGAGCAAGAGTTGTTTTCTGGTAAGGAAAGTCACTATTGTGCTCCCATTGCCATACACAGTGCAAATAGCACTCGCGTCTGTTCTCAGCAAGTACAGTGTATTGAACTGAAGAGGAGCTACTGTTCTTGTCAGTTTCCTAAGCAGAGTTGAACTAGATATGGCCCGTGTGTGTAGGAAGCACAGTTCTTTTGTTCTGAGCAAGTTCACTGTTCTGGCCCTACAGGAAACACAGTAGAGTAGATGAGTGCTCTTTTCTCTAAAGCAGAGTGTGTTTCTTGTAAGGCCAGCTCACGTTTGTTTCCCAGTCCTAAATGGAGTTGAGTCACAGACAGTTTTTGGTCCTACGAGCAAGAGTTGTTTTCTGGTAAGAAGAGTCACTATTGCGCTCTAAATGCCATACACAGTGCAAATAGCACTCGCGTCTGTTCCCAGCACATACAGTGTATTGGACTGAATAGGAGCTACTGTTCTTGTCAGTGTCCTAAGCAGACTTGAACTAGATATGGTCCATGTGTGTAGGAAGCACAGTTCTTTTGTTCTGACCAAGCTCACTGTTCGGACACCATAGGAAACACAGTAGAGTAGAAGAGTGCTCTTTTCTCAAAAGCAGAGTGTGTTTCTTGTAAGTCGAGCTAGCGTTTGTTTCCCAGTCCTAAATGGAGTTGAATCACATGCAGTTTCTGGTCCTACGAATAAGAGTTGTTTTCTGGTAAGGAAAGTCACTATTGCGCTCCCATTGCCATACACAGGGCAAATAGCACTCGCGTCTTTTCCCAGTAAGTACAGTGTATTGGACTTAATAGGAGCTACTGTTCTTGTCAGTTTCCTAAGCAGAGTTGAACTAGATATGGACCATGTGTGTAGGAAGCACAGTTCTTTTGTTCTGAGCAAGCTCACTGTTTGGACCCCATAGGAAACACAGTAGAGTAGAAGAGTGCTCTTTTCTCAAAAGCAGAGTGTGTTTCTTGTAAGGCGAGCTAGCGTTTGTTTCCCAGTCCTAAATGCAGTGGAATCACATGCAGTTTGGGGTCCTACGAGCAAGAGTTGTTTTATGGTAAGAATAATCACTATTGCGCTGCCATTGCCATATAAAGGACAAATAGCACTGGCGTCTGTTCCCAGCAAGTACAGTGTATCGGACTGAAGAGGATCTACTGCTCTGGTCAGGTTCCTAAGCAGAATTGAACTAGATATGGCCGTGTGTGTATGAAGCACAGTTCTTTTGTTCTGAGCAAACTCACTGTTCGGAACACATAGGAAACACAGTAGAGTTGAAGAGTGCTCTTTTCTCTAAAGCAGAGTGTGTTTCTTGTAAGGCGAACTAGCGTTTGTGTCCCAGTCCTAAATGGAGTTGAATCCCATGCAGTTTCTGGTACTACGAGCAAGAGTTGTTTTCTGGTAAGAAGAGTCACTATTGCGCTGCCATTGCCATACACAGGACAAATAGCACTGGCATCTGTTCGCAGCAAGTACAGTGTATTGGGCTGAAGAGGATCTACTGTTCTTGTCAGGTTCCTAAGCAGACTTGAACTAGATATGGCCTTGTGTGTAGGAAGCACAGTTTTTTTGTTCTGAGCAAGCTCACTGTTCGGACCCCATAGGAAACTCAGTAGTGTAGAAGAGTGCTTTTTTCTCAAAAGCAGCGTGTGTTTCTTTTAAGGCGAGCTAGCGTTTGTTTCCCATTCCTAAATGGAGTGGAATCACAGGCAGTTTCTGGTCCTACGAGCAAGAGTTGTTTTCTGGTAAGGAAAGTCAATATTGCACTCCCATTGCCATAAACAGTGCAAATAGTCCTCCCGTCTTTTCCCAGCAAGTACAGTGTATTGGACGGAAGAGGAGCTACTGTTCTTGTCAGGTTCCTAAGCAGAATTGAACTAGATATGGCCCGTGTGTAGGAAGCACAGTTCTTTTGTTCTGAGCAAGCTCAATGTTCTGGCCCTATAGGAAACACAGTAGAGTAGAAGAGTGCTCTTTTCTCAAATGCAGAGTGTGTTTCTTGTAAGGCGAGCTAGCGTTTGTTTCCCAGTCCTAAATGGAGTTGAATCACATGCAGTTTCTGGTCCTAAGAGCAAGAGTTGATTTCTGGTAAGGAAAGTCACTATTGCGCTCCCCTTGCTATACATAGTGCAAATAGCTCTCGCATCTGTTCCCAGCAAGTACAGTGTATTGGACTGAAGAGGAGCTACTGTTCTTCTCAGTTTCCTAAGCAGAGTTGAACTAGATATGGCCCGTGTGTTTAGGAAGAACAGTTCCTTTTTTCTGAGCAAGCTCACTGTTCTGGCCCTATAGAAAACACAGTAGAGTAGAAGAGTGCTCTTTTCTCAAAAGCAGAGTGTGTTTCTTGTAAAGCGAGCTAGAGTTTGTTTCCCAGTCCTAAATGGAGTTGAATCACATGAAGTTTCTGGTCCTAAGAGCAACCCTAAGAGCACTGGCGTCTGATCGCAACAAGTACAGTGTATTGCACTGAAGAGGATCTACTGTTCTTGTCAGGTTCCTAAGCAGAATTGAATTAGATATGGCCGTGTGTGTAGGAAGCACAGTTCTTTTGTTCTGAGCAAGCTCACTGTTTGGACCCCATAGGAAACACAGTAGAGTAGAAGAGTGCTCTTTTCTCTAAAGCAGAGTGTGTTTCTTGTAAGGCGAGCTAGCTTTTGTTTCCCAGTCCTAAATGGAGTTGAATCCCATGCAGTTTCTGGTCCTACGAGCAAGAGTTGCTTTCTGGTAAGGAAAGTCACTATTGCGCTCCCATTGCCATACACAGTACAAATAGCACTCGCGTCTGTTCCCAGGAATTACAGTGTATCGGACTGAAGAGGAGCTACTGTTCTTGTCAGTTTCCTAAGCAGAGTTGAACTAGATATGGCCCGTGTGTGTGGGAAGCACAGTTCTTATGTTCTGATCAAGCTCACTGTTCTGGCCCTATAGGAAACACAGTAGAGTAGATGAGTGCTCTTTTATCTAAAGCAGAGTGTGTTTCTTGTAATCAAGCTATCGTTTGTTTCCCAGTCCTAAATGGAGTTGAATCACATGCAGTTTCTGGTCCTACGAACAAGAGTTGTTTTCTGGTAATGAAAGTCACATTGTGCTCCCATTGCCATACACAGTGCAAATAGCACTCGCGTCTGTTCCCAGCAAGTACAGTGTATTGCACTGAATAGGTGCAATTGTTCTTGTCAGTTTCCTAAGTAGAGTTGAACTAGATATTATCCGTGTGTGTAGGAAGCACAGTTCTTTTGTTCTGAGCAAGCTCACTGTTTGGACCCCATAGGAAACACAGTAGAGTAGAAGAGTGCTCTTTTCTCTAAAGCAGAGTGTGTTTCTTGTAAGGCGAGCTAGAGTTTGTTTCGCAGTCCTAAATGGAGTTGAAAACCATGCAGTTTCTGATACTACGAGCAAGAGTTGTTTTCTGGTAAGAAGAGTCACTATCGCGCTGTCATTGCCATACACAGGACAAATAGCACTGGCGTCTGTTCGCAGCAAGTACAGTGTATTGGACTGAAGAGGATCTACTGTTCTTGTCAGGTTCCTAAGCAGAATTGAACTAGATATGGCCGTGTGTGTAGGAAGCACAGTTCTTTTGTTCTGAGCAAGCTCACTGTTCGGACCCCATAGGAAACACAGTAGAGTAGAAGAGTGCTCTTTTCTCAAAAGCAGAGTGTGTTTTTTGTAAGGCGAGCTAGCGTTTGTTTCTAAGTCCTAAATGGAGTTGAATACATGCAGTTTCTGGTCCTACGAGCAAGAGTTGTTTTCTGGTAAAGTCACTATTGCGCTCCCATTGCCATATACAGTGCAAATAGCACTCCCGTCTGTTCGCAGAAAGTACAGTGTATTGGACTGAAGAGGAGCTACTGTTCTTGTCAGGTTCATAAGCAGAGTTGAACTAGATATGGCCCGTGTGTCTAGGAAGCACAGTTCATTTGTTCTGAGCAAGCTCACTGTTCTGGCCCTATAGGAAACACAGTAAAGTAGAAGAGTGCTCATTTCTCAAAAGCAGAGTGGTTTTTGTAAGGCGAGCTAGCGTTTGTTTCCTAGTCCTAAATGGAGTTGAATCACATGCAGTTTCTGGTCCTACAAACAAGAGTTGTTTTCTGGTAAGGAAAGTCACTATTGCGCTCCCATTGCCATACACAGTGCAAATAGCACTCGCGTCTGTTCCCAGCAATTACAGAGTATCGGACTGAAGAGGATCTACTGTTCTTGTCAGTTTCCTAAGCAGAGTTGAACTAGATATGGTCCGTGTGTGTAGGAAGCACAGTTCTTTTGTTCTGAGCAAGCTCACTGCTTGGACCCCTAGGAAACACAGTGGAGTAAAAGAGTGCTCTTTTCTCTAAAGCAGAGTGTTTTTCTTGTAAGGCGAACTAGCATTTGTTTCCCAGTCCTAAATGGCGTTGAATCACATGCAGTTTGTGGTCCTACGAGCAAGAGTTGTTTTCTGGTAAGGAAAGTCACTATTGTGCTCCCACTGCCATACACAGTGCAAATAGAACTCGCGTCTGTTCCCAGCAAGTACAGTGTATTGGACTGAAGAGGAGCTACTGTTCTTCTCAGTTTCCTAAGCAGAGTTGAACTAGATAAGGCCCGTGTGTCTAGGAAGAACACTTCATTTGATCTGAGCAAGCTCACTGTTCTGGCCCTATAGGAAACACAGTAGAGTAGAAGAGTGCTCTTTTCGCAAAAGCAGAGTGTGTTTTTGTAAGGCGATCTAGCATTTGTTTCCCAGTCCTAAATGGCGTTGAATCACATGCAGTTTCTATTCCTACGAGCAAGAGTTGTTTTCTGGTAAGGAAAGTCACTATTGTGTTTTCATTGCCATACACAGTGCAAATAGCACTGGCGTCTGATCGCAGCAAGTACAATGTATTGGACTGAAGAGGATCTACTGTTCTTGTCAGGTTCCTAAGCAGAATTGAACTAGATATGGCCGTGTGTCTAGGAAGCACAGTTCTTTTGTTCTGAGCAAGCTCACTGTTTGGACCCCATAGGAAACACAGTAGAGTAGAAGAGTGCTCTTTTCTCTAAAGCAGAGTGTGTTTCTTGTAAGGCGAGCTAGCTTTTGTTTCCCAGTCCTAAATGGAGTTGAATCCCATGCAGTTTCTGGTCCTACGAGCAAGAGTTGTTTTCTGGTAAGGAAAGTCACTATTGTGCTCCCATTGCGATACACAGTACAAATAGCACTCGCGTCTGTTCCCAGGAATTACAGTGTATCGGACTGAAGAGGAGCTACTGTTCTTGTCAGTTTCCTAAGCAGAGTTGAACTAGATATGGTCCATGTGTGTAGGAAGCACAGTTCTTTTGTTCTGAGCAAGCTCACTGTTCGGACCCCATAGGAAACACAGTAGAATAGAAGAGTGCTCTTTTCTCAAAAGCAGAGTGTGTTTCTTGTAAGGCGAGCTAGCGTTTGTTTCCCAGTCCTAAATGGAGTTGAATCACATGCAGTTTCTGGTCCTACGAGCAAGAGTTGTTTTCTGGTAAGGAAAGTCACTGTTGTGCTCCCATTGCCATACACAGTGCAAATAGCACTCCCATCTGTTCCCAGCAATTACAGTGTATTGGACTGAAGAGGAGCTACTGTTCTTCTCAGTTTCCTAAGCAGAGTTGAACTAAATAAGGCCCGTGTGTCTAGGAAGCACAGTTCATTTGATCTGAGCAAGCTCACTGTTCTGGCCCTATAGGAAACACAGTAGAGTAGAAGAGTGCTCTTTTCGCAAAAGCAGAGTGTGTTTTTGTAAGGCGAGCTAGCATTTGTTTCACAGTCCTAAATGGCGTTGAATCACATGCAGTTTCTATTCCTACGAGCAAGAGTTGTTTTCTGGTAAGGAAAGTCACTATTGCGTTCTCATTGCCATACACAGTGCAAATAGCATTCGCGTCTTTTCCCAGCAAGTACAGTGTATTGGACATAAAAAGGAGCTACTGTTCTTGTCAGTTTCCTAAGCAGAGTTGAACTACATATGGTCCGTTTGTTTAGGAAGCACAGTTCTTTTGTTCTGAGCAAGCTCACTGTTTGGACCCCATAGGAAAAACAGTAGAGTAGAAGAGTGATCTTTTCTCTAAAGCAGAGTGTGTTTCTTGTAAGGCGAGCTAGCTTTTGTTTCCCAGTCCTAAATGGAGTTGAATCCCATGCAGTTTCTGGTCCTAAGAGCAAGAGTTGTTTTCTGTTAAGGAAAGTCACTATTGTGCTCCCATTGCCATACACAGTGCAAATAGCACTCGCGTCTGTTCCCAGCAAGTACAGTGTACTGAAGTGAAGAGGAGCTACTGTTCTCCTCAGTTTCCTAAGCAGAGTTGAACTAGATATGGCCCATGTGTCTAGGAAGCACAGTTATTATGTTCTGAGCAAGCTCACTGTTTTTGGTCCCCATAGGAAACACAGTAGAGTAGAAGAGTGCTCTTTCCTCTAAAGAAGAGTGTGGTTCTTGTAAGGCAAGCTAGCGTTTGAATCCCAGTCCTAAATGGAGTTGAATCACATGCAGTTTCTGGTCCTAAGAGCATGAGTTGTTTTATGGTAAGAATAGTCACTATTGCGCTCCCATTGCCATACACAGGACCAATAGCACATGCGTCTGTTCCACGCAAGTACAGTGTATTGGACTGAATGGGATCTATTGTTCTTGTCAGGTTCCTAAGCAGAATTGAACTAGATGTGGCCCGTGTGTGTAGGAAGCACAGTTCTTTTGTTCTGAGGAAGCTCACTTTTCGGACCCCATAGGAAACACAGTAGAGTAGAAGAGTACTCTTTTCTCAAAAGCAGAGTGTGTTTCTTGTAAGACGAGCTAGCGTTTGTTTCCCAGTCCTAAATGGAGTTGAATCACATGCAGTTTCTGGTCCTACGAGCAAGAGTTGTTTTCTGGTAAGGAAAGTCACTATTGCGCTCCAATTGCCATACATAGTACAAATAGCACTCGCGTCTGTTCCCAGGAATTACAGTGTATCGGACTGAAGAGGAGCTACTGTTCTTCTCAGTTTCCTAAGCAGAGTTTAACTAGATATGGCCCTTGTGTGTAGGAAGCACAGTTCTTATGTTCTGAGCAAGGTCACTGTTCTGGCCCTATAGGAAACACAGTAGAGTAGATGAGTGCTCTTTTATCTAAAGCAGAGTGTGTTTCTTGTAAGGCGAGCTAGCGTTTGTTTCCTAGTCCTAAATGGAGTTGAATCCCATGCAGTTTCTGGTCCTACGAACAAGAGTTGTTTTCTGGTAAGGAAAGTCACATTGTGCTCCCATTGCCATACACAGTGCAAATAGCACTCGCGGCTGTTCCCAGCAAGTACAGTGTATTGGAGTGAAGAGGAGCTACTGTTCTTCTCAGTTTCCTAAGCAGAGTTGAACTAGATATGGCCCGTGTGTCTAGGAAGCACAGTTATTATGTTCTGAGCAAGCTCACTGTTCTGGCCCTATAGGAAACACAGTAGAGTAGAAGAGTACTCATTTCTCTAAAGCAGAGTGTGTTTCTTGTAAGGCGAGCTCGCGTTTGTTTCCCAGTCCTAAATGGAGTTGAGTAGCAGGCAGTTTTTGGTACTACGAGCAAGAGTTGTTTTCTGGTAAGAAGAGTCACTATTACAATCCAAATGCCATACACAGTGCAAATAGCACTCGTGTCTGTTCCCAGCAAGTACAGTGTATTGGACGGAAGAGGATCTACTGTTCTTGTCAGGTTCCTAAACAGAATTGATCTAGATATGGCCGTGTGTGTAGGAAGCACAGTTTCTTTGTTCTGAGCAAGCTCATTGTTCGGACCCCATAGGAAACACAGTAGAGTAGAAGAGTGCTCTTTTCTCAAAAGCAGAGTGTGTTTCTTGTAAGGCGAGCTAGCGTTTGTTTCCCAGTCCTAAATGGAGTTGAATCACATGCAGTTTCTGGTCCTACGAACAAGAGTTGTTTTCTGGTAAGGAAAGTCACTGTTGTGCTCCCATTGCCATACACAGTGCAAATATTACTCCTGTCTGTTCCCAGCAAGTACAGTGTATTGGACTGAAGAGGATCTACTGTTCTTGTCAGGTTCCTAAGCAGAGTTGAAATAGATATGGCCCGTGTGTGCAGAAAGCACAGTTATTATGTTCTGAGCAAGCTCACTGTTCTGGCCCTATAGGAAACACAGTAGAGTTGAAGAGTGCTTTTTCTCTAAAGTAGAGGGTATTTCTTGTAAGGTGAGCTCGCATTTGTTTCCCAGTCCTAAATAGAGTTGAGTCACATGCAGTTTTTGGTTCTACGAGCAAGAGTTGTATTCTGGTAAGTAGAGTCACTATTGTGCTCCAAATGCCACACACAGTGCAAATAGCACTCGCGTCTGTTCCCAGCAAGTACAGTGTATCGGACTGAAGAGGAGCTACTGTTCTTGTCAGTTTCCTAAGCAGAGTTGAACTAGATATGGCCCGTGTGTGTAGGAAGGACAGTTCTTATGTTCTGAGCAAGCTCACTGTTCTGGCACTACAGGAAACACAGTAGAGTAGATGAGTAATCTTTTCTCTAAAGCAGAGTGTGTTTCTTGTAAGCAAGCTATCGTTTGTTTCCCAGTCCTAAATGGAGTTGAATCACATGCAGTTTCTGGTCCTACGAACAAGAGTTGTTTTCTGGTAATGAAAGTCACATTGTGCTCCCATTGCCATACACAGTGCAAATAGCACTCGCGTCTGTTTCCAGCAAGTACAGTGTATTGCACTGAATAGGTGCAATTGTTCTTGTCAGTTTCCTAAGTAGAGTTGAACTAGATATTATCCGTGTGTTTAGGAAGCACAGTTCTTTTGTTCTGAGCAAGCTCACTGTTCGGACCACATAGGAAACACAGTAGAGTAGAAGAGTGCTCTTTTCTCAAAAGCAGAGTGTGTTTTTTGTAAGGCAAGCTAGCGTTTGTTTCTCAGTCCTAAATGGAGTTGAATACATGCTGTTTCTGGTCCTACGAGCAAGAGTTGTTTTCTGGTAAAGTCTCTATTGCGCTCCCATTGCCATATACAGTGCAAATAGCACTCCCGTCTGTTCGCAGAAAGTACAGTGTATTGGACTGAAGAGGAGCTACTGTTCTTGTCAGGTTCATATGCAGAGTTGAACTAGATATGGCCCGTGTGTCTAGGAAGCACAGTTCATTTGTTCTGAGCAAGCTCACTGTTCTGGCCCTATAGGAAACACAGTAAAGTAGAAGAGTGCTCTTTTCTCAAAAGCAGAGTGGTTTTTGTAAGGCGAGCTAGCGTTTGTTTCCTAGTCCTAAATGGAGTTAAATCACATGCAGTTTCTAGTCCTACAAACAAGAGTTGTTTTCTGGTAAGGAAAGTCACTATTGCGCTCCCATTGCCATACACAGTGCAAATAGCACTCGCGTCTGTTCCCAGCAATTACAGAGTATCGGACTGAAGAGGATCTACTGTTCTTGTCAGTTTCCTAAGCAGAGTTGAACTAGATATGGTCCGTGTGTGTAGGAAGCACAGATCTTTTGTTCTGAGCAAGCTCACTGTTTGGACCCCTAGGAAACACAGTGGAGTAGAAGAGTGCTCTTTTCTCTAAAGCAGAGTGTTTTTCTTGTAAGGCGAACTAGAATTTGTTTCCCAGTCCTAAATGGCGTTGAATCACATGCAGTTTGTGGTCCTACGAGCAAGAGTTGTTTTCTGGTAAGGAAAGTCACTATTGTGCTCCCATTGCCATACACAGGGCAAATAGAACTCGCGTCTGTTCCCAGCAAGTACAGTGTATTGGACTGAAGAGGAGCTACTGTTCTTCTCAGTTTCCTAAGCAGAGTTGAACTAGATAAGGCCCGTGTGTCTAGGAAGAACACTTCATTTGATCTGACCAAGCTCACTGTTCTGGCCCAATAGGAAACACAGTAGAGTAGAAGACTGCTCTTTTCGCAAAAGCAGAGTGTGTTTTTGTAAGGCGAGCTAGCATTTGTTTCGCAGTCCTAAATGGCGTTGAATCACATGCAGTTTCTGGTCCTACGAGCAAGAGTTGTTTTTTGGTAAGGAAAGTCACTATTGCGTTCTAATTGCCATACACAGTGCAAATAGCACTGGCGTCTGATCGCAGCAAGTACAGTGTATTGGACTGAAGAGGATCTACTGTTCTTGTCAGGTTCCTAAGCAGAGTTGAACTAGATAAGGCCCGTGTGTCTAGGAAGCACAGTTATTATGTTCTGAGCAAGCTCAATGTTCTGGCCCTATAGGAAACACAGTAGAGTAGAAGAGTGCTCTTTTCTCTAAAGCAGAGTGTGTTTCTTGTAAGGCGAGCTCGCGTTTGTTTCCCAGTCCTAAATGGAGTTGAGTCACAGGCAGTTTTTGGTACTACCAGCAAGAGTTGTTTTCTGGTAAGGAAAGTCACTATTGCGCTCCCATTGCCATACATAGTACAAAAGGCAATCGCGTCTGTTCCCAGGAATTACAGTGTATCGCACTGAAGAGGAGCTACTGTTCTTGTCAGTTTCTTAAGCAGAGTTAAACTAGTTATGGTCCGTGTGTATAGGAAGCACAGTTCTTATGTTCTGAGCAAGCTCACTGTTCTTGCCCTATAGGAAACACAGTAGAGTAGATGAGTGCTCTTTTATCTAAAGCAGAGTGTGTTTCTTGTAAGGCGAGCTAGCGTCTGTTTCCTAGTCCTAAATGGAGTTGAATCACATGCAGTTTCTGGTCCTATGAACAAGAGTTGTTTTCTGGTAAGGAAAGTCACGTTGTGCTCCTATAGCCATTCACAGTGCAAATAGCACTCGCGTCTGTTCCCAGCAAGTACAGTGTATTGAAGTGAAGAGGAGCTACTGTTCTTCTCAGTTTCCTAAGCAGAGTTGAACTAGATATGGCCCATGTGTCTAGGAAGCACAGTTATTATGTTCTGAGCAAGCTCACTGTTTTTGGGCCCCATAGGAAACACAGTAGAGTAGAAGAGTGCTCTTTCCTCTAAAGAAGAGTGTGGTTCTTGTAAGGCGAGCTAGCGTTTGAATCCCAGTCCTAAATGGAATTGAATCACATGCAGTTTCTGGTCCTACGAGCATGAGTTGTTTTATGGTAAGAATAGTCACTATTGCGCTCCCTTTGCCATACACAGGACCAATAGCACATGCGTCTGTTCCAAGCAAGTACAGTGTATTGGACTGAATAGGATCTACTGTTCTTGTCAGGTTCCTAAGCAGAATTGAACTAGATATGGCCGTGTGTGTAGGAAGCACAGTTCTTTTGTTCTGAGCAAGCTCACTGTTCGGACCCCATAAGAAACATAGTAGAGTAGAAGAGTACTCTTTTCTCAAAAGCAGAGTGTGTTTCTTGTAAGGCGAGCTAGCGTTTGTTTCCCAGTCCTAAATGGAGTTGAATCACATGCAGTTTCTGGTCCTACGAGCAAGAGTTGTTTTCTGGTAAGGAAAGTCACTATTGCGCTCCCATTGCCATACACAGTACAAATAGCACTCGCGTCTGTTCCCAGGAATTACAGTGTATCCGACTGAAGAGGAGCTACTGTTCTTCTCAGTTTCCTAAGCAGAGTTGAACTAGATAAGGCCCGTGTGTGTAGGAAGCACAGTTCATTTGATCTCAGCAAGCTCACTTTTCTGGCACTATAGGAAACACAGTAGAGTAGAAGAGTGCTCTTTTCGCAAAAGCAGAGTGTGTTTTTGTAAGGCAAGCTAGCATTTGTTTCCCAGTCCTAAATGGCGTTGAATCACATGCAGTTTGTGGTCCTACGAGCAAGAGTTGTTTTCTGGTAAGGAAAGTCACTATTGCGTTCTCATTGCCATACACAGTGCAAATAGCACTCGCGTCTGTTCCCAGCAAGTACAGTGTATTGGACTGAAGAGGAGCTACTGTTCTTGTCAGTTTCCTAAGCAGAGTTGAACTACATATGGTCCGTGTGTGTAGGAAGCACAGTTCTTTTGTTCTGAGCAAGCTCACTGTTTGGACCCCATAGGAAAAACAGTAGAGTAGAAGAGTGCTCTTTTCTCTAAAGCAGAGTGTGTTTCTTGTAAGGCGAGCTAGCGTTTGTTTCCCAGTCCTAAATGGAGTTGAATCCCATGCAGTTTCTGGTTCTAAGATCAAGAGTTGTTTTCTGGTAAGGAAAGTCACTATTGTGCTCCCATTGCCATACACAGTGCAAATAGAACTCGCGTCTGTTCCCAGCAAGTACAGTGTATTGGAGTGAAGAGGAGCTACTGTTCTTCTCAGTTTCCTAAGCAGAGTTGAACTAGATAAGGCCCGTGTGTCTAGGAAGCACAGTTATTATGTTCTGAGCAAGCTCAATGTTCTGGCCCTATAGGAAACACAGTAGAGTAGAAGAGTGCTCTTTTCTCTAAAGCAGAGTGTGTTTCTTGTAAGGCGAGCTAGCGTTTGTTTCCCAGTCCTAAATGGAGTTGAGTCACAGGCAGTTTTTGGTACTACCAGCAAGAGTTGTTTTCTGGTAAGGAAAGTCACTATTGCGCTCCCATTGCCATACATAGTACAAAAGGCAATCGCGTCTGTTCCCAGGAATTACAGTGTATCGGACTGAAGAGGAGCTACTGTTCTTGTCAGTTTCTTAAGCAGAGTTAAACTAGATATGGTCCGTGTGTATAGGAAGCACAGTTCTTATGTTCTGAGCAAGCTCACTGTTCTTGCCCTATAGGAAACACAGTAGAGTAGATGAGTGCTCTTTTATCTAAAGCAGAGTGTGTTTCTTGTAAGGCGAGCTAGCGTTTGTTTCCTAGTCCTAAATGGAGTTGAGTCACATGCAGTTTCTGGTCCTATGAACAAGAGTTGTTTTCTGGTAAGGAAAGTCACGTTGTGCTCCTATAGCCATACACAGTGCAAATAGCACTCGCGTCTGTTCCCAGCAAGTACAGTGTATTGAAGTGAAGAGGAGCTACTGTTCTTCTCAGTTTCCTAAGCAGAGTTGAACTAGATATGGCCCATGTGTCTAGGAAGCACAGTTATTATGTTCTGAGCAAGCTCACTGTTTTTGGGCCCCATAGGAAACACAGTAGAGTAGAAGAGTGCTCTTTCCTCTAAAGAAGAGTGTGGTTCTTGTAAGGCGAGCTAGCGTTTGAATCCCAGTCCTAAATGGAATTGAATCATATGCAGTTTCTGGTCCTACGAGCATGAGTTGTTTTATGGTAAGAATAGTCACTATTGCGCTCCCATTGCCATACACAGGACCAATAGCACATGCGTCTGTTCCAAGCAAGTACAGTGTATTGGACTGAATAGGATCTACTGTTCTTGTCAGGTTCCTAAGCAGAATTGAACTAGATATGGCCGTGTGTGTAGGAAGCACAGTTCTTTTGTTCTGAGCAAGCTCACTGTTCGGACCCCATAAGAAACATAGTAGAGAAGAAGAGTACTCTTTTCTCAAAAGCAGAGTGTGTTTCTTGTAAGGCGAGCTAGCGTTTGTTTCCCAGTCCTAAATGGAGTTGAATCACATGCAGTTTCTGGTCCTACGAGCAAGAGTTGTTTTCTGGTAAGGAAAGTCACTATTGCGCTCCCATTGCCATACACAGTACAAATAGCACTCGCGTCTGTTCCCAGGAATTACAGTGTATCCGACTGAAGAGGAGCTACTGTTCTTCTCAGTTTCCTAAGCAGAGTTGAACTAGATATGGCCCGTGTGTGTAGGAAGCACAGTTCTTATGTTCTGAGCAAGCTCACTGTTCTGGCCCTATAGGAAACACAGTAGAGAAGATGAGTGCTCTTTTATCTAAAGCAGAGTGTGTTTCTTGTAAAGCGAGCTAGCGTTTGTTTCCTAGTCCTAAATGGAGTTGAATCACATGCAGTTTCTGGTCCTACGAACAAGAGTTGTTTTCTGGTAAGGAAAGTCACATTGTGCTTCCATTGCCATACACAGTGCAAATAGCACTCGCGGCTGTTCTCAGCAAGTACAGTGTATTGGAGTGAAGAGGAGCTACTGTTCTTCTCAGTTTCCTAAGAAGAGTTGAACTAGATATGGCCCGTGTGTCTAGGAAGCACAGTTATTATGTTCTGAGCAAGCTCACTGTTCTGGCCCTATAGGAAACACAGTAGAGTAGATGAGTGCTCTTTTATCTAAAGCAGAGTGTGTTTCTTGTAAGGTGAGCTCGCATTTGTTTCCCAGTCCTAAATGGAGTTGAGTCACAGGCAGTTTTTGGTACTACGAAGAAGAGTTGTTTTCTCGTAAGAAGAGTCACTATTGCGCTCCAAATGCCATACACAGTACAAATAGCACTCGCGTCTGTTCCCAGGAATTACAGTGTATCGGACTGAAGAGGAGCTACTGTTCTTCTCAGTTTCCTAAGCAGAGTTGAACTAGATATGGCCCGTGTGTGTAGGAAGCACAGTTCTTATGTTCTGAGCAAGCTCACTGTTCTGGCCCTATAGGAAACACAGTAGAGAAGATGAGTGCTCTTTTATCTAAAGCAGAGTGTGTTTCTTGTAAGGCGAGCTAGCGTTTGTTTCCTAGTCCTAAATGGAGTTGAATCACATGCAGTTTCTGGTCCTACGAACAAGAGTTGTTTTCTGGTAAGGAAAGTCACATTGTGCTTCCATTGCCATACACAGTGCAAATAGCACTCGCGGCTGTTCCCAGCAAGTACAGTGTATTGGAGTGAAGAGGAGCTACTGTTCTTCTCAGTTTCCTAAGCAGAGTTGAACTAGATATGGCCCGTGTGTCTAGGAAGCACAGTTATTATGTTCTGAGCAAGCTCACTGTTCTGGCCCTATAGGAAACACAGTAGAGTAGATGAGTGCTCTTTTATCTAAAGCAGAGTGTGTTTCTTGTAAGGTGAGCTCGCATTTGTTTCCCAGTCCTAAATGGAGTTGAGTCACAGGCAGTTTTTGGTACTACGAACAAGAAGTGTTTTCTGGTAAGAAGAGTCACTATTGCGCTCCAAATGCCATACACAGTACAAATAGCACTCGCGTCTGTTCCCAGCAAGTACAGTGTATTGGACTGAATAGGAGCTACTGTTCTTGTCAGTTTCGTAAGCAGAGTTGAACTAGATATGGCCCGTGTGTATGAAGCTCAGTTCTTTTGTTCTGAGCAAGCTTACTGTTCTGGCCCTATAGGAAACACAGTAGAGTAGAAGAGTGCTCTTTTCTCTAAAGCAGAGTGTGTTTCTTGTAAGGCGAGCTAGCGTTTGTTTCATAGTCCTAAATGGAGTTGAATCACATGCAGTTTCTGGTCCTACGCGCAAGAGTTGTTTTATGGTAAGAAGAGTCACTATTGCGCTGCCATTGCCATACACAGGACAAATAGCACTGGCGTCTGATCACAGCAAGTACAGTGTATTGGACTGAAGAGGATCTACTGTTCTTGTCAGGTTCCTAAGCAGAATTGAACTAGATATGGCCGTGTGTGTAGGAAGCACAGTTCTTTTGTTCTGAGCAAGCTCACTGTTCGGACCCCATAAGAAACATAGTAGAGAAGAAGAGTACTCTTTTCTCAAAAGCAGAGTGTGTTTCTTGTAAGGCGAGCTAGCGTTTGTTTCCCAGTCCTAAATGGAGTTGAATCACATGCAGTTTCTGGTCCTACGAGCAAGAGTTGTTTTCTGGTAAGGAAAGTCACTATTGCGCTCCCATTGCCATACACAGTACAAATAGCACTCGCGTCTGTTCCCAGGAATTACAGTGTATCCGACTGAAGAGGAGCTACTGTTCTTCTCAGTTTCCTAAGCAGAGTTGAACTAGATATGGCCCGTGTGTGTAGGAAGCACAGTTCTTATGTTCTGAGCAAGCTCACTGTTCTGGCCCTATAGGAAACACAGTAGAGAAGATGAGTGCTCTTTTATCTAAAGCAGAGTGTGTTTCTTGTAAGGCGAGCTAGCGTTTGTTTCCTAGTCCTAAATGGAGTTGAATCACATGCAGTTTCTGGTCCTACGAACAAGAGTTGTTTTCTGGTAAGGAAAGTCACATTGTGCTTCCATTGCCATACACAGTGCAAATAGCACTCGCGGCTGTTCTCAGCAAGTACAGTGTATTGAAGTGAAGAGGAGCTACTGTTCTTCTCAGTTTCCTAAGAAGAGTTGAACTAGATATGGCCCGTGTGTCTAGGAAGCACAGTTATTATGTTCTGAGCAAGCTCACTGTTCTGGCCCTATAGGAAACACAGTAGAGTAGATGAGTGCTCTTTTATCTAAAGCAGAGTGTGTTTCTTGTAAGGTGAGCTCGCATTTGTTTCCCAGTCCTAAATGGAGTTGAGTCACAGGCAGTTTTTGGTACTACGAAGAAGAGTTGTTTTCTCGTAAGAAGAGTCACTATTGCGCTCCAAATGCCATACACAGTACAAATAGCACTCGCGTCTGTTCCCAGGAATTACAGTGTATCGGACTGAAGAGGAGCTACTGTTCTTCTCAGTTTCCTAAGCAGAGTTGAACTAGATATGGCCCGTGTGTGTAGGAAGCACAGTTCTTATGTTCTGAGCAAGCTCACTGTTCTTGCCCTATAGGAAACACAGTAGAGAAGATGAGTGCTCTTTTATCTAAAGCAGAGTGTGTTTCTTGTAAGGCGAGCTAGCGTTTGTTTCCTAGTCCTAAATGGAGTTGAATCACATGCAGTTTCTGGTCCTACGAACAAGAGTTGTTTTCTGGTAAGGAAAGTCACATTGTGCTTCCATTGCCATACACAGTGCAAATAGCACTCGCGGCTGTTCCCAGCAAGTACAGTGTATTGGAGTGAAGAGGAGCTACTGTTCTTCTCAGTTTCCTAAGCAGAGTTGAACTAGATATGGCCCGTGTGTCTAGGAAGCACAGTTATTATGTTCTGAGCAAGCTCACTGTTCTGGCCCTATAGGAAACACAGTAGAGTAGATGAGTGCTCTTTTATCTAAAGCAGAGTGTGTTTCTTGTAAGGTGAGCTCGCATTTGTTTCCCAGTCCTAAATGGAGTTGAGTCACAGGCAGTTTTTGGTACTACGAACAAGAAGTGTTTTCTGGTAAGAAGAGTCACTATTGCGCTCCAAATGCCATACACAGTACAAATAGCACTCGCGTCTGTTCCCAGCAAGTACAGTGTATTGGACTGAATAGGAGCTACTGTTCTTGTCAGTTTCGTAAGCAGAGTTGAACTAGATATGGCCCGTGTGTATGAAGCTCAGTTCTTTTGTTCTGAGCAAGCTTACTGTTCTGGCCCTATAGGAAACACAGTAGAGTAGAAGAGTGCTCTTTTCTCTAAAGCAGAGTGTGTTTCTTGTAAGGCGAGCTAGCGTTTGTTTCCCAGTCCTAAATGGAGTTGAATCACATGCAGTTTCTGGTCCTACGCGCAAGAGTTGTTTTATGGTAAGAAGAGTCACTATTGCGCTGCCATTGCCATACACAGGACAAATAGCACTGGCGTCTGATCACAGCAAGTACAGTGTATTGGACTGAAGAGGATCTACTGTTCTTGTCAGGTTTTTAAGCAGAATTGAAATAGATATGGCCGTGTGTGTAGGCAGCACAGTTCTTTTGTTCTGAACAAGCTCACTGTTCGAACCCCATAGGAAACACAGTAGAGTAGAAGAGTGCTCTTTTCTCAAAAGCAGAGTGTGTTTCTTGTAAGGCGAGCTAGCGTTTGTTTCCTAGTCCTAAATGGATTTGAATCACATGCAGTTTCTGGTTCTACTTACAAGAGTTGTTTTCTGGTAAGGAAAGTCACATTGTGCTCCCATTGCCATACACAGTGCAAAAAGCCCTCGCGTCTGTTCCCAGCAAATACAGTGCATTGCACTGAATAGGTGCTACTGTTCTTGTCAGTTTCCTATGCAGAGTTGAACTAGATATTATCCGTGTGTGTAGGAAGCACAGTTCTTTTGTTCTGAGCAAGCTCACTGTTTGGACCCTATAGGAAACACAGTAGAGTAGAAGAGTGCTCTTTTCTCAAAAGCAGAGTGTGTTTCTTGTAAGGCGAGCTAGCGTTTGTATCCCAGTCCTAAATGGAGTAGAATCACATGCAGTTTCTGGTCCTTCGAGCATGAGTAGTTTTATGGTAAGAATAGTCACTATTGCGCTCCCATTGGCATACACAGGACCAATAGCACATGCGTCTGTTCCCAGAAAGTACAGTGTATTGGACTGAATAGGATCTACTGTTCCTGTCAGGTTCCTAAGCAGAATTGAACTAGATATGGCCGGGTATGTAGGAAGCACAGTTCTTTGGTTCTGAGCAAGCTCACTGTTTGGACCCCATAGGAAACACAGTAGAGTAGAAGAGTGCTCTTTTGTGTAAAGCAGAGTGTGTTTCTTGTAAGGTGAGCTAGAGTTTGTTTCGCAGTCCTAAATGGAGTTGAAAACCATGCAGTTTCTGGTACTACGACCAAGAGTTGTTTTCTGGTAAGAAGAGTCACTATCGCGCTGTCATTGCCATACACAGGACAAATAGCACTGGCGTCTGTTCGCAGCAAGTACAGTGTATTGGACTGAAGAGGATCTACTGTTCTTGTCAGGTTCCTAAGCAGAATTGAACTAGATATGGACGTGTGTGTAGGAAGCACAGTTCTTTTGTTCTGAGCAAGCTCACTGTTCGGACCACATAGGAAACACAGTAGAGTAGAAGAGTGCTCTTTTCTCAAAAGCAGAGTGTGTTTTTTGTAAGGCAAGCTAGCGTTTGTTTCTCAGTCCTAAATGGAATTGAATACATGCAGTTTCTGGTCCTACGAGCAAGAGTTGTTTTCTGGTAAAGTCACTATTGTGCTCCCATTGCCATATACAGTGCAAATGGCACTCCCGTCTGTTCGCAGAAAGTACAGTGTATTGGACTGAAGAGGAGCTACTGTTCTTGTCAGGTTCATAAGCAGAGTTGAACTAGATATGGCCCGTGTGTCTAGGAAGCACAGTTCATTTGTTCTGAGCAAGCTCACTGTTCTGGCCCTATAGGAAACACAGTAAAGTAGAAGAGTGCTGTTTTCTCAAAAGCAGAGTGGTTTTTGTAAGGCAAGCTAGCGTTTGTTTCCTAGTCCTAAATGGAGTTGAATCACATGCAGTTTCTAGTCCTACAAACAAGAGTTGTTTTCTGGTAAGGAAAGTCACTATTGCGCTCCCATTGCCATACACAGTGCAAATAGCACTCGCGTCTGTTCCCAGCAATTACAGAGTATCAGACTGAAGAGGATCTACTGTTCTTGTCAGTATCCTAAGCAGAGTTGAACTAGATATGGTCCGTGTGTGTAGGAAGCACAGTTCTTTTGTTCTGAGCAAGCTCACTGTTTGGACCCCTAGGAAACACAGTGGAGTAGAAGAGTGCTCTTTTCTCTAAAGCAGAGTGTTTTTCTTGTACGGCGAACTAGCATTTGTTTCCCAGTCCTAAATGGCGTTGAATCACATGCAGTTTGTGGTCCTACGAGCAAGAGTTGTTTTCTGGTAAGGAAAGTCACTATTGTGCTCCCATTGCCATACACAGTGCAAATAGAACTCGCGTCTGTTCCCAGCAAGTACAGTGTATTGGACTGAAGAGGAGCTACTGTTCATCTCAGTTTCCTAAGCAGAGTTGAACTAGATAAGGCCCGTGTGTCTAGGAAGAACACTTCATTTGATCTGAGCAAGCTCACTGTTCTGGCCCAATAGGAAACACAGTAGAGTAGAAGACTGCTCTTTTCGCAAAAGCAGAGTGTGTTTTTGTAAGGCGAGCTAGCATTTGTTTCCCAGTCCTAAATGGCGTTGAATCACATGCAGTTTCTATTCCTACGAGCAAGAGTTGTTTTCTGGTAAGGAAAGTCACTATTGCGTTCTCATTGCCATACACAGTGCAAATAGCACTCGCGTCTGTTCCCAGGAATTACAGTGTATCGGACTGAAGAGGAGCTACTGTTCTTGTCAGTTTCCTAAGCAGAGTTGAACTAGATATGGCCCGTGTGTGTAGGAAGCACAGTTCTTATGTTCTGAGCAAGCTCACTGTTCTGGCCCTATAGGAAACACAGTAGAGTAGATGAGTGCTCTTTTATCTAAAGCAGAGTGTGTTTCTTGTAAGGCGAGCTAGCGTTTGTTTCATAGTCCTAAATGGAGTTGAAACCCATGCAGTTTCTGGTACTACAAGCAAGAGTTGTTTTCTGGTAAGAAGAGTCACTATTGCGCTGACATTGCCATACACAGGACAAATAGCACTGGCGTCTGATCGCAGCAAGTACAGTGTATTGGACTGAAGAGGATCTACTGTTCTTGTCAGGTTCCTAAACAGATTTGAACTAGATATGGCCGTGTGTGTAGGAAGCACAGTTCTTTTGTTCTGAGCAAGCTCACTGTTCGGAACCCATAGGAAACACAGTAGAGGAGAAGAGTGCTCTTTTCTCAAAAGCAGAGTGTGTTTTTTGTAAGGCAAGCTAGCGTTTGTTTCCCAGTCCTAAATGGAGTTGAATCACATGCACTTTCAGGTCCTACGAGCAAGAGATGTTTTCTGGTAAGGAAAGTCACTATTGCGCTCTTTTTGCCATACACAGTGCAAATAGCACTCGCGTCTGTTCCCAGGAATTACAGTGTATCAGACTGACGAGGAGCTACTGTTCTTGTCAGTTTCCTAAGCAGAGTTGAACTAGATATGGTCCATGTGTGTAGGAAGCACAGTTCTTTTGTTCTGAGCAAGCTTACTGTTCGGACCCCATAAGAAACACAGTAGAATAGAAGAGTGCTCTTTTCTCAAAAGCAGAGTGTGTTTCTTGTAAGGCGAGCTAGCGTTTGTTTCCCAGTCCTAAATGGAGTTGAATCACATGCAGTTTCTGGTCCTACGAGCAAGAGTTGTTTTCTGGTAAGGAAAGTCACTGTTGCGCTCCCATTGCCATACACAGTGCAAATAGCACTCCCATCTGTTCCCAGCAATTACAGTGTATTGGACTGAAGAGGAGCTACTGTTCTTCTCAGTTTCCTAAGCAGAGTTGAACTAGATAAGGCCCGTGTGTCTAGGAAGCACAGTTCATTTGATCTGAGCAAGCTCACTGTTCTGGCCCTATAGGAAACACAGTAGAGTAGAAGAGTGCTCTTTTCGCAAAAGCAGAGTGTGTTTTTGTAAGGCGAGCTAGCGTTTGTTTCCCAGTCCTAAATGGCGTTGAATCACATGCAGTTTGTGGTCCTACGAGCAAGAGTTGTCTTCTGGTAAGGAAAGTCACTATTGCGTTCTCATTGCCATAAACAGTGCAAATAGCACTCGCGTCTGTTCCCAGCAAGTACAGTGTATTGAACTGAAAAGGAGCTACTGTTCTTGTCAGTTTCCTAAGCAGAGTTGAACTAGATATGGCCCTTGTGTGTAGGAAGCACAGTTCTTATGTTCTGAGCAAGCTCACTGTTCTGGCCCTATAGGAAACACAGTAGAGTAGATGAGTGCTCTTTTATCTAAAGCAGAGTGTGTTTCTTGTAAGGCGAGCTAGCGTTTGTTCCTAGTCCTAAATGGAGTTGAATCACATGCAGTTTCTGGTCCTATGAACAAGAGTTGTTTTCTGGTAAGGAAAGTCACATTGTGCTCCCATTGCCATACACAGTGCAAATAGCACTCACGTCTGTTCCCAGCAAGTACAGTGTATTGAAGTGAATAGGAGCTACTGTTCTTCTCAGTTTCCTAAGCAGAGTTGAACTAGATATGGCCCATGTGTCTAGGAAGCACAGTTATTATGTTCTGAGCAAGCTCACTGTTTTTGGGCCCCATAGGAAACACAGTAGAGTAGAAGAGTGCTCTTTCCTCTAAAGAAGAGTGTGGTTCTTGTAAGGCAAGCTAGCGTTTGAATCCCAGTCCTAAATGGAGTTGAATCACATGCAGTTTCTGGTCCTACGAGCATGAGTTGTTTTATGGTAAGAATAGTCACTATTGCGCTCCCATTGCCATACACAGGACCAATAGCACATGCGTCTGTTCCAAGCAAGTACAGTGTATTGGACTGAATAGGATCTATTGTTCTTGTCAGGTTCCTAAGCAGAATTGAACTAGATATGACCGTGTGTGTAGGAAGCACAGTTCTTTTGTTCTGAGCAAGCTCACTGTTCGGACCCCATAAGAAACATAGTAGAGTAGAAGAGTACTCTTTTCTCAAAAGCAGAGTGTGTTTCTTGTAAGACGAGCTAGCGTTTGTTTCCCAGTCCTAAATGGAGTTGAATCACATGCAGTTTCTGGTCCTAGGAGCAAGAGTTGTTTTCTGGTAAGGAAAGTCACTATTGCGCTCCAATTGCCATACATAGTACAAATAGCACTCGCGTCTGTTCCCAGGAATTACAGTGTATCGGACTGAAGAGGAGCTACTGTTCTTGTCAGTTTCCTAAGCAGAGTTTAACTAGATATGGCCCTTGTGTGTAGGAAGCACAGTTCTTATGTTCTGAGCAAGCTCACTGTTCTGGCCCTATAGGAAACACAGTAGAGTAGATGAGTGCTCTTTTATCTAAAGCAGAGTGTGTTTCTTGTAAGGCGAGCTCGCATTTGTTTCCCAGTCCTAAATGGAGTTGAGTCACAGGCAGTTTTTGGTACTACGAGCAAGAGTTGTTTTCTGGTAAGAAGAGTCATTATTACAATCCAAATGCCATACACAGTGCAAATAGCACTCGTGTCTGTTCCCAGCAAGTACAGTGTATTGGACGGAAGAGGATCTACTGTTCTTGTCAGGTTCCTAAACAGAATTGATCTAGAGATGGCCGTGTGTGTAGGAAGCACAGTTTTTTTGTTCTGAGCAAGCTCATTGTTCGGACCCCATAGGAAACACAGTAGCGTAGAAGAGTGCTCTTTTCTCAAAAGCAGAGTGTGTTTCTTGTAAGGCGAGCTCGCGATGGTTTCCCAGTCCTAAATGGAGTTGAGTCATAGGCAATTTTTGGTACTACGAGCAAGAGTTGTTTTCTGGTAAGAAGAGTCACTATTACAATCCAAATGCCATACACAGTGCAAATAGCACTCGCGTCTGTTCCCAGCAAGTACAGTGTATTGCACTGAATAGGTGCAATTGTTCTTGTCAGTTTCCTAAGTAGAGTTGAACTAGATATTATCCGTGTGTGTAGGAAGCACAGTTCTTTGGTTCTGAGCAAGCTCACTGTTTGGACCCCATAGGAAACACAGTAGAGTAGAAGAGTGCTCTTTTCTCTAAAGCAGAGTGTGTTTCTTGTAAGGCAAGCTAGCGTTTGTTTCCCAGTCCTAAATGGAGTGGAATCACATGCAGTTTCTGGTCCTACGAGCATGAGTTGTTTTATGGTAAGAATAGTCACTATTGCGCTCCCATTGCCATACACAGGACCAATAGCACATGTGTCTGTTCCAGGCAAGTACAGTGTATTGGACTGAATAGGATCTACTGTTCTTGTCAGGTTCCTAAGCAGAATTGAACTAGATATGGCCGTGTGTGTAGGAAGCACAGTTCTTTTGTTCTGAGCAAGCTCACTGTTCGGTCCCCATAGGAAACACAGTAGAGTAGAAGAGTGCTCTTTTCTCAAAAGCAGAGTGTGTTTCTTGTAAGGCGAGCTAGCGTTTGTTTCCCAGTCCTAAATGGAGTTGAATCACATGCAGTTTCTGGTCCTACGAGCAAGAGTTGTTTTCTGGTAAGGAAAGTCACATTGTGCTCCCATTGCCATACACAGTGCAAATAGCACTCGCGTCTGTTCCCAGCAAATACAGTGTATTGCACTGAATAGGTGCTACTCTTCTTGTCAGTTTCCTATGCAGAGTTGAACTAGATATTATCCGTGTGTGTAGGAAGCACAGTTCTTTTGTTCTGAGCAAGCTTACTGTTTGGACCCTATAGGAAACACAGTAGAGTAGAAGAGTGCTCTTTTCTCAAAAGCAGAGTGTGTTTCTTGTAAGGAGAGCTAGCGTTTGTTTCGTAGTCCTAAATGGAGTTGAAACCCATGCAGTTTCTGGTACTACGAGCAAGAGTTGTTTTCTGGTAAGAAGAGTCACTATTGCGCTGACTTTGCCATACACAGGACAAATAGCACTGGCGTCTGATCGCAGCAAGTACAGTGTATTGGACTGAAGAGGATCTACTGTTCTTGTCAGGTTACTAAGCAGAATTGAACTAGATATGGTCCATGTGTGTAGGAAGCACAGATCTTTTGTTCTGAGCAAGCTCACTGTTCGGACCCCATAGGAAACACAGTAGAACAGAAGAGTGCTCTTTTCTCAAAAGCAGAGTGTGTTTCTTGTAAGGCGAGCTAGCGTTTGTTTCCCAGTCCTAAATGGAGTTGAATCACATGCAGTTTCTGGTCCTACGAGCAAGAGTTGTTTTCTGGTAAGGAAAGTCACTGTTGCGCTCCCATTGCCATACACAGTGCAAATAGCACTCCCGTCTGTTCCCAGCAATTACAGTGTATTGGACTGAAGAGGAGCTACTGTTCTTCTCAGTTTCCTAAGCAGAGTTGAACTAGATAAGGCCCGTGTCTAGGAAGAACAGTTCATTTGATCTGAGCAAGCTCACTGTTCTGGCCCTATAGGAAACACAGTAGAGTAGATGAGTGCTCTTTTATCTAAAGCAGAGTGTGTTTCTTGTAAGGCGAGCTAGCGTTTGTTTCATAGTCCTAAATGGAGTTGAAACCCATGCAGTTTCTGGTACTACAAGCAAGAGTTGTTTTCTGGTAAGAAGAGTCACTATTGCGCTGACATTGCCATACACAGGACAAATAGCACTGGCGTCTGATCGCAGCAAGTACAGTGTATTGGACTGAAGAGGATCTACTGTTCTTGTCAGGTTCCTAAACAGATTTGAACTAGATATGGCCGTGTGTGTAGGAAGCACAGTTCTTTTGTTCTGAGCAAGCTCACTGTTCGGAACCCATAGGAAACACAGTAGAGGAGAAGAGTGCTCTTTTCTCAAAAGCAGAGTGTGTTTTTTGTAAGGCAAGCTAGCGTTTGTTTCCCAGTCCTAAATGGAGTTGAATCACATGCAGTTTCAGGTCCTACGAGCAAGAGATGTTTTCTGGTAAGGAAAGTCACTATTGCGCTCTTTTTGCCATACACAGTGCAAATAGCACTCGCGTCTGTTCCCAGGAATTACAGTGTATCAGACTGACGAGGAGCTACTGTTCTTGTCAGTTTCTTAGCAGAGTTGAACTAGATATGGTCCATGTGTGTAGGAAGCACAGTTCTTTTGTTCTGAGCAAGCTCACTGTTCGGACCCCATAAGAAACACAGTAGAATAGAAGAGTGCTTTTTTCTCAAAAGCAGAGTGTGTTCTTGTAAGGCGAGCTAGCGTTTGTTTCCCAGGCCTAAATGGAGTTGAATCACATGCAGTTTCTGGTCCTACGAGCAAGAGTTGTTTTCTGGTAAGGAAAGTCACTGTTGCGCTCCCATTGCCATACACAGTGCAAATAGCACTCGCGTCTGTTCCCAGCAAGTACAGTGTATTGAACTGAAAAGGAGCTACTGTTCTTGTCAGTTTCCTAAGCAGAGTTGAACTAGATATGGCCCTTGTGTGTAGGAAGCACAGTTCTTATGTTCTGAGCAAGCTCACTGTTCTGGCCCTATAGGAAACACAGTAGAGTAGATGAGTGCTCTTTTATCTAAAGCAGAGTGTGTTTCTTGTAAGGCGAGCTAGCGTTTGTTCCTAGTCCTAAATGGAGTTGAATCACATGCAGTTTCTGGTCCTATGAACAAGAGTTGTTTTCTGGTAAGGAAAGTCACATTGTGCTCCCATTGCCATACACAGTGCAAATAGCACTCACGTCTGTTCCCAGCAAGTACAGTGTATTGAAGTGAATAGGAGCTACTGTTCTTCTCAGTTTCCTAAGCAGAGTTGAACTAGATATGGCCCATGTGTCTAGGAAGCACAGTTATTATGTTCTGAGCAAGCTCACTGTTTTTGGGCCCCATAGGAAACACAGTAGAGTAGAAGAGTGCTCTTTCCTCTAAAGAAGAGTGTGGTTCTTGTAAGGCAAGCTAGCGTTTGAATCCCAGTCCTAAATGGAGTTGAATCACATGCAGTTTCTGGTCCTACGAGCATGAGTTGTTTTATGGTAAGAATAGTCACTATTGCGCTCCCATTGCCATACACAGGACCAATAGCACATGCGTCTGTTCCAAGCAAGTACAGTGTATTGGACTGAATAGGATCTATTGTTCTTGTCAGGTTCCTAAGCAGAATTGAACTAGATATGACCGTGTGTGTAGGAAGCACAGTTCTTTTGTTCTGAGCAAGCTCACTGTTCGGACCCCATAAGAAACATAGTAGAGTAGAAGAGTACTCTTTTCTCAAAAGCAGAGTGTGTTTCTTGTAAGACGAGCTAGCGTTTGTTTCCCAGTCCTAAATGGAGTGGAATCACATGCAGTTTCTGGTCCTAGGAGCAAGAGTTGTTTTCTGGTAAGGAAAGTCACTATTGCGCTCCAATTGCCATACATAGTACAAATAGCACTCGCGTCTGTTCCCAGGAATTACAGTGTATCGGACTGAAGAGGAGCTACTGTTCTTGTCAGTTTCCTAAGCAGAGTTTAACTAGATATGGCCCTTGTGTGTAGGAAGCACAGTTCTTATGTTCTGAGCAAGCTCACTGTTCTGGCCCTATAGGAAACACAGTAGAGTAGATGAGTGCTCTTTTATCTAAAGCAGAGTGTGTTTCTTGTAAGGCGAGCTCGCGTTTGTTTCCCAGTCCTAAATGGAGTTGAGTCACAGGCAGTTTTTGGTACTACGAGCAAGAGTTGTTTTCTGGTAAGAAGAGTCATTATTACAATCCAAATGCCATACACAGTGCAAATAGCACTCGTGTCTGTTCCCAGCAAGTACAGTGTATTGGACGGAAGAGGATCTACTGTTCTTGTCAGGTTCCTAAACAGAATTGATCTAGAGATGGCCGTGTGTGTAGGAAGCACAGTTTTTTTGTTCTGAGCAAGCTCATTGTTCGGACCCCATAGGAAACACAGTAGAGTAGAAGAGTGCTCTTTTCTCAAAAGCAGAGTGTGTTTCTTGTAAGGCGAGCTCGCGATGGTTTCCCAGTCCTAAATGGAGTTGAGTCATAGGCAGTTTTTGGTACTACGAGCAAGAGTTGTTTTCTGGTAAGAAGAGTCACTATTACAATCCAAATGCCATACACAGTGCAAATAGCACTCGCGTCTGTTCCCAGCAAGTACAGTGTATTGCACTGAATAGGTGCAATTGTTCTTGTCAGTTTCCTAAGTAGAGTTGAACTAGATATTATCCGTGTGTGTAGGAAGCACAGTTCTTTGGTTCTGAGCAAGCTCACTGTTTGGACCCCATAGGAAACACAGTAGAGTAGAAGAGTGCTCTTTTCTCTAAAGCAGAGTGTGTTTCTTGTAAGGCAAGCTAGCGTTTGTTTCCCAGTCCTAAATGGAGTGGAATCACATGCAGTTTCTGGTCCTACGAGCATGAGTTGTTTTATGGTAAGAATAGTCACTATTGCGCTGCCATTGCCATAAACAGGACAAATAGCACTGGCGTCTGTTCCCAGCAAGTACAGTGTATTGGACTGAAGAGGAGCTACTGTTCTTGTCAGGTTTTTAAGCAGAATTGAAATAGATATGGCCATGTGTGTAGGAAGCACAGTTCTTTTGTTCTGAGCAAGCTCACTGTTCGGACCCCATAGGAAACACAGTAGAGTAGAAGAGTGCTCTTTTCTCAAAAGCAGAGTGTGTTTCTTGTAAGGCAAGCTAGCGTTTGTTTCCCATTCCTAAATGGAGTTGAATCACATGCAGTTTCTGGTCCTATGAGCAAGAGTTGTTTTCTGGTAAGGAAAGTCACTATAGCGCTCCCATTGCCATACACAGTGGAAATAGCACTCACGTCTCTTCCCAGCAAGTACAGTGTATCGGACTGAAGAGGAGCTACTGTTCTTGTCAGTTTCCTAAGGAGAGTTGAACTAGATATGGTCCGTGCATGTAGGAAGCACAGTTCTTTTGTTCTGAGCAAGCTCACTGTTTGGACCCCATAGGAAACACAGTAGAGTAGAAGAGTGCTCTTTTCTCTAAAGCAGAGTGTGTTTCTTGTAAGGCAAGCTAGCGTTTGTTTCCCAGTCCTAAATGGAGTGGAATCACATGCAGTTTCTGGTCCTACGAGCATGAGTTGTTTTATGGTAAGAATAGTCACTATTGCGCTCCCATTGCCATACACAGGACCAATAGCACATGTGTCTGTTCCCAGCAAGTACAGTGTATTGGACTGAATAGGATCTACTGTTCTTGTCAGGTTCCTAAGCAGAATTGAACTAGATATGGCCGTGTGTGTAGGAAGCACAGTTCTTTTGTTCTGAGCAAGCTCACTGTTCGGTCCCCATAGGAAACACAGTAGAGTAGAAGAGTGCTCTTTTCTCAAAAGCAGAGTGTGTTTCTTGTAAGGCGAGCTAGCGTTTGTTTCCCAGTCCTAAATGGAGTTGAATCACATGCAGTTTCTGGTCCTACGAGCAAGAGTTGTTTTCTGGTAAGGAAAGTCACTATTGCGCTCCCATTGCCATACACAGTGCAAATAGCACTCGCGTCTGTTCCCAGGAATTACAGTGTATCGGACTGAAGAGGAGCTACTGTTCTTGTCAGTTTCCTAAGCAGAGTTGAACTAGATATGGCCCGTGTGTTTAGGAAGCACAGTTCTTATGTTCTGAGCAAGCTCACTGTTCTGGCCCTATAGGAAACACAGTAGAGTAGATGAGTGCTCTTTTATCTAAAGCAGAGTGTGTTTCTTGTAAGGCGAGCCAGCGTTTGTTTGCTAGTCCTAAATGGAGTCGAATCACATGCAGTTTCTGGTCCTATGAACAAGAGTTGTTTTCTGGTAAGGAAAGTCACATTGTGCTCCCATTGCCATACACAGTGCAAATAGCACTCGCGTCTGTTCCCAGCAAATACAGTGTATTGCACTGAATAGGTGCTACTCTTCTTGTCAGTTTCCTATGCAGAGTTGAACTAGATATTATCCGTGTGTGTAGGAAGCACAGTTCTTTTGTTCTGAGCAAGCTTACTGTTTGGACCCTATAGGAAACACAGTAGAGTAGAAGAGTGCTCTTTTCTCAAAAGCAGAGTGTGTTTCTTGTAAGGAGAGCTAGCGTTTGTTTCGTAGTCCTAAATGGAGTTGAAACCCATGCAGTTTCTGGTACTACGAGCAAGAGTTGTTTTCTGGTAAGAAGAGTCACTATTGCGCTGACTTTGCCATACACAGGACAAATAGCACTGGCGTCTGATCGCAGCAAGTACAGTGTATTGGACTGAAGAGGATCTACTGTTCTTGTCAGGTTACTAAGCAGAATTGAACTAGATATGGTCCATGTGTGTAGGAAGCACAGATCTTTTGTTCTGAGCAAGCTCACTGTTCGGACCCCATAGGAAACACAGTAGAACAGAAGAGTGCTCTTTTCTCAAAAGCAGAGTGTGTTTCTTGTAAGGCGAGCTAGCGTTTGTTTCCCAGTCCTAAATGGAGTTGAATCACATGCAGTTTCTGGTCCTACGAGCAAGAGTTGTTTTCTGGTAAGGAAAGTCACTGTTGCGCTCCCATTGCCATACACAGTGCAAATAGCACTCCCGTCTGTTCCCAGCAATTACAGTGTATTGGACTGAAGAGGAGCTACTGTTCTTCTCAGTTTCCTAAGCAGAGTTGAACTAGATAAGGCCCGTGTCTAGGAAGAACAGTTCATTTGATCTGAGCAAGCTCACTGTTCTGGCCCTATAGGAAACACAGTAGAGTAGATGAGTGCTCTTTTATCTAAAGCAGAGTGTGTTTCTTGTAAGGCGAGCTAGCGTTTGTTTCATAGTCCTAAATGGAGTTGAAACCCATGCAGTTTCTGGTACTACAAGCAAGAGTTGTTTTCTGGTAAGAAGAGTCACTATTGCGCTGACATTGCCATACACAGGACAAATAGCACTGGCGTCTGATCGCAGCAAGTACAGTGTATTGGACTGAAGAGGATCTACTGTTCTTGTCAGGTTCCTAAACAGATTTGAACTAGATATGGCCGTGTGTGTAGGAAGCACAGTTCTTTTGTTCTGAGCAAGCTCACTGTTCGGAACCCATAGGAAACACAGTAGAGGAGAAGAGTGCTCTTTTCTCAAAAGCAGAGTGTGTTTTTTGTAAGGCAAGCTAGCGTTTGTTTCCCAGTCCTAAATGGAGTTGAATCACATGCAGTTTCAGGTCCTACGAGCAAGAGATGTTTTCTGGTAAGGAAAGTCACTATTGCGCTCTTTTTGCCATACACAGTGCAAATAGCACTCGCGTCTGTTCCCAGGAATTACAGTGTATCAGACTGACGAGGAGCTACTGTTCTTGTCAGTTTCCTAAGCAGAGTTGAACTAGATATGGTCCATGTGTGTAGGAAGCACAGTTCTTTTGTTCTGAGCAAGCTCACTGTTCGGACCCCATAAGAAACACAGTAGAATAGAAGAGTGCTTTTTTCTCAAAAGCAGAGTGTGTTTCTTGTAAGGCGAGCTAGCGTTTGTTTCCCAGGCCTAAATGGAGTTGAATCACATGCAGTTTCTGGTCCTACGAGCAAGAGTTGTTTTCTGGTAAGGAAAGTCACTGTTGCGCTCCCATTGCCATACACAGTGCAAATAGCACTCCCATCTGTTCCCAGCAATTACAGTGTATTGGACTGAAGAGGAGCTACTGTTCTTCTCAGTTTCCTAAGCAGAGTTGAACTAGATAAGGCCCGTGTGTCTAGGAAGCACAGTTCATTTGATCTGAGCAAGCTCACTGTTCTGGCCCTATAGGAAACACAGTAGAGTAGAAGAGTGCTCTTTTCGCAAAAGCAGAGTGTGTTTTTGTAAGGCGAGCTAGCGTTTGTTTCCCAGTCCTAAATGGCGTTGAATCACATGCAGTTTGTGGTCCTACGAGCAAGAGTTGTCTTCTGGTAAGGAAAGTCACTATTGCGTTCTCATTGCCATACACAGTGCAAATAGCACTCGCGTCTGTTCCCAGCAAGTACAGTGTATTGAACTGAAAAGGAGCTACTGTTCTTGTCAGTTTCCTAAGCAGAGTTGAACTAGATATGGCCCTTGTGTGTAGGAAGCACAGTTCTTATGTTCTGAGCAAGCTCACTGTTCTGGCCCTATAGGAAACACAGTAGAGTAGATGAGTGCTCTTTTATCTAAAGCAGAGTGTGTTTCTTGTAAGGCGAGCTAGCGTTTGTTCCTAGTCCTAAATGGAGTTGAATCACATGCAGTTTCTGGTCCTATGAACAAGAGTTGTTTTCTGGTAAGGAAAGTCACATTGTGCTCCCATTGCCATACACAGTGCAAATAGCACTCACGTCTGTTCCCAGCAAGTACAGTGTATTGAAGTGAATAGGAGCTACTGTTCTTCTCAGTTTCCTAAGCAGAGTTGAACTAGATATGGCCCATGTGTCTAGGAAGCACAGTTATTATGTTCTGAGCAAGCTCACTGTTTTTGGGCCCCATAGGAAACACAGTAGAGTAGAAGAGTGCTCTTTCCTCTAAAGAAGAGTGTGGTTCTTGTAAGGCAAGCTAGCGTTTGAATCCCAGTCCTAAATGGAGTTGAATCACATGCAGTTTCTGGTCCTACGAGCATGAGTTGTTTTATGGTAAGAATAGTCACTATTGCGCTCCCATTGCCATACACAGGACCAACAGCACATGCGTCTGTTCCCAGCAAGTACAGTGTATTGAAGTGAATAGGAGCTACTGTTCTTCTCAGGTTCCTAAGCAGAATTGAACTAGATATGACCGTGTGTGTAGGAAGCACAGTTCTTTTGTTCTGAGCAAGCTCACTGTTCGGACCCCATAAGAAACATAGTAGAGTAGAAGAGTACTCTTTTCTCAAAAGCAGAGTGTGTTTCTTGTAAGACGAGCTAGCGTTTGTTTCCCAGTCCTAAATGGAGTTGAATCACATGCAGTTTCTGGTCCTAGGAGCAAGAGTTGTTTTCTGGTAAGGAAAGTCACTATTGCGCTCCAATTGCCATACATAGTACAAATAGCACTCGCGTCTGTTCCCAGGAATTACAGTGTATCGGACTGAAGAGGAGCTACTGTTCTTGTCAGTTTCCTAAGCAGAGTTTAACTAGATATGGCCCTTGTGTGTAAGAAGCACAGTTCTTATGTTCTGAGCAAGCTCACTGTTCTGGCTCTATAGGAAACACAGTAGAGTAGATGAGTGCTCTTTTATCTAAAGCAGAGTGTGTTTCTTGTAAGGCGAGCTCGCGTTTGTTTCCCAGTCCTAAATGGAGTTGAGTCACAGGCAGTTTTTGGTACTACGAGCAAGAGTTGTTTTCTGGTAAGAAGAGTCATTATTACAATCCAAATGCCATACACAGTGCAAATAGCACTCGTGTCTGTTCCCAGCAAGTACAGTGTATTGGACGGAAGAGGATCTACTGTTCTTGTCAGGTTCCTAAACAGAATTGATCTAGAGATGGCCGTGTGTGTAGGAAGCACAGTTTTTTTGTTCTGAGCAAGCTCATTGTTCGGACCCCATAGGAAACACAGTAGAGTAGAAGAGTGCTCTTTTCTCAAAAGCAGAGTGTGTTTCTTGTAAGGCGAGCTCGCGATGGTTTCCCAGTCCTAAATGGAGTTGAGTCATAGGCAGTTTTTGGTACTACGAGCAAGAGTTGTTTTCTGGTAAGAAGAGTCACTATTACAATCCAAATGCCATACACAGTGCAAATAGCACTCGCGTCTGTTCCCAGCAAGTACAGTGTATTGCACTGAATAGGTGCAATTGTTCTTGTCAGTTTCCTAAGTAGAGTTGAACTAGATATTATCCGTGTGTGTAGGAAGCACAGTTCTTTGGTTCTGAGCAAGCTCACTGTTTGGACCCCATAGGAAACACAGTAGAGTAGAAGAGTGCTCTTTTCTCTAAAGCAGAGTGTGTTTCTTGTAAGGCAAGCTAGCGTTTGTTTCCCAGTCCTAAATGGAGTGGAATCACATGCAGTTTCTGGTCCTACGAGCATGAGTTGTTTTATGGTAAGAATAGTCACTATTGCGCTGCCATTGCCATAAACAGGACAAATAGCACTGGCGTCTGTTCCCAGCAAGTACAGTGTATTGGACTGAAGAGGAGCTACTGTTCTTGTCAGGTTTTTAAGCAGAATTGAAATAGATATGGCCATGTGTGTAGGAAGCACAGTTCTTTTGTTCTGAGCAAGCTCACTGTTCGGACCCCATAGGAAACACAGTAGAGTAGAAGAGTGCTCTTTTCTCAAAAGCAGAGTGTGTTTCTTGTAAGGCAAGCTAGCGTTTGTTTCCCATTCCTAAATGGAGTTGAATCACATGCAGTTTCTGGTCCTATGAGCAAGAGTTGTTTTCTGGTAAGGAAAGTCACTATAGCGCTCCCATTGCCATACACAGTGGAAATAGCACTCACGTCTCTTCCCAGCAAGTACAGTGTATCGGACTGAAGAGGAGCTACTGTTCTTGTCAGTTTCCTAAGGAGAGTTGAACTAGATATGGTCCGTGCATGTAGGAAGCACAGTTCTTTTGTTCTGAGCAAGCTCACTGTTTGGACCCCATAGGAAACACAGTAGAGTAGAAGAGTGCTCTTTTCTCTAAAGCAGAGTGTGTTTCTTGTAAGGCAAGCTAGCGTTTGTTTCCCAGTCCTAAATGGAGTGGAATCACATGCAGTTTCTGGTCCTACGAGCATGAGTTGTTTTATGGTAAGAATAGTCACTATTGTGCTCCCATTGCCATACACAGGACCAATAGCACATGTGTCTGTTCCCAGCAAGTACAGTGTATTGGACTGAATAGGATCTACTGTTCTTGTCAGGTTCCTAAGCAGAATTGAACTAGATATGGCCGTGTGTGTAGGAAGCACAGTTCTTTTGTTCTGAGCAAGCTCACTGTTCGGTCCCCATAGGAAACACAGTAGAGTAGAAGAGTGCTCTTTTCTCAAAAGCAGAGTGTGTTTCTTGTAAGGCGAGCTAGCGTTTGTTTCCCAGTCCTAAATGGAGTTGAATCACATGCAGTTTCTGGTCCTACGAGCAAGAGTTGTTTTCTGGTAAGGAAAGTCACTATTGCGCTCCCATTGCCATACACAGTGCAAATAGCACTCGCGTCTGTTCCCAGGAATTACAGTGTATCGGACTGAAGAGGAGCTACTGTTCTTGTCAGTTTCCTAAGCAGAGTTGAACTAGATATGGCCCGTGTGTTTAGGAAGCACAGTTCTTATGTTCTGAGCAAGCTCACTGTTCTGGCCCTATAGGAAACACAGTAGAGTAGATGAGTGCTCTTTTATCTAAAGCAGAGTGTGTTTCTTGTAAGGCGAGCCAGCGTTTGTTTGCTAGTCCTAAATGGAGTCGAATCACATGAAGTTTCTGGTCCTACGAACAAGAGTTGTTTTCTGGTAAGGAAAGTCACATTGTGCTCCCAATGCCATACACAGTGCAAATAGCACTCGCGTCTGTTCCCAGCAAATACAGTGTATTGCACTGAATAGGTGCTACTCTTCTTGTCAGTTTCCTATGCAGAGTTGAACTAGATATTATCCGTGTGTGTAGGAAGCACAGTTCTTTTGTTCTGAGCAAGCTCACTGTTTGGACCCTATAGGAAACACAGTAGAGTAGAAGAGTGCTCTTTTCTCAAAAGCAGAGTGTGTTTCTTGTAAGGAGAGCTAGCGTTTGTTTCGTAGTCCTAAATGGTGTTGAAACCCATGCAGTTTCTGGTACTACGAGCAAGAGTTGTTTTCTGGTAAGAAGAGTCACTATTGCGCTGACTTTGCCATACACAGGACAAATAGCACTGGCGTCTGATCGCAGCAAGTACAGTGTATTGGACTGAAGAGGATCTACTGTTCTTGTCAGGTTACTAAGCAGAATTGAACTAGATATGGTCCATGTGTGTAGGAAGCACAGATCTTTTGTTCTGAGCAAGCTCACTGTTCGGACCCCATAGGAAACACAGTAGAACAGAAGAGTGCTCTTTTCTCAAAAGCAGAGTGTGTTTCTTGTAAGGCGAGCTAGCGTTTGTTTCCCAGTCCTAAATGGAGTTGAATCACATGCAGTTTCTGGTCCTACGAGCAAGAGTTGTTTTCTGGTAAGGAAAGTCACTGTTGCGCTCCTATTGCCATACACAGTGCAAATAGCACTCCCGTCTGTTCCCAGCAATTACAGTGTATTGGACTGAAGAGGAGCTACTGTTCTTCTCAGTTTCCTAAGCAGAGTTGAACTAGATAAGGCCCGTGTCTAGGAAGAACAGTTCATTAGATCTGAGCAAGCTCACTGTTCTGGCCCTATAGGAAACACAGTAGAGTAGAAGAGTGCTCTTTTCACAAAAGCAGAGTGTGTTTTTGTAAGGCAAGCTAGCATTTGTTTCCCAGTCCTAAATGGCGTTGAATCACATGCAGTTTGTGGTCCTATGAGCAAGAGTTGTTTTCTGGTAAGGAAAGTCACTATTGCGTTCTCATTGCCATACACAGTGCAAAAAGCACTCGCGTCTGTTCCCAGCAAGTACAGTGTATTGGACTGAAGAGGAGCTACTGTTCTTGTCAGTTTCCTAAGCAGAGTTGAACTACATATGGTCCGTGTGTGTAGGAAGTACAGTTCTTTTGTTCTGAGCAAGCTCACTGTTTGGACCCCATAGGAAAAACAGTAGAGTAGAAGAGTGCTCTTTTCTCTAAAGCAGAGTGTGTTTCTTGTAAGGCGAGCTAGCGTTTGTTTCCCAGTCCTAAATGGAGTTGAATCCCATGCAGTTTCTGGTCCTAAGAGCAAGAGTCGTTTTCTGGTAAGGAAAGTCACTATTGTGCTCCCATTGCCATACACAGTGCAAATAGAACTCGCGTCTGTTCCCAGCAAGTACAGTGTATTGGAGTGAAGAGGAGCTACTGTTCTTCACAGTTTCCTAAGCAGAGTTGAACTAGATAAGGCCCGTGTGTCTAGGAAGCACAGTTATTATGTTCTGAGCAAGCTCAATGTTCTGGCCCTATAGGAAACACAGTAGAGTAGAAGAGTGCTCTTTTCTCTAAAGCAGAGTGTGTTTCTTGTAAGGCGAGCTCGCGTTTGTTTCCCAGTCCTAAATGGAGTTGAATCACATGCAGTTTCTGGTACTAACAGCAAGAGTTGTTTTCTGGTAAGGAAAGTCACTATTGCGCTCCCATTGCCATACATAGTACAAAAAGCAATCGCGTCTGTTCCCAGGAATTACAGTGTATCGGACTGAAGAGGAGCTACTGTTCTTGTCAGTTTCCTAAGCAGAGTTAAACTAGATATGGTCCGTGTGTATAGGAAGCACAGTTCTTATGTTCTGAGCAAGCTCACTGTTCTTGCCCTATAGGAAACACAGGAGAGTAGAAGAGTGCTCTTTCCTCTAAAGAAGAGTGGGGTTCTTGTAAGGCGAGCTAGCCTTTGAATCCCAGTCCTAAATGGAGTTGAATCACATGCAGTTTCTGGTCCTACGAGCATGAGTTGTTTTCTGGTAAGAAGAGTCACTATTGCGCTGCCATTGCCATACACAGGACAAATAGCACTGGCGTCTGTTCCCAGCAAGTACAGTGTATTGGACTGAAGAGGATCTACTGTTCTTGTCAGGTTTTTAAGCAGAGTTGAAATAGATATGGCCGTGTGTGGAGGAAGCACAGTTATATGTTCAGAGCAAGCTCACTGTTCTGGCCCTATAGGAAACACAGTGGAGTAGAAGAGTGCTCTTTTCTCTAAAGCAGACTGTGTTTCTTGTAAGGCGAGCTCATGTTTGTTTCCCAGTCCTAAATGGAGTTGAGTCACAGGCAGTTTTTGGTCCTTAGAGCAAGAGTTGTTTTCTGGTAAAAAGAGTAACTATTGCGCTCCAAATGCCATACACAGTGCAAATAGCACTCGCGTATGTTCCCAGCAAGTACAGTGTATTGGACTGAAGAAGAGCTACTGTTCTTCTCAGTTTCCTAAGCAGAGTTGAACTAGATATGGTCCATGTGTGTAGGAAGTACAGTTCTTTTGTTCTGAGCAAGCTCACTGTTTGGACCCCATAGGAAACAGTAGAGTAGAAGAGTGCTCTTTTCTCAAAAGCAGAGTGTGTTTCTTGTAAGGCGAGCTAGCGTTTGTTTCCCAGTCCTAAATGGAGTTGAATCACATGCAGTTTGTGGTCCTACGAGCAAGAGTTGTTTTCTGGTAAGGAAAGTCACATTGTGCTCCCATTGCCATATACAGTGCAAATAGCACTCGCGTCTGTTCCCAGCAAGTACAGTGTATTGGACTGAAGAGCAGCTTCTGTTCTTGTCAGTTTCCAAAGCAGAGTTGAACTAGATATGGTCGATGTGTGTAGGAAGCACAGTTCTTTTGTTCTGAGCAAGCTCACTGTTTGGACCCCACAGGAAACACAGTAGAGTAGAAGAGTGCTCTTTTCTCAAAAGCAGAGTGTGTTTCTTGTAAGGCGAGCTAGCGTTTGTTTCCCAGTCCTAAATGGAGTTGAATCCCATGCAGTTTCTGGTCCTAAGAGCAAGAGTTCTTTTCTGTTAAGAAGAGTCACTATTGTGCTGCCATTGCCATACACAGGACAAAGAGCACTGTTGTCTGTTCCCAGCAAGTACAACTGTATTGGACTGAAGAGGATCTACTGTTCATGTCAGGTTCCTAAGCAGAATTGAACTAGATATGGCCGTGTGTGGAGGAAGCATAGATTTTTTGTTCTGAGCAACCTCATTGTTCTGGCCCTATAGGAAACACAGTAGATTAGAAGAGTGCTCTTTTCTCAAAAGCAGAGTGTGTTTATTGTAAGGCGAGCTCGTGTTTGTTTTCCCAGTCCTAAATGGAGTTGAATCACATGCAGTTTCTAGTCCTACGAGCAAGAGTTGTTTTATGGTAAGGAAGTCACTATTGAGCTCCCATTGCCATACACAGTGCAAATAGCACTCGCGTCTGTTCCCAGCAAGTACAGTGTATCGGATTGAAGAGGAGCCACTGTTCTTGTAAGTTTCCTAAGCAGAGTTGAACGAGATATGGCCCGTGTGTGTAGGAAGCACAGTTCTTTTGTTCTGAGCAAGTTCACTGTTTGGACCCCATAGGAAACACAGTAGAGTAGAAGAGTGCTCTTTTCTCTAAAGCAGAGTGTTTTTCTTGTAAGGTGAGGTCGCGTTTGTTTCCCAGTCCTAAATGGAGTTGAGTCACATGCAGTTTTTGGTCCTACGAGCAAGAGTTATTTTCTGGTAAGAAGAGTCACTGTTGCGCTCCAATTGCCATACACAGTGCAAATAGTACTCGCGTCTGTTCCCTTCAATTACAGTGTATTGGACTGATTAGGAGCTACTGTTCTTGTCAGTTTCCTCAGCAGAGTTGAACTAGATATGGTCCGTGTGTGTAGGAAGCACAGTTCTTTTGTTCTGAGCAAGCTCACTGTTTGGACCCCATAGGAAACACAGGAGAGTAGAAGAGTGCTCTTTTTTCAGAAGCAGAGTGTGTTTCTTGTAAGGCGAGCTAGCGTTTGTTTCCCAGTCCTAAATGGAGTTGAATCACATGCAGTTTCTGGTCCTACGAGCAAGAGTTGTTTTCTCGTAAGAAGAGTCACTATTGTGCTCCCATTGTTTTACACAGGGCAAATAGCACTGGCGTCTGTTCCCAGCATGTACCGGGTATTGGACTGAAGAGGATCTACTGTTCTTGTCAGGTTCCTAAGCAGAATTAAACTAGATACGGCCATGTGTGTAGGAAGCACAATTCTTTGTTCTGAGCAAGCTCACTGTTCTTTCCCTATAGGAAACACAGTAGAGTAGAAGAGTGCTCTTTTCTCAAAAGCAGAGTGTGTTACTTGTAAGGCGAGCTAGCATTTGTTTCCCAGTCCTAAATGGAGTGGAATCACATGCACTTTCTGGTCCTACGAGCAAGAGTTGTTTTCTGGTAAGGAAAGTCACTATTGTGTTCCCACTGCCATACACAGTGCAAATAGCAAGCGCGTCTGTTCCCAGCAAGTACAGTGTATCGGACTGAAGGGGAGCTACTGTTCTTGTCAGTTTCCTAAGCAGAGTTGAACGAGATATTGCCCGTGTGTGTAGGAAGCACAGTTCTCTTGTTCTGAGCAAGCTCACTGTTCTGGCACTATAGGAAACACAGTAGAGTAGAAGAGTGCTCTTTTCTCTAAAGCAGAGTGTGTTTCTTGTAAGGCGAGCTAGCGTTTGTTTCCCAGTCATAAATGGAGTTGAGTCACAGGCAGTTTTTTTTCCTAAGAGCAAGAGTTGTTTTCTGGTAAGAAGAGTCACTATTGCCCTCCAAATTCCATACACAGTGCAAATAGCACTCGCGTCTGTTCCCAGCAAGTACAGTGTATTGGACTGAATAGGAGCTACTGTTCTTGTCAGTTTCCTAAGCAGAGTTGAACTAGATATGGTCCATGTGTGTAGGAAGCACAGTTCTTTTTTTCTGAGCAAGCTCACTGTTTGGACCCCATAGGAAACACAGTAGAGTAGAAGAGTGCTCTGTTGCTGGAGAATTTCTCTCCAGCTCCCACCACCAAGTCCCGCCAGTCTCAGAACCCACTTATAAAATAAACACACAGACTCTTACATTATTTAAACTGCTTGGCCATTAGCTCAGGCCTGTTATTGTCTAGCTCTTACTCTTATATTTACCCATTTCTATTAATCTTTACTTTGCCACATGGCTCATGGCTTACTGGTACCTTACATCTTCCTTGTCTTGATGGCGGCTGGCAGTGTCTCTCTCTCAGCCTTCCACTTCCCCGCTTTATTCTCCTCCTTGCCGCGCCTTCACTTCCTGCCTAGCCAACGGCCAATCAGTGTTTTATTGATTAATTAGCAACACATTTGCCATACATCCCACAGCACTTCTTCCTTTTTTTTTCAAAAAGGAAGGTTTTAACCTTAACAAAGTAAAATTACATATAATTTGGCAATTTGGGCGTAGCTTCTCTTACTACTTCCTGCTGGAAGGGGGCGCTGTATCTTGTGGGGAAACAAAAAAAATTTAGAATTATGGAATAGTCCATGAGGCTGTATCGTCTGAGCCAGATGCCTTTAAACCATTCTGGATGTTGGATCATCTGGGCCATGGTGTCATAGGAGACCTTCAGTGGGTCTTGGCTGGTCAAACCTGATGTATCTTAATCTTGAACAAATCCATAGCCTCTGGCTTTCTGTGGAAACAAAAGAGACTCTTTTCCAAAGCAACATATCCTTACATCCAAATTTTGAAGTCAAGGTATCTTTAAAATATACATTTTGGCATAACTCTACAGCTTTTACAATCAAATGTTTTTCTGCAGTTAAAATTCCCAACGATAACACAATCCAGATTCTCTGTGTAATATCCATTTTTACGTGGCTTATTTTTTATACTACCTTTACTGTCTCTTTAATGACTTTATTTTTTAAAACTATGTATTTGTTTCTATAACTCTATATATCACCTTTTTTGTCTCTTTCAAGCCTACATATCTTTTACACACATTGTAAACTATTACATCTGAATCTGTCTTATTGTGAATCTATTGCTTTAAACTGCAGCAGCTGTGGCTGCTGGCTCCGCCCACCTCAGCTTCCCAATATGGCTACGTTATCCGCCAGCTCTGGGAGCCATCAACTCTCAGAAATAGTGGGTCTCTGCTTCTATCAAAGCAGCGTGCTGCCCAGAAATCTCTTTTTTTTGTTTTGTTTTGTTTTGTTTTGTACTAGCAAAGGCTAAATCCACCACACAGCTTAATGTGCCACTTGCAGAGGCCTCATTCGCGCCATACTGCAGGTCAAGCATGCACGCCAGGAACCCGCCATAGTAGCTCAAACACGCAGGCTGCCACTAGCTTGAAAGAGACAACTAGGAGCTGTTTTTAGCTCCGTTTTAGAATCTTTTTTCTCAGTTTTTAGGTGGAAACCCTTGCCAACACATTGGATGCCATTTGTTGCTGGAGAATTTCTCTCCAGCTCCCACCACCAAGTCCCGCCAGTCTCAGAGCCCACTTATAAAATAAACACACAGACTCTTACATTATTTAAACTGCTTGGCCATTAGCTAAGGCCTGTTATTGTCTAGCTCTTACTCTTATATTTAGCCGATTTCTATTAATTTTTACTTTGCCACATGGCTCATGGCTTACTGGTACCTCACATCTTCCTTGTCCTGATGGCGGCTGGCAGTGTCTCTCTCTCAGCCTTCCACTTCCCCGCTTTATTCTCCTCCTTGCCCCGCCTACACTTCCTGCCTAGCCAACGGCCAATCAGTGTTTTATTGATTAAAGAGCAACACATTTGCCATACATCCCACAGCAGTGCTCTTTTCTCAAAAGCAGAGTGTATTTCTTGTAAGGCGAGCTAGCGTTTGTTTCCTAGTCCTAAATGGAGTTGAACCACATGCAGTTTCTGGTCCTACGAGCAAGAGTTGTTTTCTGGTAAGGAAAGTCACTATTGTGCTCCCATTGCCATACACATAACAAATAGCACTCGCATCTGTTCCCAGGAAGTACAGTGTATTGGACTGAATAGGAGCTACTGTACTGTCAGTTCCCTAAGCAGAGTTGAACTAGATATGGTCCGTGTGAAGGAAGCACAGTTCTTTTGTTCTGATCAAGCTCACTGTTCTGGCCCTATAGGAAACACACAAGAGTAGAAGAGTGCTCTTTTCTCAAAAGCAGAGAGTTTTTCTTGTAAGGCGAGCTAGCGTTTGTTACCCAGTCTTAAATGGAGTTGAATCACATGCAGTTTCTGGTCCTAGGAGCAAGAGTTGTTTTCTGGTAAGAAGAGTCACTATTGTGCTCCCAATGTCATACACAGGGCAAATAGTACTGGCGTCTGTTCCCAGCATGTACAGTGTATTGGACTGAAGAGGATCTACTGTTCTTGTCAGTTTCCTAAGCAGAGTTGAACTAGATATGGCCCGTGTGTGTAGAAAGCACAGTTCTTTTGTTCTGAGCAAGCTCACTTTTCGGACCCCATAGGAAATACAGTAGAGTAGAAGAGTGCTCTTTTCTCAAAAGCAGTGTGTGTTTCATGTAAGGCGAGCTAGCATTTGTTTCCCAGTCCTAAATGGAGTTGAATCACATGCAGTTTCTGGTCCTATGAGCAAGAGTTGTTTTCTGGTAAGGAAAGTCACTATTGCGCTCTCATTGACATACACAGTGCAAATAGCACTCGCGTGTGTTCCCAGGTATTACAGTGTATCGGAATGAAGAGGAGCTACTGTTCTTGTTAGTTTCCTAAGCAGAGTTGAACTAGATATGGCCCGTGTGTGTAGGAAGCACAGTTCTTTTGTTCTCAGCAAGCTCACTGTTCTGGCCCTATAGGAAACACTTTAGAGTAGAAGAGTGCTCTTTTCTCAAAAGCAGAGTGTGTTTCTTGTAAGGCGAGCTAGCGTTTGTTTCCCAGTCCTAAATGGAGTTGAATCCCATGCAGTTTCTGGTCCTACGAGCAAGAGATCTTTTCTCGTAAGAAGAGTCACTATTTGCTGCCATTGCCATACACAGGACAAATAGCACTGTTGTCTGTTCCCAGCAAGTACAGTGTATTGGACTGAAGAGGATCTACTGTTCATGTCAGGTTCCTAAGCAGAATTGAACTAGATATGTCCGTGTGTGGAGGAAGCACAGTTTTTTTGTTCTGAGCAAGCTCACTGTTCTTTCCCTATAGGAAACACAGTAGAGTAGAAGAGTGCTCTTTTCTCTAAAGCAGAGTGTGTTTCTTGTAAGGTGAGCTAGCGTTTGTTTTCCAGTCTTAAATGGAGTTGAGTCACATGCAGTTTTTGGTCCCACGAGCAAGAGTTGTTTTCTTGTAAGAAGAGTCACTATTGTGCTCCTATTGCCATACACAGTGCAAATAGCACTAGCGTCTGTTCCCAGCAAGTACAGTGTATTGGACTGAATAGGAGCTACTGTTCTTGTCAGTTTCCAAAGCAGAGTTGAACTAGATATGGTCCGTGTGTGTAGGAAGCACAGTTCTTTTGTTCTCAGCAAGCTCACTGTTCTGGCCCTATAGGAAACACAGTAGAGTAGAACAGTGCTCTTTTCTCAAAAGCAGAGTGTGTTTCTTGTAAGGCGAGCTAGCGGTTGTTTCCCAGTCCTAAATGGAGTTAAATCACATGCAGTTACTGGTCCTACGAGCAAGAGTTGTTTTCTGGTAAGGAAAGTCACTATTGCGCTCCCATTACCATACATAGTGCAAATAGCACTCGGTCCGTTCCCAGCAAGTACAGTGTATCGGACTGAAGAGGAGCTACTGTTCTTGTCAGTTTCCTAAGCAGAGTTGAACTAGATATGGCCCGTGTGAAGGAAGCACAATTCTTTTGTTCTGATCAAGCTCACTGTTCTGGCCCTATAGGAAACACAGTAGAGTAGAACAGTGCTCTTTTCTCAAAAGCAGAGTGTGTTTCTTGTAAGGCGAGCTAGCGGTTGTTTCCCAGTCCTAAATGGAGTTAAATCACATGCAGTTACTGGTCCTACGAGCAAGAGTTGTTTTCTGGTAAGGAAAGTCACTATTGCGCTCCCATTACCATACATAGTGCAAATAGCACTCGGTCCGTTCCCAGCAAGTACAGTGTATCGGACTGAAGAGGAGCTACTGTTCTTGTCAGTCTCCTAAGCAGAGTTGAACTAGATATGGCCCGTGTGTGTAGGAAGCACTGTTCTTTTGTTCTCAGCAAGCTCACTGTTCTGGCCCTATAGGAAACACTTTAGAGTAGAAGAGTGCTCTTTTCTCAAAAGCAGAGTGTGTTTCTTGTAAGGCGAGCTAGCGTTTGTTTCCCAGTCCTAAATGGAGTTGAATCCCATGCAGTTTCTGGTCCTACGAGCAAGAGATCTTTTCTCGTAAGAAGAGTCACTATTTGCTGCCATTGCCATACACAGGACAAATAGCACTGTTGTCTGTTCCCAGCAAGTACAGTGTATTGGACTGAAGAGGATCTACTGTTCATGTCAGGTTCCTAAGCAGAATTGAACTAGATATGTCCGTGTGTGGAGGAAGCACAGTTTTTCTGTTCTGAGCAAGCTCACTGTTCTTTCCCTATAGGAAACACAGTAGAGTAGAAGAGTGCTCTTTTCTTAAAAGCAGAGTGTGTTTCTTGTAAGGCGAGCTAGCGTTTGTTTCCCAGTCCTAAATGGAGTTGAATCACATGCACTTTCTGGTCCTACGTGCAAGAGTTGTTTTCTGGTAAGGAAAGTCACTATTGTGTTCCCACTGCCATACACAGTGCAAATAGCACTCGCGTCTGTTCCCAGCAAGTACAGTGTATCGGACTGAAGAGGAGCTACTGTTCTTGTCAGTTTCCTAAGCAGAGTTGAACGAGATATGGCCCGTGTGTGTAGGAAGCACAGTTCTCTTGTTCTGAGCAAGCTCACTGTTCTGGCCCTATAGGAAACACAGTAGAGTAGAAGAGTGCTCTTTTCTCTAAAGCAGAGTGTGTTTCTTGTAAGGCGAGCTAGCGTTTGTTTCCCAGTCATAAATGGAGTTGAGTCACAGGCAGTTTTTGTTCCTGAGAGCAAGAGTTGTTTTCTGGTAAGAAGAGTCACTATTGTGCTCCAAATTCCATACACAGTACAAATAGCACTCGGGTCTGTTCCCAGCATGTACAATGTATTGGACTGAATAGGAGCTACTGTTCTTGTCAGTTTCCTAAGCAGAGTTGAACTAGATATGGTCCATGTGTGTAGGAAGCACAGTTCTTTTGTTCTGAGCAAGCTCACTGTTTGGACCCCATAGGAAACACAGTAGAGTAGAAGAGTGCTCTGTTGCTGGAGAATTTCTCTCCAGCTCCCACCACCAAGTCCCGCCAGTCTCAGAGCCCACTTATAAAATAAACACACAGACTCTTACATTATTTAAACTGCTTGGCCATTAGCTCAGGCCTGTTATTGTCTAGCTCTTACTCTTATATTTACCCATTTCTATTAATCTTTACTTTGCCACATGGCTCATGGCTTACTGGTACCTCACATCTTCCTTGTCCTGATGGCGGCTGGCAGTGTCTCTCTCTCAGCCTTCCACTTCCCCGCTTTATTCTCCTCCTTGCCCCGCCTACACTTCCTGCCTAGCCAACGGCCAATCAGTGTTTTATTGATTAATTAGCAACACATTTGCCATACATCCCACAGCACTTCCCCCTTTTTTTTTTCAAAAAGGAAGGTTTTAACCTTAACAAAGTAAAATTACATATAATTTGGCAATTTGTGCGTAGCTTCTCTTACTACTTCCTGCTGGAAGGGGGCGCTGTATCTTGTGGGGAAACAAAAAAAAAATTAGAATTATGGAATAGTCCATGAGGCTGTATCGTCTGAGCCAGATGCCTTTAAACCATTCTGGATGTTGGATCATCTGGGCCATGGTGTCATAGGAGACCTTCAGGGGGTCTTGGCTGGTCAAACCTGATGTATCTTAATCTTGAACAAATCCATAGCCTCTGGCTTTCTGTGGAAACAAAAGAGACTCTTTTCCAAAGCAACATATCCTTACATCCAAATTTTGAAGTCAAGGTATCTTTAAAATATACATTTTGGCATAACTCTACAGCTTTTACAATCAAATGTTTTTCTGCAGTTAAAAGTCCCAACGACAACACAATCCAGATTCTCTGTGTAATATCCATTTTTACGTGGCTTATTTTTTATACTACCTTTACTGTCTCTTTAATGACTTTATTTTTTAAAACTATGTATTTGTTTCTATAACTCTATATATCACCTTTTTTGTCTCTTTCAAGCCTACGTATCTTTTACACATATTGTAAACTATTACATCTGAATCTGTCTTATTGTGAATCTATTGCTTTAAACTGCAGCAGCTGTGGCTGCTGGCTCCGCTCACCTCAGCTTCCCAACATGGCTACGTTATCCGCCAGCTCTGGGAGCCATCAACTCTCAGAAATAGTGGGTCTCTGCTTCTATCAAAGCAGCGTGTAGCCCAGAAATCTCTTTTTTTTGTTTTGTTTTGTTTTGTACTAGCAAAGGCTAAATCCACCACACAGCTTAATGTGCCACTTGCAGAGGCCTCATTCGCGCCATACTGCAGGTCAAGCATGCACGCCAGGAACCCGCCATAGTAGCTCAAACACGCAGGCTGCCACTAGCTTGAAAGAGACAACTAGGAGCTGTTTTTAGCTCCGTTTTAGAATCTTTTTTCTCAGTTTTTAGGTGGAAACCCTTGCCAACACATTGGACGCCATTTGATGCTGGAGAATTTCTCTCCAGCTCCCACCACCAAGTCCCGCCAGTCTCAGAGCCCACTTATAAAATAAACACACAGACTCTTACATTATTTAAACTGCTTGGCCATTAGCTAAGGCCTGTTATTGTCTAGCTCTTACTCTTATATTTAGCCGATTTCTATTAATTTTTACTTTGCCACATGGCTCATGGCTTACTGGTACCTCACATCTTCCTTGTCCTGATGGCGGCTGGCAGTGTCTCTCTCTCAGCCTTCCACTTCCCCGCTTTATTCTCCTCCTTGCCCCGCCTACACTTCCTGCCTAGCCAACGGCCAATCAGTGTTTTATTGATTAAAGAGCAACACATTTGCCATACATCCCACAGCAGTCCTCTTTTCTCAAAAGCAGAGTGTATTTCTTGTAAGGCGAGCTAGCGTTTGTTTCCTAGTTCTAAATGGAGTTGAATCACATGCAGTTTCTGGTCCTACGAGCAAGAGTTGTTTTCTGGTAAGGAAAGTCACTATTGTGCTCCCATTGCCATACACATTACAAATAGCACTCGCATCTGTTCCCAGGAAGTACAGTGTATTGGACTGAATAGGAGCTACTGTACTGTCAGTTCCCTAAGCAGAGTTGAACTAGATATGGTCCGTGTGAAGGAAGCACAGTTCTTTTGTTCTGATCAAGCTCACTGTTCTGGCCCTAGAGGAAACACACAAGAGTAGAAGAGTGCTCTTTTCTCAAAAGCAGAGAGTTTTTCTTGTAAGGCGAGCTAGCGTTTGTTTCCCAGTCTTAAATGGAGTTGAATCACATGCAGTTTCTGGTCCTAGGAGCAAGAGTTGTTTTCTGGTAAGAAGAGTCACTATTGTGCTCCCAATGTCATACACAGGGCAAATAGTACTGGCGTCTGTTCCCAGCATGTACAGTGTATTGGACTGAAGAGGATCTACTGTTCTTGTCAGTTTCCTAAGCAGAGTTGAACTAGATATGGCCCGTGTGTGTAGAAAGCACAGTTCTTTTGTTCTGAGCAAGCTCACTTTTCGGACCCCATAGGAAATACAGTAGAGTAGAAGAGTGCTCTTTTCTCAAAAGCAGAGTGTGTTTCTTGTAAGGCGAGCTAGTGTTTGTTTCCCAGTCCTAAATGGAGTTGAATCACATGCAGTTTCTGGTCCTACGAGCAAGAGTTGTTTTCTGGCAAGAAGAGTCACTATTGCGCTCCAATTGTCATACACAGGGCAAATAGCACTGGCATCGGTTCCCAGCATGTACAGTGTATTGGACTGAAGAGGATCTACTGTTCTTGTCAGGTTCCTAAACAGAGTTGAACTAGATATGGCCCTGTGTGCAGGAAGCACAGTTCTTTTGTTCTGAGCAAGCTCACTGTTCTGGCCCTATAGGAAACACAGTAGAGTAGAAGAGTGCTCTTTTCTCTAAAGCAGAGTGTGTTTCTTGTAAGGTGAGCTAGCGTTTGTTTTCCAGTCCTAAATGGAGTTGAGTCACATGCAGTTTTTGGTCCCACGAGCAAGAGTTGTTTTCTGGTAAGAAGAGTCACTATTGTGCTCCTATTGCCATACACAGTGCAAATAGCACTAGCGTCTGTTCCCAGCAAGTACAGTGTATTGGACTGAATAGGAGCTACTGTTCTTGTCAGTTTCCAAAGCATAGTTGAACTAGATATGGTCCGTGTGTGTAGGAAGAACAGTTCTTTTGTTCTGAGCAAGCTCACTGTTCTGGCCCTATAGGAAACACAGTAGAGTAGAACAGTGCTCTTTTCTCAAAAGCAGAGTGTGTTTCTTGTAAGGCGAGCTAGCGGTTGTTTCCCAGTCCTAAACGGAGTTAAATCACATGCAGTTACTGGTCCTACGAGCAAGAGTTGTTTTCTGGTAAGGAAAGTCACTATTGCGCTCCCATTACCATACATAGTGCAAATAGCACTCGGTCCGTTCCCAGCAAGTACAGTGTATCGGACTGAAGAGGAGCTACTCTTCTTGTCAGTTTCCTAAGCAGAGTTGAACTAGATATGGCCCGTGTGAAGGAAGCACAATTCTTTTGTTCTGATCAAGCTCACTGTTCTGGCCCTATAGGAAACACAGTAGAGTAGAACAGTGCTCTTTTCTCAAAAGCAGAGTGTGTTTCTTGTAAGGCGAGCTAGCGGTTGTTTCCCAGTCCTAAATGGAGTTAAATCACATGCAGTTACTGGTCCTACGAGCAAGAGTTGTTTTCTGGTAAGGAAAGTCACTATTGCGCTCCCATTACCATACATAGTGCAAATAGCACTCGGTCCGTTCCCAGCAAGTACAGTGTATCGGACTGAAGAGGAGCTACTGTTCTTGTCAGTTTCCTAAGCAGAGTTGAACTAGATATGGCCCGTGTGTGTAGGAAGCACAGTTCTTTTGTTCTGATCAAGCTCACTTTTCGGACCCCATAGGAAACACAGTAGAGTAGAAGAGTGCTCTTTTCTCAAAAGCAGTGTGTGTTTCATGTAAGGCGAGCTCGCGTTTGTTTCCCAGTCCTAAATGGAGTTGAATCACATGCAGTTTCTGGTCCTATGAGCAAGAGTTGTTTTCTGGTAAGAAGAGTCACTATTGTGCTCCCATTGTCATACACAGGGCAAATAGTACTGGCGTCTGTTCCCAGCATGTACAGTGTATTGGACTGAAGAGGATCTACAGTTCTTGTCAGTTTCCTAAGCAGAATTGAATAGATATGGCCCATGTGTGCAGGAAGCACAGTTCTTTTGTTCTGAGGAAGCTCACTGTTCTGGCCCTATAGGAAACACAGTATATTAGAAGAATGCTCTTTTCTCAAAAGCAGAGTGTTTTTCTTGTAAGGCGAGCTAGCGTTTCTTTCCCAGTCCTAAATGGAGTTGAGACACATGCAGTTTTTGGTCCTACGAGCAAGAGTTTTTTTCTGGTAAGAAGAGTCATTATTGCACTCCCATTGCCATACACAGTACAAATAGCACTTGCATCTGTTCCCAGCAAGTACAGTGTATTGGACTGAAGAGGATCTACTGTTCATGTCAGTTTCCTAAGCAGAGTTGAACTAGATATGGCCTGTGTGTGTAGGAAGCACAGTTCTTTTGTTCTGAGCAAGCTCACTTTTCGGACCCCATAGGAAACACAGTAGAGTAGAAGAGTGCTCTTTTCTCAAAAGCAGTGTGTGTTTCATGTAAGGCGAGCTCGCCTTTGTTTCCCAGTCCTAAATGGAGTTGAATCACATGCAGTTTCTAGTCCTACGAGCAAGAGTTGTTTTCTGGTAAGGAAAGTCACTATTGCGCTCTCATTGACATACACAGTGCAAATAGCACTCGCGTGTGTTCCCAGCTATTACAGTGTATCGGACTGAAGAGGAGATACTGTTCTTGTTAGTTTCCTAAGCAGAGTTGAACTAGATATGGCCCGTGTGTGTAGGAAGCACAGTTCTTTTGTTCTCAGCAAGCTCACTGTTCTGGCCCTATAGGAAACACTTTAGAGTAGAAGAGTGCTCTTTTCTCAAAAGCAGAGTGTGTTTCTTGTAAGGCGAGCTAGTGTTTGTTTCCCAGTCCTAAATAGAGTTGAATCCCATGCAGTTTCTGGTCCTATGAGCAAGAGATCTTTTCTCGTAAGAAGAGTCACTATTGTGCTGCCATTGCCATACACAGGACAAATAGCACTGTTGTCTGTTCCCAGCAAGTACAGTGTATTGGACTGAAGAGGATCTACTGTTCATGTCAGGTTCCTAAGCAGAATTGAACTAGATATGGCCGTGTGTGGAGGAAGCACAGTTTTTTTGTTCTGAGCAAGCTCACTCTTCGGACCACATAGGAAACACAGTAGAGTAGAAGAGTGATCTTTTCTCTAAAGCAGAGTGTGTTTCTTGTAAGGCAAGCTCGCGTTTGTTTCCCAGTCCTAAATGGAGTTGAATCACATGCAGTTTCTGGTCCTACGAGCAAGAGTTGTTTTCTGGTAAGGAAAGTCACTATTGTGCTCCCACTGCCATACACAGTGCAAATAGCACTCGCGTCTGTTCCCAGCAAGTACAGTGTATCGGACTGAAGAGGAGCTACTGTTCTTGTCAGTTTCCTAAGCAGAGTTGAACGAGATAGGGCCCGTGTGTGTAGGAAGCACAGTTCTCTTGTTCTGAGCAAGCTCGCTGTTCTGGCCCTATAGGAAACACAGTAGAGAAGAAGAGTGCTCTTTTCTCTAAAGCAGAGTGTGTTTCCTGTAAGGCGAGCTAGCGCTTGTTTCCCAGTCCTAAATGGAGTTGAATCACATGCAGTTTTTGGTCCTATGAGCAAGAGTTGTTTTCTGGTAAGAAGAGTCACTATTGCGCTCCAAATTCCATACACAGTGCAAATAGCACTCGCGTCTTTTCCCAGCAAGTACAGTGTATTGGACTGAATAGGAGCTACTGTTCTTGTCAGTTTCCTAAGCAGAGTTGAACTAGATATGATACATGTGTGTAGGAAGCACAGTTCTTTTGTTCTGAGCAATCTCACGCTTTGGACACCATAGGAAACAAGGTAGAGGAGAAGAGTGCACTTTTCTCTAAAGCAGAGTGTTTTTCTTGTAAGGTGAGGTCGCGTTTGTTTCCCAGTCCTAAATGGAGTTGAGTCACATGCAGTTTTTGGTCCTATGAGAAAGAGTTGTTTTCTAGTAAGAAGAGACACTATTGCTCTCCAATTGCCATAAACAGTGCAAATAGTACTCGCGTCTGTTCCCTTCAAGTACAGTGTATTGGACTGATTAGGAGCTACTGTTCTTGTCAGTTTCCTCAGCAGAGTTGAACTAGATATGATCCGTGTGTAGGAAGCACAGTTCTTTTGTTCTGAGCAAGCTCACTGTTTGGACCCCATTGGAAACACAGTAGAGTAGAAGAGTGCTCTTTACTCAAAAGCAGAGTGTGTTTTTGTAAGGCGAGCTAGCGTTTGTTTCCCAGTCCTAAATGGAGTTGAATCACATGCAGTTTCTGGTCCTAGGAGCAAGAGTTGTTTTCTGGTAAGAAGAGTCTCTATTGCGCTCTCATTGTCATACACAGAGCAAATAGTACTGGCGTCTGTTCCCAGCATGTACAGTGTATGGACTGAAGAGGATCTACTGTTCTTGTCAGTTTCCAAAGCAGAATTGAATAGATATGGCCCATGTGTGCAGGAAGCAGAGTTCTTTTGTTCTGAGGAAACTCACTGTTCTGGCTCTGTAGGAAACACAGTAGTGTAGAAGAGTGCTCTTTTCTCTAAAGCAGAGTGTGATTCTTGTAAGGCGAACTAGCGTTTGTTTCCCAGTTCTAAATGGAGTTGAATCAGATGCAATTTCTGGTCCTACGAGCAAGAGTTGTTTTATGGTAAGAATAGTCACTATTGCGCTGCCATTGCCATACACAGGACAAATAGCACTGGCGTCTGTTCCCAGCAAGTACAGTGTATTGGACTGAAGAGGATCTACTGTTCTTGTCAGGTTCCTAATCAGAATTGAAATAGATATGGCCGTGTGTGTAGGAAGCACAGTTCCTTTGTACTGAGCAAGCTCACTGTTTTGACCACAGCGGAAACACAGTAAAGTAGAATAGTGCTCTTTTCTCAAAAGCAGAGGGTGTTTCTTGTAAGGCGAGCTAGCGTTTGTTTCCCAGTCCTAAATGGAGTTGAATCCCATGCAGTTTCTGGTCCTACGAGCAAGAGTTGTGTTCTGGTAAGAAGTGTCACTATTGTGCTGCCATTGCCATACACAGGACAAATAGCACTGTTGTCTGTTCCCAGCAAGTACACTGTATTGGACTGAAGAGGATCTACTGTTCATGTCAGGTTCCTAAGCAGAATTGAACTAGATATGGCCGTGTGTGTAGGAAGCACAGTCTTTTGTTCTGAGCATGCTCACTGTTCTGGCCCTATAGGAAACACAGTAGAGAAGAAGAGTGCTCTTTTCTCAAAAGCAGAGTGTGTTTCTTGTAAGGCGAGCTAGCGTTTGTTTCCCAGTCCTAAATGGAGTTGAATCACATGCAGTTTCTGGTCCTATGAGCAAGAGTTGTTTTCTGGTAAGGAAAGTCATTATCGTGTTCCCATTGCCATACAAAGTGCAAAGAGCACTCGCGTCTGTTCCCAGCAAGTACAGTGTATCGGACTGAAGAGGAGCTACTGTTGTTGTCTGTTTCCTAAGCAAAGTTGAACGAGATATGGCCCGTGTGTGTAGGATGAACAGTTCTCTTGTTCTGAGCAAGCGCACTGTTCTGGCCCTATAGGAAACACAGTAGAGTAGAAGAGTGCTCTTTTCTCAAAGCAGAGTGTGTTTCATGTAAGGCGAGCTAGCATTTGTTTCCCAGTCCTAAATGGAGTTGAATCACATGCAGTTTCTGGTCCTACGAGCAAGAGTTGTTTTCTGATGAGGAAAGACACTATTGCGCTCCCATTGCCATACATAGTGCAAATAGCACTCAGTCCGTTCCCTGCAAGTACAGTGCATCGGACTGAAGAGGAGCTACTGTTCTTGTCAGTTTCCTAAGCAGAGTTGAACTAGATATGGTCCGTGTGTAGGAAGCAAAGTTTTCTGTTCTGAGCAAGCTCACTGTTTGGACCCCGTAGGATACACAGTAGAGTAGAAGAGTCCTCTTTTCTCAAATGCAGAATGTGTTTCTTGTAAGGCGAGCTAGTGTTTGTTTCCCAGTCCTAAATGGAGTTGAATCACATGCAGTTTTGGGTCCTACGAGCAAGAGTTGTTTTCTGTTAAGAAGAGTCACTATTGCACTGCCATTGCCATACAAAAGACAATTAGCACTGGCGTCTGTTCCCAGCAAGTACAGTGTATTGGACTGAAGAGGATCTACTGTTCTTGTCAGGTTTATAAGCAGAATTGAACTAGATATGGCCGTGTGTGTAGGAAGCACAGTTTTTTTGTTCTGAGCAAGCTCACTGTTCGGACCCCATAGGAAACACAGTAGAGTAGAGGAGTGCTCTTTCTCTAAAGCAGAGTGTGTTTCTTGTAAGGCGAGCTAGCATTTGTTTCCCAGTCCTAAATGGAGTTGAATCACATGCAGTTTCTGGTCCTACGAGCAAGAGTTGTTTTATGGTAAGAATAGTCACTATTGCGCTGCCATTGCCATACACAGGACAAATAGCACTGGCGTCTGTTCCCACCAAGTACAGTGTATTGGACTGAAGAGGATCTACTGTTCTTGTCAGGTTCTTAAGCAGAATTGAACTGCATATGGCCGTGTGTGTAGGAAGCACAATTCTTTTGTTCTGAGCAAGCTCACTGTTTTTTCTCTATAGGAAACACAGTAGAGTAGAAGAGTGCTCTTTTCTCAAAAGCAGAGTGTGTTTCTTGTAGGGCGAGCTAGTGTTTTTTTTCCCAGTCCTAACTGGAGTTGAATCACATGCAGTTTCTGGTCCTACGAACAAGAGTTGTTTTCCGGTAAGGAAAGTCACTATTGTGTTCCCATTGCCATACACAGTGCAAAGAGCACTCGCGTCTGTTCCCAGCAAGTACAGTGTATCGGACTGAAGAGGAGCTACTGTTCTTGTCAGTTTCCTAAGCAGAGTTGATCAAGATATGGCGCGTTTGTGTAGGAAGCACAGTTCTTTTGTTCTGAGCAAGCTCACTGTTCGGATCCCATAGGAGACTCAGTAGAGCAGAAGAGTACTCTTTTCTCAAAAGCAGAGTGTGTTTCATGTAAGGCGAGCTAGCATTTGTTTCCCAGTCCTAAAAGGAATTGAATCACATGCAGTTTCTGGTCCTATGAGCAAGAGTTGTTTTCTGGCAAGAAGAGTCACTATTGCGCTCCAATTGTCATACACAGGGCAAATAGCACTGGCATCGGTTCCCAGCATGTACAGTGTATTGGACTGAAGAGGATCTACTGTTCTTGTCAGGTTCCTAAGCAGAGTTGAACTAGATATGGCCGTGTGTGCAGGAAGCACAGTTCTTTTGTTCTGAGCAAGCTCACTGTTCTGGCCCTATAGGAAACACAGTAGAGTAGAAGAGTGCTCTTTTCTCTAAAGCAGAGTGTGTTTCTTGTAAGATGAGCTAGCGTTTGTTTTCCAGTCCTAAATGGAGTTGAGTCACATGCAGTTTTTGGTCCCACGAGCAAGAGTTGTTTTCTGGTAAGAAGAGTCACTATTGTGCTCCTATTGCCATACACAGTGCAAATAGCACTAGCGTCTGTTCCCAGCAAGTACAGTGTATTGGACTGAATAGGAGCTACTGTTCTTGTCAGTTTCCAAAGCATAGTTGAACTAGATATGGCCCGTGTGTGTAGGAAGCACAGTTCTTTTGTTCTGAGCAAGCTCACTTTTCGGACCCCATAGGAAACACAGTAGAGTAGAAGAGTGCTCTTTTCTCAAAAGCAGTGTGTGTTGCATGTAAGGCGAGCTCGCATTTGTTTCCCAGTCCTAAATGGAGTTGAATCACATGCAGTTTCTTGTCCTACGAGCAAGAGTTGTTTTCTGGTAAGGAAAGTCACTATTGCGCTCTCATTGACATACACAGTGCAAATAGCACTCGCGTGTGTTCCCAGCTATTACAGTGTATCGGACTGAAGAGGAGCTACTGTTCTTGTTAGTTTCCTAAGCAGAGTTGAACTAGATATGGCCCGTGTGTGTAGGAAGCACAGTTCTTTTGTTCTCAGCAAGCTCACTGTTCTGGACCTATAGGAAACACTTTAGAGTAGAAGAGTGCTCTTTTCTCAAAAGCAGAGTGTGTTTCTTGTAAGGCGAGCTAGTGTTTGTGTCCCAGTCCTAAATAGAGTTGAATCCCATGCAGTTTCTGGTCCTACGAGCAAGAGATCTTTTCTCGTAAGAAGAGTCACTATTGTGCTGCCATTGCCATACACAGGACAAATAGCACTGTTGTCTGTTCCCAGCAAGTACAGTGTATTGGACTGAAGAGTATCTACTGTTCATGTCAGGTTCCTAAGCAGAATTGAACTAGATATGGCCGTGTGTGGAGGAAGCACAGTTTTTTTGTTCTGAGCAAGCTCACTCTTCGGACCACATAGGAAACACAGTAGAGTAGAAGAGTGATCTTTTCTCTAAAGCAGAGTGTGTTTCTTGTAAGGCGAGCTCGCATTTGTTTCCCAGTCCTAAATGGAGTTGAATCACATGCAGTTTCTGGTCCTACGAGCAAGAGTTGTTTTCTGGTAAGGAAAGTCACTATTGTGCTCCCACTGCCATACACAGTGCAAATAGCACTCGCGTCTGTTCCCAGCAAGTACAGTGTATCGGACTGAAGAGGAGCTACTGTTCTTGTCAGTTTCCTAAGCAGAGTTGAACGAGATAGGGCCCGTGTGTGTAGGAAGCACAGTTCTCTTGTTCTGAGCAAGCTCACTGTTCTGGCCCTATAGGAAACACAGTAGAGAAGAAGAGTGCTCTTTTCTCTAAAGCAGAGTGTGTTTCCTGTAAGGCGAGCTAGCGCTTGTTTCCCAGTCCTAAATGGAGTTGAATCACATGCAGTTTTTGGTCCTATGAGCAAGAGTTGTTTTCTGGTAAGAAGAGTCACTATTGCGCTCCAAATTCCATACAGAGTGCAAATAGCACTCGCGTCTTTTCCCAGCAAGTACAGTGTATTGGACTGAATAGGAGCTACTGTTCTTGTCAGTTTCCTAAGCAGAGTTGAACTAGATATGATACATGTGTGTAGGAAGCACAGTTCTTTTGTTCTGAGCAAGCTCACGCTTTGGACCCCATAGGAAACACAGTAGAGGAGAAGAGTGCTCTTTTCTCTAAAGCAGAGTGTTTTTCTTGTAAGGTGAGCTCGCGTTTGTTTCCCAGTCCTAAATGGAGTTGAGTCACATGCAGTTTTTGGTCCTATGAGAAAGAGTTGTTTTCTGGTAAGAAGAGACACTATTGCTCTCCAATTGCCATAAACAGTGCAAATAGTACTCGCGTCTGTTCCCTTCAAGTACAGTGTATTGGACTGATTAGGAGCTACTTTTCTTGTCAGTTTCCTCAGCAGAGTGGAACTAGATATGATCTGTGTGTGTAGGAAGCACAGTTCTTTTGTTCTGAGCAAGCTCACTGTTTGGACCCCATTGCAAACACAGTAGAGTAGAAGAGTGCTCTTTACACAAAAGCAGAGTGTGTTTTTGTAAGGCGAGCTAGCGTTTGTTTCCCAGTCCTAAATGGAGTTGAATTACATGCAGTTTCTGGTCCTACGAGCAAGAGTTGTTTTCTGGCAAGAAGAGTCACTATTGCGCTCCAATTGTCATATACAGGTGCAAATAACACTGGCGTCGGTTCCCAGCATATACAGTGTATTGGACTGAAGAGGATCTACTGTTCTTGTCAGGTTCCTAAGCAGAGTTGAACTAGATATGGCCGTGTG